>NW_006399791.1:7928405-7934876 GCF_000299155.1 Elephantulus edwardii | reverse complement strand
TATCGCGCTGTCACACACTTCGACTCGCTAGCTGTCATAGACATCCCGGGAGCAGACACTCTGGATAAATTATTTGATCATACTGTGTCCAAGTTTGGAAAGAAGGAATGCCTTGGGACCAGGGAACTCCTAAGTGAAGAAGATGAAGTGCAGTCAAATGGAAAAGTTTTTAAGAAGGTCATTCTTGGGAATTATAAGTGGATGAACTATCTTGACGTCAACTGCAGAGTGAACAACTTTGGTCATGGACTCACTGCACTGGGACTGAAAGCAAAGAGCACTATTGCCATTTTCTGTGAGACCAGGGCGGAATGGCTGATTTCGGCACAGACATGCTTTAGATACAACTTTCCTCTTGTGACATTATATGCCACACTTGGCGAAGAAGCAGTAGTTCACGGGCTAAATGAATCTGAGGCTTCTTATCTGATTACTAGTGTTGAGCTTCTAGAAACCAAGCTTAAGACTGCATTGTTAAATGTCAACTCTGTTAAAACATATCATTTATGTGGACAATAAGACTATCAATAAAGCTGAGTACCCTGAAGGATTTGAGATTCACAGCATGCAATCGGTAGAAGAGTTGGGCTCCAAGCCAGAAAATGCAAGCAACACTCCAAATAGACCAACTCCTTCAGACTTGGCTATCGTAATGTATACCAGTGGTTCTACCGGTCTACCAAAGGGCGTAATGATACATCATTGCAACCTGATAGCTGGAATGACAGGCCAGTGTGAAAGAATACCTGGACTGGGACCAAAGGACACTTACATTGGCTACTTGTCCCTGGCCCATGTACTGGAATTGACAGCAGAGTTATCTTGCTTCACCTATGGCTGTCGGATTGGTTATTCTTCTCCACTTACACTTTCAGACCAGTCCAGCAAAATTAAAAAAGGAACCAAAGGAGATTACACTGTCCTGAAGCCGACACTCATGGCTGCTGTTCCGGAAATCATGGATCAAATTTATAAGAATGTTATGAGCAAAGTCCAAGAGATGAACTATATTCAGAGAACTCTATTCAAGATAGGATATGCTTACAAAATAGAACAGATTAAAAAAGGATATGATGCACCTCTTTGCAATCTGATACTGTTTAAGAAGGTGAAGGCTCTGCTAGGAGGGAACATTCGTCTGATGCTGTCTGGCGGCGCACCCCTGTCTGCTCAGACTCAACGTTTCATGAATGTCTGCTTCTGCTGCCCAGTTGGCCAGGGCTACGGGTTAACTGAGACATGTGGTGCTGGGACAGTTACTGAAGCTACTGACTATACTACTGGCCGAGTTGGAGCCCCTCTTATTTGTTGTGAAATTAAACTGAAAGATTGGCAGGAAGGCGGTTATACAGTTCATGACAAGCCTAACCCCAGAGGAGAAGTTGTAATTGGTGGACAGAATATCACCATGGGATATTTTAAAAATGAAGAAAAAACAGCAGAGGACTATTCTGTGGATGAAAATGGACAAAGATGGTTTTACACTGGTGATATTGGAGAATTTCATCCTGATGGATGCTTGCAGATTATTGATCGTAAGAAAGATCTGGTGAAGCTACAAGCAGGAGAATATGTGTCTCTTGGAAAAGTCGAGGCTGCCTTGAAGAACTGTCCACTAATTGACAACATCTGTGCTTTTGCCAAAAGTGACCAGTCCTATGTGATCAGTTTTGTGGTTCCAAATCAGAACCGGCTGAGTCTTTTAGCACAACAGAAAGGGATAGAAGGATCTTGGGTTGACATCTGCAATAACCCTGACATGGAAGCTGAAATACTGAAAGAAATTAGAGAAGCTGCAACTACCATGAAATTGGAGCGATTTGAAAGTCCCATCAAGATCTGCTTAAGCCCAGAACCATGGACTCCAGAAACTGGTTTGGTAACTGATGCTTTCAAGCTGAAACGGAAGGAACTGAAGAACCATTACCTCAAAGACATTGAGCGAATGTATGGGGGCAAATGAAATGAAGGTGTTATACTTACAGTATAACAAGAGGTCTAGGGGAATTTTTTAGCGTTTTTAAGCCTTTGTTGATCTGTCTGTTAGAATGTAACAGTCTGTTAGAATGTAATCATTTTTTTAAAATCTAATTAGTTGTTAAGTCTACTTAGTTATGCATAGTTATAGTGACACTGAAAATGAATAGTGATTTTCCCTTTAACTGTGTTAATTTTAGGGCAAAAATTTGTTTTTAAAATTTATAATTTATAATTAAGATACTTCTTAGAGAAAAACAACAGTTTTTCTGTTGAGCAAAATAAATTGGAATTGGAGCAGCAAAAAAAAAAAAAAAGATAAGAAGACCCTCAACACGATGGATTGACATAATTACTGTAACAATGGGCCCAAGTGTATCAGAGATTGTGCGGATGGCACAAGATAGGCCAAGGGTCAGATTTATTGTTCATAGAGCTGCTGAGTCTCATTCACTCAGTGGCACATATCCACAACAGCTCCTCTAAGATTACCTCTGCTTGCCCTCCTCAAAGTGCTGAACAAACATGAGTGCTTGCTCCTGCCCTTAACTGAACATATTAATACTCTTAAAACCTTTTCTCCTTGAGACAGACTTGAGAAGCCCTTACCTATAAACTGGTATATAATTAATCTGCCTTTTCTGTTCCACCTTCAAAAAGAAAAAAAAAGTTTGAATAGAGGAAATATGTCTGTTTGGTACTATGAAGGAATCAACTTTGGGCGAACCATGATGGTGCTTTTCTCTCCTCTTGTGAAGTCAGAAGAGGTCATATGCCTCTACCATACCATGTTCATATGGGTCCAAATAAGCCGAGAGACCAAGCTTTTGATACTTCAGAAAGAAAAAGGGAGTATGTGCTGTGCAGAAGGTCTTGTGCTGAGGATGCATTCCCATTATTCAGTAAATCCTTTTACAGGAAACCCTTTCAGCTGGCTCTTCAAACTGAGAAGGAGAAATGAGTAATGCTGGGTCCTCTGAACCTTCCTGAAAGATCCCAAGGCCACCCCACTGCTCTGCATCTAGATGCTCATTAAAAAAGATACCAAAAAACCCCACAAAAACCCAAACCCAAAAAAGCTGAAAATGAGCAAAAAGTGCAGTAAAAGAGTAATAATGGATTGACTATAGTCATGAATACTATGGTATTTAATACAGCTTTTAAAAGTAGTAAAGACAGAAACATCAATATTTAGAGGCCACTAAATAAGAGGCCTTACACTTCCTTATCTCCACACCCACCACATGGCCACAGCCATCAAAACGGTGTGGTCTTTGTACAGCAACTGGTACCTAAACCAATAGGATAGAATTGAGAACTCAGAAATCCACCCATCTATGGACAGTGATGAAATCCATATGACAAAGAGATGACATCTATTAAGTGGGGAAAATACAGTCTTTTTAATAGTCTCTTTAACAAATGGTGCTGGCAAAACTAGACATCTATTTGTGAAACGTTGAAACAAGACACTTATCTCACACCATTTACAAAAACTAACTCAAGATGAATTAAGGACAAAGGCATAAAACCTAAAACTGTAAAGATCATCGAGAAAAATTTGGGGCAAATGTATCCCTAATCTTTTATGGTTGTGTTGTTGTAATGCGTTATTGAGTTGTCTACGACTCATAACGCTCTATGTACAACAGCCCTAAACCTTGCTCTATCCTGTGCCAATCTTATTGTTTCTGATACACCTATCCCCATTACACCAGTCACTGTGTCAGTCTATCTCATTGAGGGTAGTTCTCTGGTGTGCTGTTCTTTCACCCTCCCAAGCGTGATGTCCCTCTCCATGGACTGATTCCACCTTGCAACATGTCCAAAGTATGTCAAACGAAGCTTCAGAATCCTTGCCTCCAAGGAGCATGCTGGTTTAACCTTCTCTAACACCACAGCTTAAAGGCATCAGTCCTGTCATCCTCATGTCCAGTTTTCAGATGCATAGTAAATGACTGAAAAGACCATGGCTTGAATCAGGCATGCCTCAATCTTCAAACCAACATCATTGTTCCTCAGTAATCTGAAGAGGTCTCTGACAGCAGATAGGCAACACGTCTCCTGACTGCCGGTACTGAAGATATTGATTGTGGAGTCAAGCAAGATGAAGCAGTAGAGAATGTCACTCTTTTCATCATCCCCCTTGATATTGTTTATGGGCCCAGTGCTGAGGATTTTGCTTTCTTGATGTTGAGATGCAGTCCATTTTGAAGGCTGTAGTCTTTGATTTTCTGCAGCAAGCATTTCAAGTCCTCTTCTCTTTCAGCAAGCAAGGTTGTGCTATCTGCATAATGCAGGTTGTCAATGAGTCTCCCTCTGATCCTGATTCCACATTCTTCATAGAGTGCAACTTCTCGAATGATTTGCTCAGCGTGTAGATTGAAGAGGTGTGGAGAAACAATGCAACCTATCGCACACCTTTCCTGGTTTTAAAACATGCAGTGTTCCCTTGCTCTTTTAAGACAATATTAACTATTGTTGTTGTTAGGTGCAGCAGAGTACAACCCAGCAACCCTGTGAACTACAGATTGGAACCCTGTCCTGTCCTGTGCCATCCTCATCATCTCTGACCCACTGGAGCCCCAATGCTGCAGTCACTGTGTCAGGCCATCTCATGGAGGGTCTTCCTCTCTTTCACTGAACCTCCACCTTCCCTAACATGATGTCCCTTCCCAAAGGATAGCCTCTCCTAGCAAACCTTGCAAATCAAAACAATGAGATATCATCTGTAAATGGGAATGTAAAATGGGATAACCAACATGGAAAGGAGTTTGGTGCTTCCTTAGAAATTTGGGAATAAAAATAACATTTGATCCAGCAACTCCACTACTAGGTGTATATTTCAAAGATGTATGAGTTGTGATACAAATAGATTTATGTGTGTGGCATCAGGATCAGAGGAAGACTCAACCACCTGCATTATGGGGATGACACACCTTACTTGCTAGTAGTGAGGACGACTTGAAGCACTTGCTGTAGAAGATCAAGGACTACAGCCTTCAATATAGATTACATCTCAACATCAAGAAAACCAAACTTGGGCCAATAGACAACATCATGATAGACTGAAAAGAGACTGACGTTCTCAATGATTTCATCTTAATTGCAATCAACACCCTTGGTACCAGCAGTAGAAAAAACAAAAGACATGTCACATTGTGAAAGTCAGCTGTCAGGGCCCTCTCCAGAGTACTGAAGAGTAATGTCAGTTTAAAGGTAAGGGTCCAAGCCACAGAGTCCTCAATTGCTTGCTGTGTATCTGAAAGTTAAAAAATGACTACGGTTGACAGAAGAATTGATAACTTTGAGTTGTGGTGTCTGAGCAGAGTACTGGATGGAGTGGCAAGAGAACAAACGGGCCTTTCCAGGAGAAAGTGGAACCAGGTACTCCATGGAAGTAAATATGGTGAAACTTTGTCTCATATACTTTGGATATGCTGCTAGGAGGGGCTAGATTTTGGAGAAGGACGTCATACTTGGAAAGGTGGAGGGTCAGCAGAAGAAACAAAGAACCTCAACAAGATGGACTGACACAGAGACTGTAGCAGGGGGCTCAGTGTGTTGGATGTAGTCAGGGTAACACAGGATAGAGCAGGGGTCAGATCTGTTGTTTGTAGCATTCCCAAGAGTCACAGTTGACTCAAGGGCATAGAGCAGCATGTTTACCCCATCATTATTTACTACAAGAAAGAGATGGAAACAAAACTAAAACTATCCATCAACTGACAACTGGCTAAAGAAACTATGCTATATTCACACAATAGAGTCTCATACAACACTAAAACACAATAATGAATTTGTGTAATTTTTTTTTGCCAGAGTTGAGGAGGGGAGAGGGGGAAGAAAGTTCATAAATAGGTAAGTTGAGTCGAGACAGGAAATATATGATAAGGTGTTGATTCTTGTTAGGTATCCTCTGAACGAAAGCTTGGAGCCTTGCCCTACCCTTTTCCAATCTCTGCAACGATCAACCTATTGTTGCAATCATGGTGTCAGTCCATCTTATTGAAGATCTTCCTTTCTTTCATCCACATTTCGGGGCATTATGTCTCTTCCCAAGGACAGGCACTCACTGACAATGTGCCCAGAGTATGTGAGACAAAGGTTCCCCGTTCTTGAGCTCTTGTGGTCTAGTCCATAGGGAGTTGTGCTGTGACGGCACCTCTCCGTCAGTTCAAATCCAGCAGCGCCTCCACAGGACAAAGAAGGGCATTCCCCTCCCATGTGCTTGACAGCCTCCAAAATCAGGCCAGAGGGTCAGTTATCAGTTGGTGTCATCTTGATAGCACTACATATTCACTTTAAACTTGCGTTACCCCCCTTATTTTAAAATCCAGTGGCATATCTCAGAGTAAGACCTGTCAGGACATGTTTATATTTATTTGATTTATCCTTCCTTTTTTTTTTTTTTAGACAAATCAAATATAAACATGTTCTGACAGGTCTTACTCTGAGATCTGCGGCCCTCAGGCCTGGTTCAAATTGCGGGGG
>NW_006399791.1:7872633-7928305 GCF_000299155.1 Elephantulus edwardii | reverse complement strand
GCTAAACACTGTGACACTGATGTGCCAAATGTGATAATGGTTACCCATGGTGGACAGTGTTTGGTGGAGCTCCCCAATTAAAACAAGCTTGGAGGCAGGAGTGGCATCCACTTCTGAAATGGCTTACCTCCAGAAACTCTGTGAACAGTGCTCAGGTCTTTTGTTTATAGGATCGCTATGAATCATCTATGACTTGACACACCTCACAACAACAAACCACCTTCCTTTTTAAAAACAAACAAACAAAAAAACCCCTAGAAATGAAATTCTTATTTTTCTGCCCTTAAATATGTGGGACATAATTTGGGAGGCTGGACTTTATGAGGTAAGATGTGGCATCAGGATTGGAGGATGGACTCTCAAGAGCCTGCACTATGCAGATGACACAATCTTGCTTGCTGAAACCAAAGAGGTCCTGAAGCATTTGCTGCACAAGGTCAAAAACTGCAGCCTTTAATATGGACTGAAGCTCAACATCAAGTAAACAAAACATTCTCACCACTGGGCCAAGTGGTAGCATTATGATAGACTGAGAAAAGATTAAGATTGTTAACAATCAACACTCTTGGTACCAGTAACCAGAAAATCAAAAGATAAATTACATTGAGAATGTCTGCTGTCAGGGACCTCTCCAGAGTACTGAAGAGCAATGATGTCAGTTTGGAGACTAAGGTCTGCCTGATCCAAGCCATGGTCTCCATAATTACTTGCTATGCATCAGAGAGCTGGACTATGAACAAGCATGATAGAAGAAGAGCTGATGCCTTTTAATTGTGGTTCTGGAGAAGAGTATTAAACATACCATGGACTGCCAAGAGAACAAATAGATCTGTCCTGGAGAGAGTGAAACCATACTGCTCCTTGGAGGCAAGGATTTTGAAGCTCCATTTCACATACTTTGGGCATGTGGTCAAAAGGAACCAGTCCTTGAAAAAGGACATCATACTTGGAAGGGTGGAGAGACAGTGCAGGAGAAGAAGACCCCAGATGAGATGGATTGACTCAGTGACTGGGGTAATGGGATTAGGTGTGTCAGAGTCAGTGAGACTGTCTCAGGATAGGGCAGGTCTCAGAGCTGTTGTACACTGTGGATCACTATGAGTTACAGGTGATTTGTTGGCACATAACAACAACATTGGTCACGGCAGCTATTATTTAGCGTATCTTAGCTGCCATAAATTGGGAGAAAAACCCCAACCAAAAACCAAAACACTCAAACACACCTAAAACTGTTGCTTTATAGTTGGTCTGACTCACAGTGTTAGGGAGTAGACCTGCTCTATCGGGGTTCCTTGGTTGTTATCATAACTGACACAGGTCAACAGCCTTTTTGTTTCCTGCTACTGCTGGATAGGTTTGAACCACTAACCTTTACATTAGGAGTTAAGGGCAAAACACTTGCATCACCTAGGGATCTTGCTGTAATGAATAAGGGGTGCTGGAGGAATTTTTAAATGTAAAACATGACGAGAAAATGGGATTAATTTCAAACAGGTTTTCTTTAGAAAGAAGTACCATTTATGACTTCACAAGGTTTAAACCAATGTAAAAATACTTTCTGCCCTCCACCAAAAAGTAGCAAGTCAGTGAAAGACAGGAAGGTCCTCAACACGATGGACTGACTGGACAATGGATTTGAACATGGAGGATGTTGTGAGCATGGAGCAGGACAGGACAACTTTGGATCTGTTGTTCCTGGGGTTGGTGTGAGTTGTAGTCAACTCAATGACATTTAACATCAATTACAACATAACCTCATGACTCCTGTGCATTTCTAAGGATATATGTGTCTGTGTAACTACAGAGGCCAGATCTGGAAAGCCACATTCAACCTGACCATAGTTCTTGGGCTTATCTTTCTGGGAGAGGTTACAAGGCACATTTAAAACTTTATCTATAGCACTTCCATTTCTTGAAAAGATTAGTGATGCAATTTGTATAAATAACAGTTAATTTTTAAAAACAGCCTCAATAAGGTTACAAGGCTACATACATACCCCAGCAGACTGGTGCAGGCTTATCTTTCCTACCCACCATCATTAACCTGGCCTTGATTATTGATGCCTGATTTTTGTTGTTGTTGTTGTTCCAACTGTTCAAAAAAGTCCCTCTCACTCCTTTGCCTTGGAATAAAATCCCAACTCTTGGTCTGAACATCTGAAAAATAGTTGTATTAACAGGTTTTCCTTATATGTGTGTGGATAGTATTCTACCACTCATAGCATTAACTTCAGGACAGATCTTGAAATGATTTTTTTTTTCTATGAAATCAACACCAGTGGCCCTCACTTTTTCACTCTCAGCATGGTGGATCACGTGATTGTCTGATTAAAAATGGCCAAGGCCAGTCCATCTCAGCTAACTTCTAGAATGTCGATCTTTACATATTCCATTGCATTTTTTCACAGCTTCCAATTTTCCTACATTCATGCTTTATACTCTCTTATATTCTAACTATTAACTGATTTTTAAAGCTGTTTCTCATTTTTAGTAACGTCTACTAGAATGCTCTACCTTTTATACTATGTCTAACAGTTCCTCTGAATTGTCCACGTTTTGGTGTGTGCCACTGCATGGGAACTGACCCATAGCTGACCCTCCAGCAGATTTGCAGAGGCAGTAAATTGTACAGGAGGAGACTGCCCATCCTTCTCCTGTGGAGCAGCTGGTGGGTTCAAACTGCAGTGCAGCAAGCATCTTACCACCAGGCCATCAGAGCTCCTTATCAAAAGATTGTCCATAGGGTCTTCAAAGGTCAGTTATTTCAGAAGACTTTTTAGTCTGTCTTAGTCTGGAAGCTCTGCTGAAATATGGCCACCATGCGTGCCCAATTCAGTCCATGGTCTTTTCGATCACCTGCTATGCATCTGAGAGCTGAACAATGAACAACAGAGGGACCCATGTCTTTGAGTTGTGGTGCTAGAGAAGATTGCTGAATATCTTGGAGAAAGTGAAACCAAATGGAGCAGCTTTGTCTCACATACTTTGAACATGTTGCTGTTGTTGTGTTGTTATGTGCCGTCGAGTTGCTTGCGACTCACTAGGAGAGGCTATTCCTTGGAGAGGAATAGTGTGCTTAGAAAAATGGGAGGGTGAGCGAAAGAGAAGACCCTCAATCAGATGGATTGACATAGTGAATGCAGCAATGGGCTCAAATGTGTTTGAAATTATGACGATGGCATAGGATAGGACAAGGTTCAGAGCTGTTGTTTGTAAATTCCCAATGAGAAATACTCAACTTGATGGCACCTAACAACATCCTGAGTCTGGGCCATGCCTGTCCCAGCACACCACTGTCTTGTACCTTGCTCCTGAAGCACCTTGTGGCTGGGTTTCCATTTGCATTCTTACATCTAGAATGCTCTTCACATGCCTCTCTTCCTTCTTAGGTCCAACTCATGACCTCTCCACCTCATTGACCACAGCTCTACTGTCTTAGCCTCTGGCTTCTGGGGTTAGCCCTTTCCTGACAGAACTCAGGGCACTGTCTTTAACCTGTCATTGATGCTGATGAGTAAGAACTTTTGCTTTATAAACTTTACTCTCTTAATTATTCTTCACAACATTCTAAGGAGGAGATACTTTTTTATTTTTTTAATAGAGAAGCAGTTCAAGCTCAAGTAGGTTAAGAGCCTTGCCCAAGAGCACGTGGCTAGTTAGCAGTGGAGTTCAGGTGTGCTCAAGATGACGATGATGATGATGATGATGATAAAACTGCTAGTCAGCTATCCAATATCCTGTTTGTTTCGCTCACAGACTGAAGGCTCATGCCAGCAGGGACCCTAGGGTATGCACACTGTGGTCCGCCATTCCTACTACCACTGAGTCAATCGCAGCTCATAGTGAGCCTCCATCAGGCTGTAAATCTTTCCTGTAGAAGATTGCTCATCTTTCTGCCACAGAGTGGCTATTGCATTACTTACTACATCATCGGGCCTTCTTAACAGGAAATCCATTGCTGCAGAGTTGATTCCAACTCATAATCAATCTCCATCAAGCCCAGAGACTGTAAATCTTCAGGGGAGGAGACTATCCATTTTTCTTCCTCACAGCAGCTAATGGTTTCAAACTACTGACCTTTTGGTTAGCTGCGCAACAGGCAAGACAGCATGTCATCAGAGCTCCTGTTTAACACTAAGTAGTTGTGGCTTTGGGTCAACAGCACAACACTCTATCTACTAGGCCCCAGAGCTGCTTATCTGACCCAAAGTGGCCCTCTATGAGACAGAATAGTCTCACAGGATTCCCAAGTCAGCAAACCTTAATGGATTGTTTGTTACGCATCTGAAGAGTTGGACAGTAACTAAAGATGACAGAAAGAATTGAGGCCTTTGAATTGTGATGTTGGGGGAAAAAAGCACTATTTCATGGACAGCCATGAAAAAGAATGAGCAACTATATCTTGGAGGGAGTGCAGCCAGCGTGCTCCTTAGAGGGAAGGATGGTGAAACTTGGCCTCACAGACTTAGGGCATGCTGTTAGGAGGGTCAGTCCCTGCTTGGAAAAGTGGAGGGCCAGCGAAAGAGAAGATCCTCAATGAGGTGGACTGATGCTGAGACCGTAACTATAGGTTCCACTGCGGCAGAGATGATGATGATGATGGAAGAAGACAGGGCAGGGTTCAGATCTGATGTTCACAGGGCCGCTGAGACGCACTTAACTCAACAGTACTGAACAACAAACCCTAAGAGGAACCCACTGTGTCATCTTTCTCTCCATGGTTGGTCCTATCTTTCCACTAGCACTCTAATACTTAAACCACTGTGCCACCAGGGCTATTGAGCAGTCATTCTAGGTGGTATTTTTAAACGTGTTAATACTATTGCTCTGATGTGGAGGAAACCTCTGAGACTCTGGGTAATCAACAGATCCATCTAGGCCTGCCTGGCTCTAAAGCTCCTCTTTTTCCATTTCCTTCCCTGGACCATTCACTGGCTCAGCTGGTCCATTTTTCTGAGGCAGGAACTGGAGTTGTGAGCAGTGAAACAGTTTTTGTTTTTTTCACTGTCTTTCGGTAAATCAGCAGAGGAAGGGTTGGAGATTCATGAAGGGTCCACTAGCAAGGTGCCTCTGAGGTCACCCTGGCCAGGTCACTAGGCCAGCACACCCCCAGGTATTGGGTGGAAGCTACTTGGACCAGCCCCCTGGGGCTCGGTGATGAGAGAGGCGGCCACTCCTCGCGGGGGGTCCAGGAGTCACTGACCCCGTGATCTCCCACCGTGGCACTGCCAGCCATAGTCTGCTCACTCGCCCAGTGGATGGGTGGGGGCAAGGGTGGGAGTGCGGTGAGAAGCTTGGCAGTTCCATCCAGATGCGAATTGTCCCTCCCGCACTTCCCGGGCTGCAGGGGCCTCCATTAGCGCCCCAGAGGAGTCAGAATCCACACCTTCGCAAATGGGCCCGCTTTCCCAGGGCCCTCCTGCCCAGACCTTCCCTGGGCTCTGTAGGTTTTGACACCTCTCCGTAACCTGGTAGGGGGCCACCTAGCACCTCTGGCCCGGATAAAAGCTCAGGCTTAGAGGTGGCCAATCCAGCCTGCAAAAGCCAGCAGCCCAGCCATGGCTCAGTCGCCTACTCCGCCTACTCCGCAGAGCTTCCTCAGCCGAGACCACTGGATCTCCTCGCAGGCTTGGGGCTGGGCTGGCCACTCGGACTCCACGTCCCCGGCCTCCTCCTCGGATTCGTCGGGTTCGTGTCCCTGCGACGGCACACGCGGCCTTCCCTGGTCGGAGGCACCTGCTCGCAGCGCCAGAGCCACGCAGACGGCGCCCCGACGGGCGCGCTCCGGGCCCCCGGGCGGCCAGCGGCAGAGCGCCAGCGAGCGCGAGAAGCTGCGCATGCGCACGCTCGCCCGCGCCTTGCAGGAGCTCCGCCGCTTTCTGCCGCCATCGATGGCGCCGGCGGGTCAGAGCCTGACCAAGATCGAGACCCTGCGCCTGGCCATCCGCTACATCAGCCACTTGTCTGCCGTGCTGGGCCTCAGCGAGGACAGCCTGCAGCGCCGGCGCCGGCGGCTCAGCAGCACGTCGAGGGGCTGCCCGCTCTGCCCCGACGACGGCGGACCCGCGCAGGCGCAGTGCATTGGCTCACCTGCTGGCGCTGCCGCGTTCTGGGGGACCCCGACTGCCAATCTCGGAGTCTTGGCAGCGCCAGAGCACCTCGAGAGTCGGGTCCCTGACATGAATCCTTGTGTGTCACCCCCTTCCTATCCCAGCATGCAGTCATCCACGCATCTGCCCAGAGAGAAAGACCCTGAGGCAGCTGTTTGGATGTCCCTGCAAACTTGTTCAGGGACAAAGACATCCCTGCAGCCTGGGAGCCCTGCTATTCCTTGGACGCCAGCCCCTGTACCTCCAGAGTTGGCTGCTGTGTACCAGGTACGGGCACACGCGCTCCCCACCCACTTTCCTTGAGGGCGGTCCCCAGGCTTCAGCTGGAAATGGTGGGAGAGGTCTCAAGTCTTCAAATGGTCTCATACTTTTTAGAGTTCAAATTATCCTGTCCATCCCTAGTAAGTGGTGGAGGCATGCTAAGAGGAGGATGGTAGGGCCCCTAACCTCTGGGGAAGTTAAGCCATCACCTCCCATCAGTGCCACCACCATTTTTCACAGCTGGAAGAGGAGGGAGTGCTTCGCTTGCTACAGTGGCTAGGCTGAAGGTAGCAGAAGCCACTGTTTAGTAATTGGCTCTTAGTGCTCTGTTAAGAGTTGATGAAGAAGGAGACAGCACTTCCTGGATATCCTGTGGGCTTGGAATTGGTAACCCTTATGTTTCCTTCAAACTTCATTAGGTCAGATTAATAGTCAACATATATTGATCCGTTGCTATAGTTATTCTTCAGTTACTATGACACCGTTCTTGAATTTTACAGCTCTCCCAAAACCCCTATGAAGTAGGTAATGTCATTATCTATATATAGATGAAGGGAGCTCTGGTGACCTAGTGGTAAGGAGTTTTAGTGCCAATTCAGAGGTGAGCAGTTAAAATCCACCACCTGCTCAGAAGGAGAAAGATGGACACTCTCCTCCCATGGGATTTACAGTCTGAAAACCTGCTGGAGAATCAGCTATGAGTCTGTTCTGGCTTCATAGCAATGACTTTGACTTTGCTGATTTATGTAGATGAAGATTTGCTATTGAGTAGGTCCTTGAGTCATGGTGACCCCTGTGTTATACAGACTGAACGCTGCTGGGTCCTGTGCCATCTGCATGACTGATGCTGATTAGACTGCTGTAATCCATTGTGATCCACACATAAAGCTTTCATTGGCTAATTTTCAGAAGTAGATTGCCAGGCTTTTCTTCCTAATCCCTGTTGGTTCAGCATCATAGCCTCCACTGACAATGGTTTTGCATACTGCGACTAGAACAGGCTAGCCAGGCCTCACAGCTAGTGAGTGGCAGAGCTGGCATTTGAACCCAGGCAGCATGAGACCAGATCCTGTGCGCTCACCCACTTTCTCCCTGCATCTGTGGTACCAGAGATGCCCAGAAGCTGCCAGGCACACCTGGGGCGCTTCCACACTCAGGAGACTCTCCCAGCACAGAACAGTGTGGCCCACTAACCGCTGCTCTTGGCTTTTGTTATATTTGGGTTTTGGTTTTTTTTTTTTTCACAGGGTACCACTGTGACCTCAGGGTCCTGCCTGACACTGGGAACACCACCTCTCCTTGCTCACCCACCGTGCCAGAGACTTGAGCCTCAGACACAGTTAGGGAGCTGGAGCAGTAGTGCAGAGGTGCTCCCCAGCTCTGCGGAGCAGGCCACCGGCTCCACGTTCCAGCTCAGTGAAGCGTGCCATGCCCAGAGCTCAGACGTGCAACTCAGTGACTGCTCTGAACTTTGGGAAGACAGTCTGGAGGGGGTTCACCTGGGCATCTACTAATCTCATGGCCTTGTGTCAGTTAGAAATGAGACCTCATTAACTACTTCTGTGATTTCCAAATTTGCTGTTAGCCAAGGATCCTGTTATCCAGGTGACTTCTACATAGAAGCTTTGTATGGAGCAGATATATGTGGGCTCCCTGACTACAGTGTAGGTTGGGACAGTGCTCTCACACCTGGGCACCCCCAGAATGCCCAGCACTCTGCAGAGCACAGCTGGGACTGCTCTCCGCCACAGACTGCTTGACCACAAAGGAGGCCAGGCAACAACTGGTGGGCTAGGGTAGCTTGGGAATTGAGGGACAGTTTATTAGCTCTAATTCTTGGTGACAATTGGCCAGAAGCCTATATGTTTAAAAATGTTTCCTTTTTTAAAAAAAACACAATAAAAATGTGGTTTGGTCTGTTTTTCCATCTGGGCTATTATTGCACTTGGTAAAGGTACAATGAACCCATACTGTCACTAACAAGTCATGCTCCCCTGCCCGCCCAGAACCCAGGCCTGTCAGGGTAGATGTGGCATCCTCACCTGCCAGTTTGACCATGTTTCTTGCACCTGGGCTTTAGGCCAGGTGCTCCATTTGATTTGCATTGCAGAATGGCACAGGTGGCCAGGTTGGGTCTATCTGCTTGTCACAGGTCCATCACCTCTGCCTTTGCCCTTTCCTATTCTTCAAGGAACACTCTTGCCAATCTATGTGGGTGCATGCTGTGGTCAGACAGACAGGGACCCATAGTGGGGAGAACAGAGGCCCAGAGACCTGTGAGTCAACACCCTTCACAGGTACACTCCCATTCCTCCCACAAAGGATGGCTAAGTGGATCCTATGTGTTAGGCCTGCTTTATATGCCTGAGATAAAACATTCACCAACTAGCAGGGTGAACTGCAGGGAAATAAGTGTCCATAGTCCAAGTCCCAAGTGCAAGGTTGCAGATTTGTGGGCCCACAGTGGCAGCCTGGGGGACGTACTCTTGACAGTGTGATGTTTGTTCTTGCATTTTCTGACTGATTAGTCCTGGCTGCCTGGATTTGTGAGTTCTTAAACAGAAGTACAAGGCACCACCTGGCACTTGGAGAGCTGCCATGATCCATTTCTGCATAATAGGTGACCCTGGAGCAGAGCACTGATGAATGTGCAAGAGCTTGCCAAGAGGAGGGAAGGGAGCCTGACAGGCCCAGGAAACCGCCCGAACCAGATTGAAACCATGCTAGTGAAGCCTCCCCTCAGTCTCATGTGGGACAGTGACAGTTTGAACTGGAGTTCAGTTTGGTGGGGCAAGTTGTGGCAACTTGGTGAGGCATTTGGTTTCTGGTATCCTGGGTGACGGGGCGGAATGGAAAGATTGGAACTAAGGAAAAACTGATTAAAACCACATGGTAGGAAATAGCACCAAACAGGGAAGCCAACCAGGAGGCTGTTACAACATTGGGGGAGAAAAGGGGAGGCAGGAAGATCAGATTGACAGGTTTGATGTAGAAGCTCTCAGCCACTGATGGCCTTCACTGGCAGTCCGTCCTTGCTTGCTGACCTGGCCTGAGACATCGGGCAGGTCTCTCTCTGATGAATTTCCCCATCCCCTAAAGGGAGTGCTGCTGTTCTTCTTCTAATCCAGAATTTGTGGGTTTTGATTGCCACTTCAGGGCCCTTCTGTTTCTATCAGCTACAACGAGAAAACCTTTAGAAGTAGCAGAGACCAGGCCCTGTGTCAGACCGGCAACACCAAGCCAGGGTCCCATGGTTGCCTCTACCTCATGGTGACCTGCCTTCCTGTGCCTCTGAGCAGAACTGAACTCTGGAACGATTCCAAGGCCATGAGTCTTGGAAAGCAGATCCCTCCGAGATTCCTCCACCTGGGATCATACCTCCAGCTTTTCAGTTTGTAGTAGTAATTGTTGTTATGTGCTGTCAAGTTGCTTACAACTCATAGCAACTCTATGTACAACAGCTCTGAACCCTGCCCTATTCTGAACCAATTTCATCATCTCTGACACACCCACTCCCATTACCCCGTCACTGAGTCAATCTATCTCATCAAGGGTCTTTCTCTCTTTTGAGATGTCCCTCCACCCTCCCAAACATGATGTTCCTTTCCAAAGATGGGTCCCTCCTTGTGATATGCCCAAAGTATATCATATATCAGATGGATCTTCAAAATCCTAGCCTCCAAGAAACAGCCTGGTTTCATCCTCTCCAGGAAGAGAAATTCTTTGTTCTCTTAGCAGTCTATGGTATGTTCAATACTCTCTTCCAGCACCACAGTTCAAAGGCATCAGTTTCTAGGAGTACTTAAATATTGAACAATCCAGCAACTCCACTTGCTGTGGAATTTTTAGGCAGGTTACAAAAACTCCCTGAAAGTCCGTTTCCTCTCCTATGAAGACCATAACAGCCCCTCCCTTCCAGGGTTCTTGGCACAGAGTAAGCATTGAACAGTAGCTATGTACTGACAGTGACCCAGTCTAGGCCTCAAACCTGGGTAGGCGTCGAACCACCTGCTTCCAGGGGCTGCCTGGGAGACACATTTGAGATGCTGGTGGGCAGAGTGAGGGAGGCCGCTGTTTGAGCTAATCCTTCCTCCCTGGTCCCCTGTTTTTCAGAGGTAGCTACCCCAACTCCTCCCACCTGTGCTTCATCCCAGTACCCCACTCTGGTCTGCCCTCCGCACAGTGCCTGGGACAGAAGAGAGGACCTGTTGCAGATGCCCCGACACTTTCTTCTAGGAGCCATGGCCATCATCTCCTACTACACTGAACATTCAGGTATAGCTTACCTGGGCCTTGCAAAAACCTTGCTATGTAGATGGTGTGCCAAGTTGGCACATGGGGAAAGTGAAGCTTGGAGAAGTGAATGAGAGCAGCTGCTCCTCATGGCCTTGACTGGCAGATGGAGCACGGCCCAGGGAAACCCTCCCTGAGGGTTTGTGACAGTCTCCTGCTCTGCAACCTTGAGCTCTGGGTGCCCTTATCCACAGCACCAGTTCCTGCTGGCCACAGCCACATGACCACTATGAATGCCAGCATTGTATGCTACCAGGCCTACATGCAGGCAGAGTGCGGCTATCACAGTCAGAAAGACAGCCTTTATCTCAGAGAGCTGGGAGGACCCTAGGAGATGTGTGCTTAGCCCAGTGCCAAGCACAGAGGAGACAAGCAATGCCACCTCTTCTCCCTGATGGGCCATATCCCTTCTACCTTGTCCTGGTAGCCTGGAACAAACAGGGATTGGAGATGCCAGGGCCAGTCCCTCTCCCATGGGGACCACCAGAAGGGGCTTGCCTGCTCGTCCCACTGACCAAGTGTCAGCCATGGCCACTGAGCACTGGTGACAGGAAGGGCTGGCACAGAGGGGATGGGGACACTTAATCTGGTGTGATCCCAGAGTCTCCTGGTTGGTGGCACTCCTGGTTGGCTGCAGGATCCCCTGGTGGGGGGCTGCTTCCTCTCCTTGGCTTTGATATGCAGATGCCCCTGGAGGCAGGGAAGCTCTTTTTGCCCAGACTTCTCACAAGCAGGAGGCTGTGAGGGAAGAGATTGGGCGGCACAGTAAAGCCAGAAGACACGGCCAAAACAGTACTAGATACAGGAGGCAATAAAACTCTTAAGGGTCAGACTTTATGCTGGGCAGTGCACCTCCTTAAATGTACACAGCAGTCAGGTGCAGAGAGGAAAGGTCCTCCGTATTTGGGTTGGGACTGAAGCCAGGCCTGTTGGACTCCAAGCTTGTTCCTGGTAGCTGGAGGTGACACACACCTGGTATCTGTTACTTCCCTCCCAACAACCTTGGTGGTTTAGCTGGAACTTGTGGGGTCATAACTTGGGTGAGCCTCCTACAACTTAACTCCATTAGCCAAGAGATGTCTATCAAGGTCAGTGGGCCCTAGGCCGCCTTTTTGAAGTTGGTCAGGGCAGCTTTGGCCTTGACTTCTGGCCAGATGCTTACAGTGATCTGGAGGGCACAGCCCCCATTCTGTGAGTCTGGCAAATCTGTCCTGACCCTCACCCACCCTCAGCACTGCCCCTCCCTTGTGAGCCGCTCCTGAAAACAACTACTCCTCAATTGTGTGGTCCCTTTACTGTTGATAAGCTGCTGTCTCACAGACCCACAGTACAGGTAGGAGGCTAAGCACTCCAGGCCAAAGGCCCAGGGCCACGGCCTTCCTCGGGGATGCACACTGCAGCTCAGGGAAGGAGGCCCAGCTAGGCCCCGGCTCCCTCACCTCCTGTTAAACTTTCTCAACCTAACCCTCTACTGTTGAGCCAATTCTGATTCACAGAGACCCTCCCTTTGGTTTCTGAGGTTGTATCTTTATGGAGCAGTTGGATTCAATTCTCCGACTTTTAGGCTAGCAGTGCAACAGTGCAAATCCAACTCCTCCCTGCTTTCTGAAGAGCACTCCCTTGGCTCTGCCAGGACCCACTCTGTGCCAGGCACCCTGGCAGCCCTGCATGGCATCTGCTCTCCACATCTCTGGTTCCCTAGCACGCAGGTTTCCAGCCCCCAGTGTGGATTCACATGAAACGGGCACCACAGCCAGGAGCTGCGGTCAGTGGGCTCTGCTTGTCTCCCATCTATACTCTTGGAAGTCACCCACCATCTTTCCATTTACCCCAAGTTGCCTCGCCCCCACCATCTTTCCATTTACCCCAAGTTGCCTCTATCCCAGTCTCTCAGACACATTCTTGCTTAAGTTTAATAACAAGCCTGGAAGCTAATCTAGAAATCTTTTATGTACATTTTCTCTTAGAAAAAAAAATATACAGATCTGGTGTCCTGTGGATTCCTCAGGTTCCAGGGTCTTCATGGGAAGGTCGGAGAAGGCACAGGGTGACCACCACCCCTCCAAGGCTGTCCATTGTCCATCAAGGGCTTCTGCTCCTCTGGCCCAGGCACGGGGCTTCCCTGAGATCAGCTGCAGGGCCCTGGACATTGGGCCGCCATACTGGATTCCATGTTGGGGTGGGGTTGGCGAGAGGGGCAGAGGCTTAGGTGGTCAGGCTGCTTGGCTATCAGGAGCTGGCCGAGTCCCACCAGTGGAGTGGAGAGAACGTGGACCTGAGTCTGTCCTTGAGAGGAGGGGACTGGTGACCTAGGCTCTGGAATGGGGGTACCTACCCCAGGTGTCTGGGACAGATGCACAGGGGTATCTCTGATGGGGGCCAGGTGACTTGATGGACCAGGGACTACATGCTGTTTTCTGTGAACCACTGGAGCACCACCTTCTGGTTCCTCTTCACCCACTCAATGTTGGTTCTTGTTTGCTCCAGGGCTTGCTCCAGGGCCCGCGTGCCTGAGCCAAAGCCAATGTGCGCGTAGTCCTTCTTGAACTGCTCCAGCTGTCAGAAAACAGATTCTTAGTCCTAAATCAGGTCTCAAGGAGAGATTCCCTCAGGCCCTTGGCCTCCAACTCTACAGGGCCCCTCCAGAGACAGCTGGACGCCTTGGAAAAGAAGGGGGCAGTTTTTCACTTTTTTCTGGGTTAAAATCCTGATCTACGGGGAAACCAAGCTAGTTTAAACTCATGGTGACGCCATATATGTCGGAAAGGGATGAAGCTCCACAGGGTTTTCAAGGCTGTGCGGTTCAAAGCCACCCCAGCTCTCTGGAGGAAAGATGGCCAGCTTCCTCCTGTTAAGATTTACAGCCTCCAAAGCCAACGGAGAGGGTCAGTCATGGCAGTGGTTTTCTTTTACTTCTATCCAGTAACAATGAAGACCCCAAACATTTAATTAAGGAAACAATTCTATTTACAATTATACCAAGAAAGAGAAAATACTGAGGAATAAACTTAACAAGTGAAAGACTAGCATTCTGAAAACCACAAAACATTGTTGAAAATAATGAAACCCCTAAATAAAGGGGAAGATATGCATGCTCATGGGTTGGAAGACTTAATATTCTTAAGATGGTATTACTTCACAAATTAATTTACAAATTCTGGGCAATCACTATAAAAATTACAAGTGTCCCTTTTTTTTTTTTTTTTAGCAGAAATTGACAAGCTGATCTTAAAATTCACATGGGAATACATGGACCCAAATTAACCAAAAACACTACTGAAAAATAACAAAGTTGGAAGACTCATACTTCTTAATTCAAAAGTTTATTATAAAGTTAGAGTAATCAAAACTGTGTGGTCATGGCATAAAGATAGATAAATCAATGAAGTAGAATGGAGAGTTGAGGAATAAACCCACATAAATATGGTTAATTCATTTTTTACAAGAATGCTGGGTCCATTTAATAGAGGAAAGGGTGGTCTTCTCAATAACTGCATTGCTGTTTTGTGCACGTGAGTCAGCAAAGACTCACAGCAATCCTACGAACGACAGAGTGGACCTTGTCCTGTCTTGTGCCATCCTCATGGATAAGCACATGCAAATGAAGGAGGTTGGATCTCTACTCCACCCCATTCACTAAAAGGAGCTCAAAGTGGAGCAGAGACTTACAGTAAAATTCATAGAAGAAAGCACAGAATGTTTTCACGACCTTGAATTTTACAAGATCTCTTAGCCATGATACCACAAGCATGGCAATGAATCGATTGATCGAATTTGTGCATGAAAAGGTTTTTCACTTTTCCTAGATAATGCAAAGACAATGCACAAAATGGAATAAAATATTTTAAAGTCATGGATCTGATAGATAGCCTAGTGATAAGAAGCTGTGCTGCAATCTCAGAGATACACAGTTCAAATCCACCATCTGCTCCATGGGAGGAGGCTGGGCAATCTCCTCCTGTGTGATTTCCTGCCTCTGAAAACCCACTGGAGGGGCGGCTGTCAGTTCTAACTCAAGGGCATACAACAACCACATCTGATAAGTAGTCCATATGCAGACTACAGAAAAACTCTCAGAGCTCAACAACGAAAAGAAAAGCCAATTTAAAAATGGGCAAATATAGCTCATTGTTGAGTACCATTGACAACCATAAATGACTAATGGGTTTTCACAGAGGCAGTTAATTGTACGGGAGGAGACTGCCCTTCTTTTTCCCACAGAGCAGATGCTGGATTTGAACCATGTGTCTTTAGGTTGAGAGTGCAGCTCCTTGCCACTAAACCGCCAGTGCTTCCTAAAAGGTAGCTTAGAAAATTTTAATATGGTTTGGAGGTGAGAAGGCGTTGTTTTCTTGGGTGTGATAGTGGCAGTGTGACAAAGTTTTTATGATTATTTTAGCTATGTCTGCAGTACACACACAGGTGCAAATACAAGTGATTTGGATTAAAACAACCATGAGATATCATCTCACCCCAGTCAGAATAGCAAGATTTAACAGAACAACAACAACAAATGCTGGTGAAGTTGTGGAGAAACTGGAACCCTTATTCACTGTTGGTGGGAGTGTAAATTGGTGCAGCCACTATGGAAAGGCAGTATGGCACTTTCTCAAAAAGTTGCAAATAGAAATACCATTTGACCCAGCAATTCCACTACCGGAAATATACCCTAAAGAAACCATAACTGCCACCCAAACAGACACATGCACACCTATGTTTATTTTAGCTTTGTTCACAATAGCAAAGAGCTGGAAACAACCCAAGTGCCCGTCAACAAATGACTAGATAGAGGAGCTCAAGTATATTCACACAGTGGAATACTATGTGGCATTGAAAAACAAGGAACTCATGAAATAGTACACAAAATGGGTGACCCTAGAGGATATTATGCTGAGTGAAATATCTCAGACAAAGAAGACAAATACAGCATAATGCCACTATTATAAAAGAGGACTGATATAAGGGAGGGGGGAGACTGAGAAAGATGGGACAAATAACGTATACTGCATTGAAACAGACGAGAGAGAGAACTGTTTAAAACAGACATTATGATTAGATATTATGGTTAGGGCAGGAGTCCAGAATGAAGGTAGCATATTAGTGGAGTGGACTTGGGGGAGGGAATGAATAACAATGAAAGAATTTTTTCTTTTACTTTTCAAAAAGAAAATGGATTTGGGGAGGAAGGGTGGGCAAGAAGAAAAGTGCAACAATAAATGAATGGAAATCCAAAGTTTCTGTAAACTTTCATTAAAATAAATTTAAAACAACAAGTGATTTGTGTAAAAATTGCTCACCCCCTAAAATAAGAGTTGGCCAAATGTTGATAATTGTTGAATCTGAGAATACGGAGGTTGATATTATTCTCCTTACTATTGTGCTTATATAAAAATTCCCAAAATGTATTTGTTAGACTGAATCATCTACATCTTAAAAAATCTCAGTTTCCAGCCTCTCCTGTGGAAGGAAGGCCTGGTAACTTGGAGACCTTGGTCCCCTGTGGCCACACTCAGTGGGAGCTGAGTGATGCCGTCCTCAAAGGCTGGAAGGCCAGGCCCCACTGTGCCTGCTCCAGGCCTCACTGTGCCTACTCCAGTCCCCTCTCCAGGCCCCACTATGCCCGCTCCAGGGCTTGGGACAGCTTCTTACCTGTTGCAGCTCAAATTCGCTTGAGAATCGTTGGGTCACTGACCGGATGACACTGGCGAAGGAGAAGGAGCTACCACCATAACTGCAGAGTAGGGAGAGAGGAGATGAAGGTGAGGGGCAGGAGCTGGGGCTAATGCCGAGGGACGCACACAAGGCCTGACGCTAGAAGGTGGTGGGTCAGGCTTGAACACAGGTCTGAACGGAGTCTCTTACTCCTCACCCTTTCCTAGGAGCCAGCCCTCCGTTCTGCTCACCCTCTTCCTTTGCACAGAGACCATCTCTGTAGTCTCCCCAGCCTGAGTTTTTGCCTCTTGACACCCTCTCTTGCAGACTCACTCAATAAAGAGCTTATTCCAGTTGCTCCGGACAAAGTCCCAGACCAGATTTTGCCCATGGACATTGCTGGCGATGCTGCTGATGGTGGAGGTGGCATCCTGCTTCCGGATAAGATCGGGGTTCAAGGTGTAACTCAGGTACCTGTGAGGGCAGAGTGTAAGGTTAACAACCACAGCCAGGAGGGGCAGTCACACAATTCAAGAGAGGATGCACGCCAGCATATACCACTTCCTTCTGCCTCTCTAAACAATGTGTTAGGGTGCAGAGGGCTGAGAGACCCTCTCCACAGGCCTCTCTCCCTGCGGGGAGCTGAGTCCCCTAAGCAGGGTCACTGGCTACATCAGATCCTAGATCTGACAAGGGACTAATGCCCAGTTTTTTTTTTCTTGTAGTAAAGTAGAAACAACATAAACCTTTCAATTTTAGCATCTTAAACATATAAGTCCATGGCGTTTATCATACCCACATTGTTGTACAACAATCACCTCTGTTTGCTTCTGAAACTTTTCATGACCCCATCAGACAATTAAACTGTCACCATTCCTTCATCCTCAGCCCATTTCACCCTCTAATCTAATCTTATCTAACACTTTTAATCTCTATGCTTTTATCTATGCTTGTGACTTACATATTGTATAATAGTGTATATAAACTGGATTATATATTATTGGACCCAGCAATCTACTTCTGTGGAACCCCCTGGAGCAGCTCTTCTCACTTTCAGCCACTGTGAATCAGAAGCAATTGTGTCTGAGCTCCTTTCACTCAGGTGTTTTCAAGGTTCATCCCTATGTCCCATATGGATGTATCTCATAGTATGTATCAGGACTTCATCCCTTATTTATTGTCTAATCTATCGTACGGCAGATATGGCATCTTCCTAATACATCATCACCATTGTATGAATACACTAGCCTTTGTTGGTCCATCCATCCATTGATGGATACTTGCGCTATCTCTGTTGGCTATTGTGAGTGTGAGTGTTGTTGCAATGGACATTTATATATGCCTAGGAGTGGAATTCCTAGTGCAATAGATACTATCTGAGGAAGAAGAGAGGAAGGAAGGAAGGGAAGAACAAAGAAAGAATTAGTCTTGCTTCTTTCTGGGCACCAGATATGTTGCCGGCCACTACTGTCCTTGACATTAAGGGTGGCCCTTCTTTATTGGGGTTCAATTGATGGCATATGAGGTACAAAGTAGGAGCTAGAAGTCTTCCTACAAGGACTCAAGGGGTGATCAGATCCAATTTCCCCAGAGCCCTCAACAGAGAGGAAAGGAAAGTCACCATTAGGCAACGGTTAAGAGGGTCATAGCAGCCACAATGAGCTAAAAGGCTTGGCTCTCATAAAAGTTTCCAGACCTTGAGTAAATAAATGGCTTTGCTTCTTTGAGCCTCAGTATTCTCATCTGTAATATGGGGACAGTACTGCTCACATCCTTCAGGTGTGTGAGGCCTGGGTGGACGAACGTGGCAGGTTCTCCCCACACAGCGACCCTGATTACTGGTGGGGAAGAGTGCTCACCCAAGCCTGGTCCTTACCTGTTCAGGATCCACACCTCAGTGCTGCAAGCCAGGCTTGAACGTAGTTTATCAGCCTCATTCACCAGGGTGGCCTTCTGGAACTGCTCCCAGGCAAAGTTCCACTCCTTCTCCCCACCCTGGGCAATGGCTTGGCAGTAGACGGTGGACCGCAAGTTGGGGTGGATCCTGGAGGGATAGGTAGGGTCAGGGAGTGCAAGAAGCATGGAGGGTGGGACAAGGGTCAGATGAGCACAAGGTTCCCAGAGTCAACCTGGAGGGGCAGGGACACACTCACGTGTTGTTTTCAGGATGGGACATCCATTCAGTAAAAAGCCTCAAGACCAGCTCCTTACACTCCACAATTCCACTGGAGCAAGCGATGTTGATGGCATTAACTTCATTGTACCTGCCCCAGAGAGGACATGTGGTCAGCACTCCTCGCCCTGGTCTCAGCAAAGGTTTCCCATGTTATATACAACTGCAGGTGGCACAGGACAGGCTGTCTACAATCACGGCCCATCTAGTCCTTTAAGTTCCACTATTTGCTTTAAGCTTTGGGCTCGAGCTTCCCTGATCCTCAAGGTAACCTAAAGACTGAGAGGGACCTGCAAAGGCCCAATTCCTGCACCAACACCAACAACGAATTGCCCTCAAACCAGTGAGGTGACTCTAGAATTTCAGATGCACCCTTTGTATAAAGGGGTCAGATGGGCTTCACAAAGCCTCAGGGCCGACCCCTCCCTCCTGGGAGGTCCTGTCTCTTCCTGCCCACTGTCCCTTGCCCCAGCCAGGAGTCGGGAGTTCCAAAGGAGAACACTGCATGGATGCTGTTCTAGATGACCCCGGGCATGGGTAGGGGATCACACTCACTGTTCTGTCAGGCTTTGGGGTCGGGTAGTCCAGTTACCGGTGATACTTTTGAAGTGATTGAAAAGGGGCTGTATCTGCTTCCTCAAGTAGTTCTGTGGGAAAGAACACACGGAATTACTTTGAAGGGAAGACTCGCTCCCGCACTGATCCGACCACCAGGGAGCCTCAGCCATGGGTTGGCTGGAGAGCAAGGTGGAAACAAGCCAGCAATGCTGGGGCTGCCCACGGCCACACAGTGCTCAGAGCGTCCAGGCCGGGTCTAAGATCCAGACACCTGACCTGGGGCTCCTTCCCCTCAGAGCCTCAGTCGTCTTAATATTCCACATCTTAGTGTTGCCATTTTGTCAAAAGAAAATGTTTGGTTGTTGGGTTGTTTTTTTTACTCTCCTCCTGATCATCAGTTGTTGTTGTCATGAGCCATCGAGTCACCTGTGACCCATAGCAACCCTATATACAGTGGCTCTGAAGCCTGCCCTGTCCTGAGCCAGTCTCACTGACTCCAATACACCCATCCCCATTGCCCCAGTCACTTGTATCAATCTATCTCATTCAAGATCTTCCTCTCCTGCTCTGTCCCTTTCACCCTTCCAAGCATGATGTTCTTCTCCAAGGACTGGTCCCTCCTGGCAACATGTCCACAGTATGTGAGACGGAGCTCTGTGCTTTATTGTGGGAAATTTAGAAAACATAGCACAGAAAAAGCACATGCAGAAAATAAAGACCACTTGGAAGCTGACTCAAACCACACTTCCTTCTCTATCCTGTGCCTCCTTTCTTAGTTCACATGGCGTAGCTACAATTCCTGCAAACGGCTGCCTTTCCCTTCAAGTGTCATCTAAGCCCCACCTGATCTTTTTTAAAATTCTTTAGAGACTCTGGTTCAACATGGCGGGTGGTTATTTGTGGGGCTACCTCCAAATGTAGCCACAGTAAAAATTCCGAGGACAAAGATACTAGGCAGGAAGCAACAGTGGACTCAACCCACTGACACAGCCAGAAAGCCAGGAGAGAGAGGCAAGGGACATGCCAGAGGGGGAGAATCTGTGAGGACACCCCGCAGAGGGGAGGTGGTGACAGGAAAGCAGGAAGGCTGGCCATGAGGGGCCCTAGACAGGCTCAGGGCTTAAGAAGGACAATCTCCTGGAGGCAAAGGCTGCAAACAGAGACATGGAGCTAAAGTCTGTAGAAAGTCATGGAACTTCCCCTGAGGATCCCACTGGAACCTCTTTCAGCAGGAACCTCTGTGTTCCTCATGAGAGAAAATGAGTCAGAAGGGTTCAAGTCCTATGGGAACATAATGAGGACAAGCAATGGCTACTGGACTTCAAAGAGAGCTAGATGTAAAAGTCTGCATGCTGAGTGGTGGTACTCCACTCCTGTCCCCACTCTGCCCCAGCCGTGAACACCATCAGCTGCCCTGTACAAGCTCTGAAGCTCACTCTTTGAAGAAAGTTTCTCAAGAGTAATTAAAGGAGACTACCTGGGGGTACACAGTCAACGGTCTTGGCACCAGTAGCCAGGAAATTAAAAGGCGCATTGCCATGGGAAAGTCTGCTGTTAGGGACCTCTCCAAGGTGCTGAAGAGCAGTGGTGTCTCTCTGGAGACTAAGGTGCGTCTGATACAGGCCATGGTCTTCGCAATCACTTGTTATGCATCGGAGAGTTGGACAATGACCAAGGAGGATAGAAGGAGAATTGATGCCTTTGAGCTGTGGTGCTGGAGAAGAGTATTGAGAATACCATGGACTGCTAGGAAAACAAACAGATTCGTCCTGGAAAAGGTTAAACCGGATGGCTCCTTGGAGGCAAGGATTCTGAGGCTCCGTCTAACATACTTTGGACATGTTGTGAGGAGAGACCGGTCCTTGGAGAAGGACATCATGCTTGGGAGGGTGGAGGGACGGCGCAGGAGAGGAAGGCCCTCTATGAGGTGGATTGATTCAGTAACTGGGATAATTGGAATGGGAGTGTCAGAGACAGTGCGATTGGCACAGGACAGAGCAGAGTTTAGGGCTGTTGTACATAGGGTCACTATGAGTCGTAAGCGACTCGATGGCACATAACAACAACAACAACAACTGGGGGTGTGGTGGGGTGGGGAGGTGTCCCTCTCCATGAACTTGACTGCCTAGTCTCTCCACAGTGAGACCACCAGCTGACAAACTCCTCCCTCTGCAGAATTTTAAATAACTTTTTACCACCTTGCTCTTGAATTCAAAGAGGCAGCTTAGCTTCCAGCCTGAGAGAGGAAATGGAAAATGGAGAGGAAAGAAGGCGACATAAGGAAAAGAAAACGTGGTGAAAACTGACAGGACACAGTTAAGAGAAGGTGCATACAGGACGCTGGGCCCTGTATTTCAGAATTAATTGCCCCTGGGATTCTGCATCAAAGTATTTCAGAGCATGTGCCTCACAGCCCAGCAGACAGGCGCTGGCTGGTCTGAGCCTGCTCATTCGGGAGGAGTTTTCCATGGAAACCTGAGACGACTCCTGGGGCAGTGGCCTTTTCTGTGACCCCTCAAAGTGCTCATTTCCTAGATTTCAAATTGACAGACTTTGCTACATGTCTCAGTTTCCTGCCCCACCTGACCTCCTCACCTTCTTCCTTCACCCTGCAGCCTTCTCGCTCACTCACCAATTCCCCAGTCCCGCTCTCAGGAAAAGACCTGGATGGGGGTCAGCATGGCAGGCTTTACCATGCAAGATGGTCTGTGTGCTTCCTAAGAGTGTGCTTTCAGGCCCTGGGGAGAGGCTCTGAGCCCCCAGAGCTCCTCCATACCTTCATGGGGCCGTAGACTTCAGAGCGGTCGAACATGAGCTTGAAGTAGCTCAGGCTGTCTAGGGCAGCATTCCAGGGCATATACTCTGTCTCTTTGATGAGGAAGAGGGTGTTGTTCAGCGCCAGCGTGACAGGGACTATTTGAGCACTGGAGGACAGAGAGGCCTAAATTGGTACCTGTACCCAGCCCAGTCACACCCAGGGGACCCGAGCCCATGCTCTCAAGGCTCCTCTTCAGCCCTGAACTATGCTCCTTCCTGGAATGTTAGGTCCCAGAGCCCAGTTCCAGGAATCACCGGGAAGAAATGAAGGACATAGAGGCTGGGCCCATTTTACAGATGTGGAAACAGAGTTGAGATTCAAAAGGATAAAAAGTAAATGCTCTTTACTCTGCTCAGCCCTATTCTCTGGTTTGCTGAGTCCTATGGGCCTTCCCTCACCCACTTCTTGGGCTATCTGTCTATAGTTGCTTCATGAATGGCGAGGTCTAGGAGTGACATCGGCCATACCAGAGCTTAGCATCTCCCCTGGAACACATTAAGTGCTTAATAAATTATTTGTTGATCCATATCACATCTCTCTCAGAGTGCCTTCCAGATCCTCCCAGTACGGCAGCCTGCTACCCCATAAGACCCCAGGAAAAAAGTCTGGTGTCATAGAGTACAGTGAGTTCTTAAAGCTAGACAGTCCTGTGTCTGTTTGTCATTGCCACTCTGAGGCCTCAGACAAGTTACTGTGAAGCTCAATTTTCTCATCTATGAACTGGGGGTAATCATGCTACCCATCTCCGGGGTCACACAGACCGTGGGGGTAGAGTACAGGCTAGGGGTGGGGGAGGCTGTGAGGGATCCTGTCACTGCTCCTGGTGCAGAGCCAGCACAGCAGGGGGGATGGGCCAACAGGTGGGACCCAGGAAGGGAAGGATCACTCACCTGGCCAGGTTGAAGGCATCCTGGATGATCTGGGCGCGGTTAATGACAGGGATGACCTGGAAGGAAAAACAGAGTATGTAACCTCACGCTGGTGGTGGGGGCTGAGGCTGGGCCCAGGGTGGGGTGGAGGGTGGCAGACACTGACCTGCGGATTGTTCTGCAGCTGATTTTGAATCTTCACCCAGTTATTATTATCGTAGTTCACCCGGAAATAACCCGTGACATTGATGTTGAGCAGGAGCCACTCATTAGCTGTTGTTCTGAACGGTGGGTGCTCGGCTGTGAGGAAAGAGCAGGGCTTGGGTGGGGCTGCTCAGAGGGGCACAGCTGGACCCCAACCCAGGCCCCCTTTCTCCAGGTTTCAGTAGGAGAAGCTTCCTGTACAGCCTAGCACCAGCTTGCCCTGGGGCTTTCGGGGTGATCATGCCAGTAGATTGGGAGAACGAGTATGGATTGAGCTGCAGGGCCAAACTCTGTCTCTGATGGCCCTGTGACCTCGAACAGACTGTGTTCAGGTTATTGACAATGGTCTGAAGCCTCACTGGCACACCACTAGCCGTGCTGGCCCAATTCCCCCTCCACCCTCTCTCCTGCCTGTAACTGCTCCGTCACATATCAAGCCCCTCAAGTCAGAAACCAGGCACTCCTTCCTCAGTTCTCATCTGTTTGGATCCCTCAACATGCCCAAGGATATCCCCTTTGTCTCCTACAGAACCTCTGAGGAGCCAGTCTCCTCTGGGCACCCTCTCTCCTGGCCACTCTCTCCTATCTCAGTGCCTATGTACTGGTTGGTCTCTTTGCCTAAGATATTTTTCTTTGCCCTGTCAGCCTGGATAACTTTTTCTCTAGGGCTCAGCTCACTTCCTACAGGAAGCCTTCCTGATTTCTCCATAAAGTTTAATCTCCCTTATTCCCAGCTCTCTGGGCTCACGGTAGCCCAGTCATCCACTCTAAAGCACTCGGCACAGCTTTGGTGTGTTTAACCACTTTTCCTCCTCCCTATAACTTGCAAGCCTGGCCAAGGCAAAGGATGACAGGCCTGTTCCCTCAGCACCTGCAGCAGAGGGTGGCTGCTCGTGCTTTGAAGGCTGACTATATGCAAGGCATGTTTCTAACCATTTTACATGCGCTCTCTTATTTAATCGTCATGCAATCTCCCTTGGTAGACATTGTTCTAAACCTCGTTTCACAAATGATGAGGTGGAGACCAGAGAGGGGAAGGAATTTTCCCAGTGTCACAGAGCTGAGTAGAGGTAGAGTAGAGATTGGAACCAAAGAAGTGGAGGAAGCTTGTGCTGAGAAGAGTGCTGAGTGTGGGGTGAGGCACACCACCCACAGTGCAGGGCTGCTTACCTTGCTGGGTGCCGTTCAGCCAGTATCTTTCCTGATAGACACCACTTTTGAGAGATGTGATGGGCACGATCCACAGGTAGCTGCAATGGGACACGAGGGGCCAGGCAGTGAGGGCTGGCAGCCCTGTTTTGGCTCCCACTTTCTGCCCAGCTCTGACCCCAAGTGTCCCATTCTCCTGGGGCTGGGACCACGGTAGACCAGATGGTACAGCCACAGAAGCTGAGACAACAGACTAGGACTGCAGGGAGGGTTTCTACTGTAGCATGTGTCCAGGGACTGACTGAGAACCCCTGCCTAAGGGAACCCCTGCTCACTTGAACTCTGAAGGGCGGGTGACGTTGGCATCAGAATTGAGAAGGAAGTGCTTCTGGGAGATGGTCCCCTTCTCGGTGTCCACGGTGACGACGGGGAAGCCCATCTGCAGCGTCCAGCGGTCCATGATGGTGCGGATGGAGGCAGGAAGTTTGATGGTCATCTGGTTGTCTACAGCCTGAGGGCAGAACCAGGTAGTGGCCATCAGCAGACAGCCACCCTCCCACCTCCACCCACCCAGGACAACCCTCGCTTGCAGACTCTGCCTCGACAGTGCAGTCAGGAGCTGGGTCCCAGTTATACTGCTCCTGATGGTGCAGTGCTAAGCCAGCTGGAGAACTCGCCAGCTTTGGTTCAATGCACATCCAGTAAGCTAATCTACGTGGTCTGTGGCCACCCTGTGACCTCGAGGGTCTCTGCATGTCATGACCCCTCAAGGGTCTGTTCATGCTTCGGCCTGATTAACAATGAGATGAGAAGGGAGGGGAAGGAAAGCGGCCCAAGGTCACGAAGGGAGGGCATGTGAGTGTCTGTATGCGTGAGTGTGTGTGTGCCCCGGTGCACACGTTCACATACACATGTTCAGGGATGTGCATGGGTGTGAAGGAAACGAATCCAGATGGGGGACAGACTTAGGTTAGGGATGGTTTTTATTGTCTCCTTTAAAGAAGAGACTCCTGAGTCTTTGGGAGTTGAAGATGTGCTTGAGCATGGAAGACAGCTGGTTTTAGAGAGGGGCGGGAAAGGAGCAAAACTAAAGGGAGCAGGAAGGGCTTCATGGAAGTGGGAGGGGGGCAGAGGGGCAGGGGGGCGGAGGGGAAGGGGGTGGAGGGGCAGGGGGCCGAGGGGCCGGCGCCATCTTTCCAGCCGCATCTGTTTGAGGTTGAGGAGCCAGGTCAGGCTCGTAGGGGTTTAAGTTGGATAGAGACCAGCCTGGAGGGAACTCTGCGATGAGGACTTGGTCTCCCCTCCCTGGTCTGATTGGCCGTGGGGTTTGGACGCCTGAGGACTGGAAAGACAGGGGCAGCAGTGTGCGTGGACAAGCGGGCTGTGCAGGCCAAGAGGAAGTGCATCATGTGGGATTCCAGAACGAGTGCTGGTGTTGGAATGACCAGATGCCCGAGGAGCCACATCCTTTGGTGGGGAGAACCGCAAATGGTGGAAGACTATTGGAGTGGACATGCCAGAGGGATGTGGGCTCAGGAGGGAGTGGAGGTGGCTGCCTCTTTGTTAGGAGGGCAGGAGTTTACCCAACAAAACAGAGGCTGCAGGGGTCTAAGTAGACAAGATGGCAAGGCAGGCAGGCAAGCGCAGAGGGTCAGAGTTTATGTTGAGGGTGCTGATGTGTGCAAAGCCATGTCTGGGAGTGGCAGGATGGGGCATAGGGTCGCCAGAAGTGCTGAGTAGGCTGAATGACTGGCTCCAAGTGTCAGCCAGACGAGAGCTGGGCTTGGAACAGCGAGAGCTTGTTTCCTCGTCACTAAGCCCGGATGAAGAGACTCGTCAACTCCCCCACAGAGCTCATTACAGTATAAGGCAGACCACCTAGTGAGGTCTTGCCATAGGGTTTCTTAAACCTTCCAGTCACCCATTTTTCAGATGAGCAACTGAGGTTCCAAATGACTTGTCTGGCATTGCAATATGACCCAGACCCCATTCTCTTACAAAGGTGCTGCCCCCAGGAACTTTCTGCACTTTGAGGACCCAAACAGAACAGCTTCACAGGTGCTGGCTGTTACCAACCTTCTGCAGGTGCTCCCACAGGTTCAGGTAGTTGGTGTTAGAGTAGGAGAAGGCATGGAGGTAGGACTGTGGAAAGACAGGCCATCATGAAGATAGTTGGTGACCCCCCAGACTCCACCACTCAAGTCTGGTGGTCAGTTGGGGCTGGGGCAAGGAGTAGGCGTTGGGGAAAGCCCATCCATTTCAAGGACAGTCAGGGGGTCCTCACCGCCAGGCCCTGCTTGAACAAGTCCTCAGTCAGGAATTCAGAAAGCATTCTGATGACAGAAGCACCCTGAAAATGAACACAAAAGAGGGGTCATGGAGGGGCTGGTCAGGCATCATAATGAGTGGATCAATGGTACTTAATGTTTAGGACAAAAAAAAAAATCTATGAATGAGTGTATGAAAAATCAACATGCTTTGTAAACTTTCACTCAAATGAAAAAAATAAAGAATAGTAACTAAAAAAATAAGAAGAATAGTAATTTAGAATTTCAAGCAAAAGATTTAATAGATAAATGGGAAAGGGCAAGGTCATATACAATATAAGGGTTGACTGTTGTTGTGGTTGGGTATCGTCAAGTTGGAACCAATCCCCAGTTGACCCTCCAGCAAGTTTTCAGAGGCAGTAATTGCACTGGAGGAGACTGCCCATCTTTCTCCTTCGGAGCAGCTGGTGGATTTGAACTGTGTGCCTTCACGTTGACAGCATAAGCCTTACCACTAGGCCACCAGAGTTCATGAGGTTTGATTAGAAACTGTAATTAATTATACTAATCAATGGTAATTCATATAAAGTAACACATACATGATTGATCCAGGAAAATAGTAAGCAAATCTTACCCATCAAAATGGGTATGAGTAACCGCATGAAATGGTAATTCTTTTAAAAAACACAATGTAGATGAATGAAAAATCTGTATGTCATGTAATCTCTCACTCAAGTAAGTAAGAAGGAAAATGTAAAATTTTAAAACAAAGACATGAAATACTAAAGAAAAGAGAAAAAGAAAGAGGGGAACGTCAGAAGCCTGGCAGGCCCACCCCGGTCTGCCCTCCGGCTGTTCCAAAGGGGGCAGCTCACCTTGCTGTAGGAGATGGAATCAAACACCTCGCTGATCTGGGCCGGAGTGTTGACTTCATTCTCAGGGGAGGACAGTGGGTGGGAGGTGGTCAGTGCGTCCACAGCCATCACACGGTACACTTCACTCAGCACTATGAGGTCTTTCTGCAATTCCAATGGCCATTAGCTGGCTGGGCAGGCTGGCTTGGGAGGGAAGAGCCCAGGCGCACCCCACCCTGAACCCTGGGGCCCCCAAGCGACTGGCTCACCAGATTCCAGGTGGGTTCTGCAAAGTCAGCACCCAGGTACTCCACGTAGGAGGCAAAGCCTTCATTCAGCCACAGGTCGTTCCACCAGGCCACAGTGACCAGGTTCCCAAACCACTGTGGGGAGAGGTGGTTAGTGACAATCCACTCTGGACTCTGTCACTCATAGCATTCGGAGCTATCCTTAGCCAAGCTCCTGTCTCGTCACAGCTCCTCTCTGCTGACCCTGCCAGGAAGGATTCTTCCCAGAAGCCCCTCTGCCCTCTGCACACCCCATGATGGGCTACCTGGTGGGCCAGTTCATGAGCAATCACAGTGACCACCCTCTCCTTGTTGCCGATGGAAGAGGACTGTGGATCGTACAGCAGGGCGCTCTCCCGATAGGTCACCAGCCCCCAGTTCTCCATGGCACCCGCGTTGAAATCAGGCAGGGCAATCTGGTCTGAGGAGGGGGTGAGACCGTTGAGCGAAGTCCTAGGTGTGGAACCCCATCTTTCACCTCCCCCTCTGAGGACCTTTACTCACCAGACTTGTTCAGTGGGTAGGGTGTGGAATAATGCTGGGCAAAGAATTCTAGGATGGGGCCTGTCACGGTTTGGGCGTAATGGCTATGGCCCTCACGGGTTGCACTGGGCCGAGCCCAGATACGAATCTACAAAAAGAGTAAATGTAAGGGGTCCTTCTTGGACCAAGTGCAGGTGGGTGAATCTGGGACCTGACACACTAGTGGAGCTTCCCAATGGGGTGTCTGGTCAGCAGAAGAGGAGTCTTCTGGGGGCCTTTGAGTCTTAGACGGGTCTTCAGGGTTGGGGTGGGGGTGAATTAATCAGTCACCATCTCTTTGGTAGCATCATGAGAAAGGGTACTATTCTCCTATTTTTCAGATGTAATGACTGAGGATCAGATAACGCAAGAGGGCACTCGCTCCAGGTCACTCAGCAATTCTAACACTGGCCTGCAGTTTCAGGGGCTGGCGCAGGGAAGCGCTAACAGGAGCATCCCCAGGTCGGGCTGGTCCTAGGCGGGAGGTCAGCTGGCTTTATACCTGGATGCCGCTGGGTGTCACACTGTTCACAGATGTGAACTCACTGACAATGAAGGCCAGCAGGTATGTGGACATCTTGGGTGTGGTTTCGAACTCGGTGATGCTCCAGTCAGGATCTTCAGGAAATGGGGTAGAGGGGCCTGGAGGTGGAAGACACAGGGATGTGAGGATGCAACTTCTGCCCTGAGGTTAGTCCCAGTGCCTGGGTTCCTGCCCCCGACCCCCGCCAGGCTATGTGGCCTCAGCATAGAACCCACTCACCTTTGGGCTGCATATTGGACAGAGCCACGAGGTTTTTGGGATGGACGAGCGTGATGTTAAACGTGGCCTTCATGGCTGGTTCATCAAAGCAGGGGAAGGATTTCCGGGCATCGGGGGCTTGCATCTGTGTGGTGGCCAGCACTCTATCCAGACAGCAGGATGTTAGAGGGTGTGCCTGCAGCACCCCTGAGTCCCATGGGTGTGGATGCATGGGGCCTTAGGGTTCACTGGGCTTACAACAAAATCTCTGCCCTCCCCCTTATCCCTAGCAGCCTTTAGACCCCTGGCAGGCCACCTGACAGTGGAAGATAAGGAATTCTTCAATCTCAGAACCAAAGTCCTAGCAGGATCCAGCCTATGTTAGCTGAGGAAGACATTTCTCTCCTCTGAACCTCAGTTTTCCCATCTGACAAAGGGCAATTTCTGCCTCTCAGCCCTGATTTCCTGATAACAGGAGAGCGAAGCCCCCCTGGAAGAGGGATTTCTGTCACAGAAGCTGTTCCACCAGACACAACTGATAGAGTAGTGGGCTGGCCAGGGTCTGGAAAATGCAAAGATCCAACCCTCAGTTAGCCCCCAGGATCCAGCTCAGCACTTAAGATCTGTGCCACCAGGCAGATCCAGCTCTTACTTACTTTTTGACACCCCCCTCCATGTACTCGCTCCGGTAGAAGCCTGCCAGGTCGTCAGCCAGCTCCCCTACAAACTGGCTCTGCAGCTCATACTGCCCATTGACCTCCAGGTGGCTATTCAGGTGCACCACCATGTATTCAGTGTGCAGGACCCACTCGACTCTTTTGATTGTAGGGGCCTGGGAACCTCCCACCCTCCGCAGGACCAAGTCAGCTGTGTAGTTTAGCTTCTTGCTGTGGATGATGATGACATCGGTGGTGTTCTTGCAGGTGAAGCGCACAGTGCTGCTGCCGGTGAAGATGTACAGGCCCTCACTGTTGGGGGTGAGGAAGGGCCTCAGCTTCAGGTCATAGGATTCGGGTATCAGCGTCAGGGGCAAGCGGTAGTTGTTCCATGGTAGGTTCGGGTCCAAGGTGGTGGTCGTGACGGGGGCTGAGGTGGAACTGACAGGCCCCAATGTGGATTGCTCCAAGCGAGAGTTCTCTGCATTTTTTTGCTTCTCTTGAGAGTACACCACGGACAGGGCACTGATGGTGCACACAGCTGCCACTCCCAGCACGATGGCCAGAATGCCCAGGGATTTGGAGATGTAAAAGCCCTTAGCCATGGTGAGGGCAGGTAGGGAGCTGGGGCAGCTCAGGAGCGGCAGAGAATGGAGCAGCCTCGGGCCAAGTTTATATCCCTTAGTGGGAGGAGCCTACAGCCAGCAGACTGGGCAAAAATTAACCAGGGCTGAGATGACGGAAGGTCACTGGACTGGGTTGGGGCAGGTTGTGCCGATGGCTCCGGAGATGGGATCCAGGAACAGGGCTGCCTGCTGGGAGTGAAAAGTGTCTGGTTACAGGCTGCCTGGAGCGTGTCTGAGGGCTGAAAGGCAGGCTACAGGACTAGACTAGTGGGTATAGAGAACAGCCAGACTGGGCTGCATCAGTCTGCCTGTCAGCAGAAACAACAGCAGGAAGGATTGAGGTTAGACTCCAGACGGACTTCCCAGGAGGAAGAGGTTGGAAATGCACTTGAAAAGTGCATACGCTGCTTCTATCAAGAACACGCTGGGTCATCCCTCTGGTTGGATCCCTGGAAGGATTCCCAGAGCTTCTCTGCAAGCTGGTCCTAGCCTCCCGTGGATCTTTCCAGAGCAGGAGTCCTTCCAGGCTCACCTCACTTTCCCTTTTTGCCACTTTTTTCCCTCTCCAATTATCAGCCTTTTTTTTTTAAGGTAAGAAGGCTGATGGAGGCTTACCCTTCCCTCAGGTGTGACCTTGCGTAGATAACTTTTCCTTTCTGAACTGTTTCCTCATATAAATAATAGTAACTCTCTCCCCAGCTTGTGGCTATATTTAATATGAAAACATTTCAAGTGTTCCTTCTTTTCCTATCCTTGGTAAGAATGATAATAATGACCTTGTTCAGTGTGGCCAACAAAATATGCCTTTTAATGAAAAATAATGGCCACTAAACACCCTTTCAGGAATGCTAGTGACACAATGGTTAAGCACTCAGTTGCGAATTGAAAAATGTGGCTGTTGTTCACGGCTATCAAGTCAGGACTCCCTCACAGCTGACCCTCCAGCGGCTTTTCAGCAGCAGTAAATCATACGGAAGAGATTGCCCATCCTTCTCCCACAACCAAAAGGCAGGCGGCTCAAATCCACCAGATACTCCCCGAGAGAAAGGACCCAGAGATGTGTTCCTATCAAGATTATGGCCTTGAAAACCCCGGTGGGGAAGTTCTACTCTCATCCCACAGGGGTCGCTAACAGAATCGGCTTGCGTACATGGGGATGACCTTTTCAGGATTCATTCTTTTCTCAGGCATAATTCCTCCTTCACCTTCACATCCCACCCAGGTCCCCGTCCTGCTCAAGATCACAGCCATTGTTTATGTGGACCCTGCCGCACCCTCAGGGACCACCTACTCCCACTCTGGTCCCTCAGCCCTGCTGGACATCTTATTCAGATCACTTTATGCGACTTATAGGAAAAACTTTTTGCTCTTGGAAAGGAGTCTTGGTAGTGCAGTGGGTTAGGAGTTTGGGCTGTTAACCAAAAGGTCAACAAACAGTTCAAACCACCACCCACTCCTCAGGAGATGTGGCAGTTGGCTTCCCCAGATTTAAAGCCTGGGAAGCCCTATGGGGCAGCGCCACTCGGGGTCCTTACGAATTGGACTCCACTTGACAGCAGTGGGTGAGTTGCTCTTAGAACCCAGACCAAACCTTCTCGGGACCCAAACCCCAGGTGCCATCAGCCTGCCCACTTCTCAGCCTCAGCCTCGCTATACTTCCCCTCTGTCATCCAGCCCCATGACTCCTTCAACCACAGAGCCTCTACACACGTGCTGTCTCCACACAAGGACCCTCCCATTCCTCTCGTCCTGGATAGTTCTTAACCTCCATTCCATTCAGTTCTTCCTCACAGAAGCTTCCCTGAGTCAGACTCTCTTAATTCCAACCACACTATAAACTATATTATGCTCCCGGATGACTCAGCATAATTGTCCATGTTATCTGTGCAGGGTAACTTGAGTAATGTCTATCTCCTTCCCCAGGCTGCAGGCCCCAGGAGAGCTGAGCCCTGGCTAGTTCTCCTTCCCAGCCCTTGGCATAGAAGGTGCACAGCAGGTATTTGCAGAATGAATGAGTGAATGTAAAACATCAGTTCAGGAATTACATCTTCAGAAATCTTTATCTGCAGCCTTCATGTCTACCCCTGCCCTCCTCTGGCACCTGCCCTGGGTCAACTGTCCACTTCCTCTTTGAAGCCTAGCTCTCTTGTCAGGTTCAAACCCAACCCCAGGGCTCATACGCTTGCTCCATCAGCCTGTCTGCTGCTCCTTGGGGACTTCAATCTTCTGTAACCCCTGCCCTGACTGGGGGAGAACATCAGTGAGCTTGCACACAGGCTTGCCCAATGGACACACAGATCGAAGGAATGCATCGATGAGATTAATTCATTCACACATACATGTAAGACTGAGTGACTGTCACCTATCAGTGGGCCTGAGGGCTGGGCTTCAGGGCAATCAGATCCAGAATCTGTTAAGGCCCTTGTTGGGGACCAATACGGACCTACCACTGCATGACTGGAAGCTGCTCCGCCTCAGGCCCCAGCTGATGGCCAAGGGCACCAGTGAGAAGCCAAGTGTCCAGGGAGGGGTGTGGGCTGAGAGGACATATAGTTCCAGCTCGGGCACAGTGACAGGGCCAGTCGCTCCCTAGGGAGATGTAACATGTATTCCCAATTTCTCTCCGTCAGGCCTGGAATTTGCCAAGCTGTATCCCTGCAGGCTGGCACCCAGGGGCCATACATCCCCCCAGAACCCCTATTCTCTGTGCCCCCAGCTAGGTCTGCAACCCCCTCCCACCTTCACAGCAGAAAGATCCACAGTCTGCTAGGACTAATCCCTTCTCCAAACAAAGCCTGGGGCCCAGCATGGCCCACTGTGGTCTCTTCCTGTTTGCTTTGGATGAGGACCACGAGGCCAGCTGGCTGGAATCTTTAAGCTTTTGGAAGGGCCTTTGGTCTTCAAAGTTGGTGCAGCAAGCAGCACACTGCCTTGAAAGAAGGGGTCCCCGCTCCAGGCACCATGCCAGCCAGGCTGCGGGAGGAGCTGCTTCACAGTCCTGGCTGCAGTCATCTGGAAAAAGGCCCCACCAGCAGCCCTGAGCGGAGCCTAGGCCTGGCTAGCTCCACACCTCACCAGGCAGTGGCCGTGGTGCTGCTCCTCCCCCACTTCCAACCCCCAACAGCAGCAGGCATCTTCTGAACAGTGCTGAAATCCCAACTTGGGGTTGAACCTTAAGACCGTCTGTGAAATTGACCCTTTGACCTCTCCAATTCCTCCTGCCCATTTGTTCATCTCTATGCCTTTGCTCTCACTGCCAGGAATGCCTTTCTCTCCCCTCATTGTTAAACTCTTATTCATCCTTCAAAACCCAGCTCAAATCTTACTGCCTTGTCATTCACAGTAGCCCGTATTCTCTATTTCTCCTGCCCCTAGCTCGTACATCTAACGTAGCATTAATCAAAAGACAATCTATGGGTTCAAAAACCTGCCACGAGACCTGAGCATCTGAGCCAATTCATGGTGATCGTCCAAGTGTCAGGAGGCTCCCTGTGTAAAAGGGTCCATGGCAGTGACCTTTTAGAAGTAGATTCTTCTGAGTCAACTGTTCAGTTACTGAATGCTTCACCATTTGTACCACTTACGGATCTGGAGTGAAGAGTAAAAGAATAGTAACGTCCAGTCTCCTGTGGCCTATGGGTCTGGTGTGATCCAGCCCCTAACGATCCTCTGTCAACCTCTATACTCTGCCCACACTGGAGTCTCTTCTCAGTTCCTTGAACCCAGCACTCCACCTCCTGTCTCTACACACAAACTGCCCCTTGAACTTGGAAAGCTTTCTGCCTGCCCCTACCTACCTCATATTCGTCTTTGAGATTCAACTGTCCTAGAGCCCTCCTAGTATTGCCTCCCACCCAGCTAAGTCCACTTTCTCAGCCTTAGTCATGTGTTTTCCCATCTCTCTTTCCCTCCCTCCCTCTTTTTCTCTCCCCCCCCCACCCCCGACACACATACTCTTTCTCTCTCTAAGTGTGTGTCATGGGCATAGCTTCACGTCCACCATATCCTCCATGCTACACAAAGTATCTAGCAGGCAAGAAACTAGTGGGCTAAGACATCGATAATAAGAGAGACAGCTTTTAGAGATGGAACTCAGCATAATTCAGGTCCTCAGTCTGCTGATTGGGCTCTTGGAATGTGCCAGCAGATTACCCTGGTGCACTGCGTCGTGCCTGTATTATTATTAGTAGTATTCTTTAAATTATTCCATTTTCTTACTCAGTCTTCTCCTGGATGGTCATACTCAGCGTGAGGTGTTTTTCTCCTGCCATATCATAAAATTCACAATTACTGATTTTAAAGTGGATCATTTTGGTAGGCCCTGAATCACCTTGTCGAGCTGCACCTGCTCTGGGAATGATGGCCCCATATTGTACAACTTGGGCTTACAGCCTGTCTTTGAGGGAGACCACTGGGTCGTGGGGGGAGGTACTTGCTTCCCTATTTGAGCTGCAGGGCTGGGTGCCCCATCAGTCTGCTCTAGGGGAGCAGAGAATGGAGGGAAAGATGAGGCTGGCGTTCCAGGTGAAGGCACACAGTGAACTCAAGGTCCCTGGTCTTCTCCCGGCCTTCTGCAGACTGCAGAGGAGCCCAAAAACTCTGCTAACAGCTGCTTGTGTCAGGTTGGGACCAGGCCAGGCCCCAGGGTGCTTCCTCTGGAGCCTTGGGGAGCGATCGTTCTGTGAGAACTTCTGCAAAGTCCCATGGGAAGCCAGCTTCTCGAGGCCTTCCCTGCCCAGTGCTGGGCATTAAGGACGGAAGGGGCAGAGAGGTCCCATGGGGAAGAGCAGCATGCAAGTCACAGAGATGCCACCAAAGCAGTGGATCCTGCCTGGTCCACTTCCCTCTATGTTACCGAGCCTCTTCCTCTCAACTACCTACCTCTATTTTGCAGATGGGGAAACTGAGGCACAGAAGGGTTAAGTGACTTGCTCGACAAAACACAGCTAGTTAGTGGTAAGTGTCTAGGCTTAACCTAACCACATTGTTCTCACAGCAACCTCGTGAACAACAGATCTGAACCCAGCCCTAACCATACTGTTGTGTACCGTTGAGTCAGGAACTGACTAATTACATAAGAGGAGATTGCCCATCTTTCTCCCGTGGAGCAGCAGGTGGATTTGAACTGGGTGCCTTCAGGATTGCAGCACAGCTCCTTACCACTAAGCCACCAGAGCTTCCCTCACCATATGGGCCTCCTAAATAAATCCTTCCCCAGGAGGTATGGCACTTTCTCAAAAAGTTGCAAATAGAGAAACCATTTGACCCAGGAATTCCACTACTGGGAATATACCCTAAAGAGACTAACTGACATCCAAGCAGATATATGCACACCCATGTTTATCAAGGCTTTGTTCACAATAGCAAGGAGTTGGAAACAACCCAAATGCCCATCAACAAACGAAGATAAAGAAGCTGTGGTATATTCACACAATGGAATACTATGCTGCATTGAAAAACAAGGAAAATGGGTGACCCTGGAGGACATTATGCTGAGTGAAGTATCTCAGTCACAAAAGGACAAATACTGCATGGTGCCACTGTTGTAAAACAGGACTGACCTTGGGGTTGGGGGGAGACTGAGAAAGATGGGTTCAATAATGTATACTACATTGAAACAGATGAGGGAGAAAACTGTTTAAAAGGGATATGTGATTAGGTATTTTTGTCATGACAGGAGTATAGAGCGAAGGCTACATGGTGGAGTGGACCTGGTGGAGGGTTTGTAAAACAATGAAAGAATTTTTCTTTTACTTTTCCAAGAGGGTAGTGTGAGGGAGAGTTGGGAGGGGAGAAATGTGCAACAATGAAAGAATGGAAATCCAAAGTCTCTGTAAATTTTCATTGAAATGAATAATAAATTAGAAAAAAAAAGTCCTTGCCCACATCCCTCGCTGTGATGGTGCTCCTAGGAGCCAGAGGCCACGAGAGGAGATGTATATTGTTATGATTTAACACCACCCTCCTGCACTAAAAAAAATATGCTTGGTCAGATGCAGTTATGACCTCATCATATGATTAAATCAATTGGTCCCAGGTAGAGCAGATTATCTTCCATAAGGTAATGTAATCAGCTGAGGTCATCCTGGCATAGGGCGGATCTCAAACCTTATCTCTTCTGAGTTACATAAAGCACAGATTAGACACAAGCCAGTGCAGGTAAAGATAACGACAGCAGCCAAGAAACGGGAAGACAAGTCAGGATTCGGACTTCTGGCCTTTAGAACTATGAGAAAAGAAATGTCTTTAAAGCCACTTGTGGCCTTGTGGTAAGATGCTGTGCTGCAATCCTGAAGGCACTCAGTTTGAATCCACCAGCTGCTCTGTGGGGAGAAGGATGAGCAATCTCCTCCCAAGCAATTAATGGCCTCTGAAAACCCACTGGAGGGCCTGCTATGGGTGGGCTCACAGTACTCAACAATAACAACAAGGAAATTAAGGCACACACCCTTGTAGCATTACTACACCCAAGGTCAGCTAGCAGATAGGACTGACTATCTTTTGAGTGGGGAGACTGAGTCTCTTCAGAATTTTACGGGCACAAAACAGGCTGCCCTGGGGAATGACTAAGAAACCAGAAGTAACTGGTTTGGGCTCTGCAAATATCTCAGACTCCTTGTCACCAGGCCAAGTGGGAGCTGTGGGGAAGGTCCTGGGAAGGAGGGCCTCTGAAGGAGGGCATGTGAAGGACCCTGGTCTTGCCCTCAAGGGTGCTGTCAGAAACTATAATGTCTCTCAGGACAGACACCCAGGCTTTACAGCTGGGAGTAGAATGCACCAGCTACAGTGTTAGACCCTCCTTACAAGTGAAGTGTATACACAGGGGATGCAATGAGGGTGTAACTGGATGTGAGCAGTCCGGCTGTCCCTCTTGGATTCTTGAGTATTCTCCCTCCTCATCTTCCACCAAAACCACAATCCCAGAAACTGGGCCTAAACCCAATACATTGGTCTCTTCCCACTTACAGACCTTCATCTCAGCAGCCTCTCTGGGAGGGAGCTGCAGACAGACAGACATAACTTGGTTAAGACTGTCAGAAGGAGAGACACCAAAACAACTGTCTATAAACATTTTTGTGGAATTATCAGAAAAGTATTCTTTTTATATTAAAAACACCCATGTACTTAGTTAGAACAACAAAAACATTTTTCGGAAGCTGAGCTTACACCCATCAATACCCCCACAGGGCTAAACGCCTATGCTAATTTAATGTTTCAACCTTCTCATTTACTCCAGTAAGAGCTGTCATTATTGCCCAATTATAGCGATGCTTCGAATTATGTGGTTTCAGCCGCACACGATGCAAGCATGCACTATTGTTTTCATTATGGCAGGTGCTTTAGTTGTCACCAATTTGATTAAGTTCTCTGCTTTTTAGCTATAACACTGTGGTAAATAATGTTTGTGAGCCTATATCAATAACTTTTTTTGTTAGTGAGGTAAGCTGGGGTTGCTGTGATGCTGAATCTTGTGCCATTGCAGTGTCAACTGCCATAACGGTTACCCATGGTGGGACAGTGTTTGGTGGAGCTCACAGTTTAAGACAAGTTTGGAAGCAAGAGTGGCATCCACTTCCTAAACAACATGCTTCTGGAAACTCTATGAACTTTGGATAAATGACGATGGTTATGGAAAGGCCATTTGTTCATAGGGTCGCTATGAGTTGTGCTCAGCCTTGAAGGCAATCAACAACAACAACAATGTAGAATTTATTTTTTTTTATTAATTTCAATGAACACTTACAGAGATTTTGGATTTCCATTCATTCATTGTTGCACTTTTGTCCCCGCCCACCCCACTCCCACCCCTATAGAATGCTTTTTACAAAACAGCTTAGGTGTATCAGAGGCAGTGAGATTGGCTCAGGCTAGAGCAGGGTTCTGAGCTGTTGTGTACAAGGTCACCATGAATTGTAGTCACATGTGACAGCAAGTACTCATAGGATCTGGAGGAAGAATGTCCCAGTTCCCCACCTACCCCAAAGATTTAGCCCCAGGCCCATGTTCTTGATAAGGCCTGTCTAAGTCCTAATAAGGGGACTAGATGACCAGATCCTGATGAGGCCTTGGGCCTGATCACATATTGGCAGGACTCCTGCCCCCAAATTCCTGAGCAAATTACCACTTCTAACTCTCCTTAACAACCTCTATAAAAAAAGTGTCTGCCCACAAACCATTCTGATCTCAGTGAGAGGTCACCTGGCGTCCCTTTCAGACCAGGTAATAACAGCCTATTTGTTTTTGGGACCAGCTTCTCTCTCAACTCTCTTTTCTATCTAACAGAATCTAAGAAACACTGCATGTAAGGCATAAAAAGCTTGTATCACATATTACTCTATGGTTAGAATGTTGTTGTTAAGCTGTTAAGTGCCATTGAGTCATAGTGACCTTATGAATGGAAGACCTGAACACTTGTATAACTTTCATCGTTTCTCCAAGTTCATAGAGTTTCCAGAGGCAAGCTATTTCAGAAGCAGATGCCACACCTGCTTCCAAGCTTGTTTTAATCGGGGAGCTCCACCAAACACTGTCCACCATGGGTAACCATTATCACATTTGACACATCAGTGTCAGAGTGTTTAACATCACAGCAACCATGAGTTACCTCTGTACAGCAAATGGACAGACCAGTGCTATACCACTTAGAAGCATGTTTGACCAAAAAGAATTAAAAGCAGGCCTGAGGGCCGCAGATTAAAAACACCCACCTTCATCTTGGTAGCATCACTTTCTGTCCACTAGGCCAAATGAGCTCTCTCTATATTGTTGTTGTTGTTAAGTGCTGACTTATAGTGACGACTCATAGTGATAATATTTTTATTCACTTACTACAGGTCTGAATGGTCTGATAAGGAAGAGGCCCAAGGAGGTGGGCATGACATCATGAGCTACAGTACTGGGTGACACCAACTCTCATGTCAGCACTGCTCTATCTCAGAACATCTATCCTAAAACTCTTGAAGCAAAGGGGCTAGAGTGTGCAGTTTAAGTGTGTGGAAATAATGAGGAGCTATTATCCCACTCCACAGAAAGTTCTGGAAAAGCACAGGCCAGAGGGCAATAGAGCTAATATCTATGAAAGGGAAGCATGTCTCTTTGGTAGCCTCCTCCTCCTGAGAGTTTAGCCTTTCAGACTAAGGGCCATAGGAGGCGGGCTGGTCTGTGGGGCTGGACATGGGCCCTGGAGCCCATTCACTGAAGAGAGAAGAGAGTTAGCTGACCTTCGCCAGCTTCTTCTTCCTACCTGGGTAGGGCCAGCTTCTCATGGAACCCACCTCCCTTCCTCCCTGCCCAGCTCTCTTCTTCCTCATCCCTCCCTCCATAAAAACAGATAATTAGAGATGTCAACTTGTCCAAGCCCTTTCTTTTACAGATGGGTAAACCGAGGCCCTGGGAGCTCTGGTGGTTTCTTGCTATTGTTTTATGTGCCTTAGGGTCAAGTATGACTCATAGTAACCTTGTGAACAACAGATCTGAACCCTGTCCCAATAGGTCTGGTGGCCTAGTGGCAAAGAATTGTGCTGTCAACCCAAAGACACACAGTTGGAATCCACCAGCTGCTCTGTGGGAGAAAGAGAGGCAATCTCCTCTAGGAGGTGCAATCAAACTGCTTCTAAACCCCCCCCCCTTGAGGGTCAACTATGGGTCAAGTTCTGACTCTACCTTACACAACAACAACAACAACCTGAGTCCCTGAGAGATCCAGGGCCATCACACCACCTGGGCTGGTAAGGAAAGTCACAAAGCCTCAGCCTACTGCCTCCTGGGGCTCTCCTGCTGGCTGCACTACTGGAGTGGTTGGAGGTTGGAGTGGGTATCCCAGCGGCTGGAGGCAGACGCTACTCTAGGACAAGCGTGGGTTGCAATGGGAATTTCTCTCTTCAGCTGCTCCCCAGATGAGAAGGGTCCATGAAAGAGGCTGGAAATGGGCCACCTGAGGACACTTTCAAGGGGTTGTTAAAGGAGGGTGGGGAGGGTCATGAGTTAAAAATAAAAACCTCAGCGAGCTCTGGTGGCCTAGTGGTAAGAAGCTGCACTTCAATCCCAGAGGTGAACGGTTTGAATCCACCAGATGCTCTGCTGGAGAAGGAGGGGCAATCTCCTCCTGTACCAGTCAGATCCGTTTGACGGTACACACACAAAAGACAAGAAAAATTTAAAAAAATTTAAAAACACACCTCAAAATTCATTGCTGTTGGGTGGGAACCGACCCATAGCTGACATTCCAGTGGGTTTTCAGAGGCAGTAAAATGCACAGAAGGAGCAGCTGGTGGATTTGAACCATCAGAGGTGTGACTGAGTTAGCAGCGGGACTTCGTAGGAGTTCCCTTTCCGCTCCACAGAGGAGTGAGATGGAAAGTGAAGAAAGGAAGCAAAATACCAAAGGCTGACTCCCTGGGCCCCTTCCCTCTCTCGGGGCTGTACAGAGACCCCAAGGGGTTCTTCCATTTCTGCCTCTGCCTCGCCGGCTCCACTTCCCAGTGCTCAGGTAAACTCCTTTCGTCCTCACACCGCCCTGCCGTAGACCCCAGCCCCGTCTCCCTTCTTTTCCTCCGCTTCCCATGCTTCCCACCGTCGGGGACACCCATCCAGATGGGAGTGCGTGAAGCGCCAATTTGGATACCAGATTGTAGTTGGAATGTACCCAAAACCTCCACCCTCCCCAGACCTCTGCTTACCCATATGAGAAGGGGGCCGGCGCTCCTTTGCGCGTTGTTGGTGGGGGTCCCTGCCCGGATTCCCTCCCCGCCACGAAGGCCCGTCCCCGTCTCACCTGGCTCCACTGCCCGGGGCCTCCGGGTCTCGCGACCCAGTCTCCTTCACGAGCACCGGCCGGAACACTGGCTCGCCAGGACCTGCCTCCTCCTTCCCCCTTTTTAAAGAGAAGTAACCTGACCCGACCACTACTCCTCTCAGATTAACCCTGTGCCGCCCGCCCTCCCGCAGCTCCGCCCGGACTCCGCCCACCATCCGCCCCTGGGGAGCCCCCGGGCGGGCATACAGCCCCCCATCGACGGCGGGCCCTGAGCGCTGGAGCCACTGCTCCTCCCGGAGGTCTGGGCTTCTGCGTGAACCGCCGCGCCCCCCCACCCGCCGCCTGGCCGCAGCCCCCAACCCCGCCCCCCACATCTGGTCCGCATCTGCCTCGGGGAGGGGCCCAGGGCCTCGCCCTTCCCTCGCGCCAGGGAGCCTCGCTCCTGCAGAAAAAGAAAGTGCACGTCCCTCTAAGCGGGTGGTAATGGTGGTGGAATGTCGCCCGGTCGAAACTGAACTTTCTAGTGTCTCGGACTCATCATTTTGACCTGACCCACTAAGGTAGGGTCACACACTCCTCCAGGCTGTGCTTCCAGGGACCGCGAGACCACGACCAGGGCGCACCCCCATCATCGGGTGTCTTTTGGGGGCAGTACTGCATGATGTTAGTATTAGTTTCCTATTGCTGCCAGAACACACTAACATCAGTTTTGAGGATGAAAACAACACAGACTTGTTCTTTTTAAATTCTCCTCGGAAGTCAGAGGTAGGCCTCTTTGGCTCAGATGCCCCTGCTTTAAACTCTCCACGACAATGTACTCCCTTTCGGGCTTCTAAATGCAGTTTAGCTTCTAAACATACTCACCATCTCATGAACTGACAAAAAACCCCAAATATATGTCTTGGAAAAAGTGCAGCCACAGTGCTCATTGGAGGTAAGGATGAAGAAGTTTCATCCCTCATACTCAGAACGCTCTATTCCTTTTTTTTTTTTTTTTTTTTTTTTTTGGAAAGGTGGAGGGTCAGCTAGAGAGGTAGACCCTCAGTGAGACAGACTGACACAGTGACTGCTGGAGCTGCAATGAGCTCACGTGTGTCAGAGATTGTGAGGATGGCACAGGATAGGGCAGGGTCCAGATCTGTTGTTTGTAGGGTCACTATGGGTTGTACTCATCCATTGACACCTCACAAGAACAGCAACAACAAAAGCAGTTTAGGATACCTGAGTGAGACAATTAGTGAAGGGCTGGGCTACTATTAACTGAGAGCTTGGCATTCAAACTCATGCACAGGTGCCTGCAAAGAAAGGCCAGGTGACCTGCTTTTGAAAAGTCACAATGAAAACCCGGTGGAGCACAGTTCTGCTCTGACACACATGGGTCACCATCACCACGAATCAGAACCATGCTGCTGGGAGCGGGCAAAGGCTGTCCACAATCCTAGACTCAGGCTTGAGTCCCTTCCATGCACAAAGCCAGCAGTGGCTAGTGGAGCTGCCACTCGAACCCTGACCGCTCTGTCTCCCCCTTAAACTTGTAAGGACCCTCATGATTACCTTGAGCCTACTCTAATAATCCAGGGTAATGTTCCACCAGTGGACAACTTCTACCCCTTTGCCACAGAGCGTACATTTGCAGGATTCGGGTGGGGTCCTCTTTAGACAGGCCATCTTGCTGCTTCTGTAATGCTTTCCAGAAGAGCGAGTTTAGGATTTTGGGAACATGCAATCTAGCTGGCTGGCTGTCCCTGCCTGTGTAGACCTGTGGGCCAGGCTAGTTGTCTTCTGACTGTGTTTTGTGATTTGACTTGCACTTGCTCTTCCTTTTAAAACTACATTGAGAGTTAGGGGGACAACAAGTAGCTTGCTGCAGTGATCTTAAAAACCAGGCCAAAGTTGATAGGACTGTTGGAATTGTTGTAGTTGTTGTTGTGTGCCGTGGTGTTGGAATCAACCCTGCAGTGAATTTTCAGGAAATCACATGGAGCAGATCTATCAGAATTGTTCTTTTTTACCTTTGAGTCAGAACTGACTCATCATAGCTCAACCTCTGAGTGAGTTTCCAGAAGCAGTTAATTGTACAGGCGGAGACTGCCCATCTTTCTCTCACTGAGTAGCTGGAGGATTTGAACCATGTGCCTTTAGCATTGAAGATCAGCTTCTTAATTCCACTGGAATTGTTGGTGTTGTGTTCGGTGCAGTCATCTGCAACTCGTAGTGAACCCCACCCTATCCTAAGCCAGTTTACTGTTTACAACACACCTACCCCCATTCACCCAGTTACTGTGTCAATCCACCTCACCTGGGGTCTTCCTGGCCTACACTGTCTTTCCATCCTTCCAAGCACAATGTTCTTCTCCAAGGACTGGTCCCTCCTGGCCGCATGCTGAAAGTACGTGAGGTAGAGCTTTAAAATCCTTGCCTCCAAGGAGCAATCTGGCTTCACCATCTCCAGCACAGACCTGTTTGTTTTCTTAATAGTGCATGGTATGTTCAGTACTCTTCTCCAGCACCACAACTCAAAGGCATTGATTCTTCTTTTATCATTCTTAGGCATTGTCCAGCTCTCTGATGCAAATAATTGCAAAGACCATGGCCTGATCAGGCACACATTAGTCTCTAGACTGACATCATTGCTCTTTAGTACTCTGGAGAGGAATTTGACAACAGATTTTCCTGATGCAACTTGTCATTTGACTTCCTGGCTGCTGGTGCCAAGAGTGTTGATAGTGGTACTAACTAAGCAAGCTAAAATTGTTAACAATCTCTAGCTCTTCTCCATCTATCATGAAGCTGCCAATTGGACCAGTGGTGAGAATTTTTGTTTCCTTCATGTTGAGCTTCAATCCAAATTGAAGGCTGCAGTTCTTGACCTTCTGCAGCAAATACCTCAGGTCCTCCTCAGTTTCGGCAAGCAAGGTTATGTCATCTGAATAATGCAGGTTATTGATGAGTCTTCCTCCAATCCTGATGTCATGTTCCTCCTCATAAAGTCTAGCCTCCCAAATGATTTGTTCCACATATAGATTGAAAAGTTATGGAGACAGGATGCAATCTTGATTCCCTCCTTTCCTGATTTTGACTCGTGTAACCTTTTCTTGCCCTGACCACTGCCTGCTGCTCTAAGTATAGATTTCTCAGGAGCACAATCAGGTGTTCTGGGATTCCCATTCTTCTCAGGGTTAGCCACAGTTTGTTGTGATCCACACAGTCAAATGCTTTTGTATAGTCAATAAAACACAGACATTCCTCTTGTACTCTATGCCTTCACCCAAGAGCCCATCTGATATTAGGAGGGAAGGAAAGGTGGACTGTGGAGCTAATGGTGGTGTCAGCCTCTGATCTCAGCTGACCACCTCCTCTAATTTCATGATGACAAGACAGTCACCACCCATATCAATCACCTAAGGCTGATGTCTGTGAGAGAGGGATCAGACTTGCCTCCTCCCACTAAACTTTTTACCAATCCTGGTACCAAACATGCTTCTCATGGAACTCTCCACTTTGCTGTTTGATTCAGTAATTCCTTGCGGTGACCACAGAACTTACAGTTAACACCCACAATTATGGGGCTTATTAGGGAAACTACATGTTCAGGCATGCTAGAGATGTAGCTCTGAGACCAGGACAGCTTCGCCAAGAGGCAGTTCTCTGGCCCTTATCCTCCCTGCCCATCCTCATGTCTGCTCAGCCCAGTGCTGAAACACTCTTTCAGCTCTACCCACAAGTGGCCAGAGGCAGCCCACTCTGCCAGTAAACCTCAGGCCAAAGGTGCTGACATTTCTCTGTCCGTAGCACAAGCAGCCCCCCACACACATCCTGTTACTGGTTTCACCACTGCCAATGAAAACAGCGCTCTCTCTCTCTCTCTTTCTCTCTCTCTCTCTGCCTCCTAGATCCTGGAGGTTCTGAGCACAGGGATCCCCAGGACACAGTCTTCTTGGTGGCTAAATTCTTAAATGCTAAATTTTGAAAGTGTCTTTCAGTCCTATCCACATACTGCCCTCCAGAAAGTTGGGTTATATGTCTTCTGGCTGCAGGACGCTCCTTCACTCAGAGCCCATGGTGGCAGAGGCCAGGATGTAGAGCGGAAGAAGGCCTCCTGGGATGGTTCCACCTCTCAACTGATTCATTTTAAGCCTAGCAGGTTAGCAAAACTGATAAATTCCTTCAGGGTTCCATACACTTTATTTGTATGGTCATACCCCCTGCCCCCTCAATATTCAGTGAACAATTGACACCTTTGAGCTGTGATGGTGGAGGAGAGTGCTGAACATCCCGTGGACTGACAAAAGAACAAACAGATCTGTCCTGGGAAAAGTATAGCCAGAGTCTTTTTTGGAGGCAAGGATGGTGAAGCTTCATCTTACATACTTTGGATTTTTGTTTTGTTTTTCTAGTTGTGCCAAGTCGGATCCGACTGGCAAAGGAATATTGCCTCTCCTTCTCCAGCGGAGCATATGGTGGATTTGAACCTCATACCTTCAGGATTTCAGGATTGCAGTGCCACTAGGCCACCAGAGCTCCTTCACATCTCACTTTGGACTTGTTCAAGGAGAGGCTAGTTCTTGGAAAGGGACAACATCATTCTTGGAAAGGTCAGTGGAAGAGAGGAAGACCCAGTGAGATGGACTGACAGCAATGGGCTCAAGTGTGACAGAGTTGATGAGGATGGCACAGGCTAGGACAGGGCTCAGGTCTGTTGATCACAGGGTGACTATGATTTGTATTCATCCTAATAACAACATCCTCCCCCAAGGCCACCGTGCACCTCATTGTGGTTCATACTTGTGAACCACAAGCACTTCATATTCTTAGTCCCCGACGGTGTAGTGTGTTAGGAGTTGAGGTGCTAACAGAAAGGTCAGAAGTTTGAATCTACCAGATGGGAGAAAGATGGATAGTCTCCTCACATCAAGACTTACCACTTCTGAAACCTGACAGAAACTCACCAGGAATTGGAATCAATCCCACGATGGTTTGGGGGGTTTTAGGTTTGTTTGTTTTTTAAACCCAGTTATTAGTTCCAAAGACTATGACTAGAAGTGCCATATTAAGAAGTTCTCTGTACTGCAGGGGGCAAAGTAAGGAAACTTTGAGTGAGGCCCAGAGGTTTATTTGGCTCCCCCAGAAGCCCCTTTTGCTCATTTACTGACTCTTGGTTGTGCCTGAAGGCAAGATGTCTGGTTAAGGTGCTCTCTGCACCCAGCCGGGAGCCCCATTCCTCCTCCAGGCTGCCTGCATGACCTCCCAGCCCATCAGGCCAAGTGTGCTTGAAGAGAGCGGAAAGGCGCCACCAGCTGAGGAGGCCTTCTTCCGCTCTGTGTCCAGGCCTGCGCCACCATGAGCTCAAAGAAGGGGAGCGTCCTGCTGCTAGAAGACACGTAACCCAACCTTCTGGAGGGCAGTGTGGGGATTACGACTGAAAGATACTTTCAGGAATTTAGCATAAGGAAACAACATTTATGTACAAGGCGTTTTACTTTAGTGCTATTTATAATGTTGTTTTTGTGTACCATCGAGTTGGAACCAACCCACAGCTGACCCTCCGGCAGGTTTTCAGAGGCTGTTAATCACACGGGAGGAGATGGTCCATCCTTCTCTCGTGGAGCAGCTGGTGGCCCTGAACCTCGTCTCTTCAGGACTGCATGCAGCTTCCTGACACTAGGGCACCAGAGCTCCTTATTTATAGCAGAGGGAAATAAGACACAGTACAAATGCGGTGCTGGAGAAGAGTGTTGAATATACCATGGACTGCTAGGAGAAAAAACAGGTTCATCCTGGAGAGGGTGAAGCCAGGCTGTTCCTTGGAGGCAAGGATTCTGAAGCTTTGTCTGACATACTTTGGACATGTTGCAAGGAGGGACCAGTCCTTGGAGAGAGACGTCGTGCTTGGGAGGGTGGAGGGACAGTGCAAGAGGGGAAGACCCTTGATGAGATGAATGATTCAGTGACAGGCGTCCTGAGGGTAGGTGTGTCAGAGACAGTGAGATTGGCACAGGATAGAGCAGGGTTTAGGGCTGTTGTATATAGGGTCACTATGAGTTGCAGGTAACTCTATGGCACATAACAACAACAACAACAACAATGTAAGATTGGTTAAATACATCATGACCCTTCCTGTGTGATGAACTATACAGCCATTCAGAACAAAGCATGTTTTGGGATCACTGAATGAAAATATGGGAAAATTTCTACTTATTTTCCATTGCAGAGCAGAGAAGGGCTATGTTAAGTTACTCTAACCTGAAATTAAGTTACTGTACCCTGAAATCTCAAAACAAGAGATTGAGAAATTTTTTAATTCTATTTTTCAAAAGAAGAAACAAGAAGATTCTACATTATAAAATCTACCACAAGCAGAGTAAAACACACACACACACACACACACACACACACACACACACACACATTTTAAATCAGGGAAATATTGCAGTTCATAACATAGATAAAGGGCTCTCTAAAATATGAACAAAATAAAACTCAATGTGCTGGGGAACCAGTTCTGATTTAGGACAACATCCCATCAGGTTTGCGAGGCTATAAATCTTTATGGAGGAGACTGCCAACCTTTAACCCACTGAGCAGATTGTGGATTCAAACTGCTGACCTTTCTGTTAGCAAAGCAACTCATAACACACCATTACCTGGTACTATGCAAATGAGGTGCTTGTGGCCCACAGGTGCCTAGCACCTTTGTAAGGGTGGGGGCCGTGCAAATGAAGAATATGAAACTCTTTAACAAGAAGGTTGATCAGTTTTGGTGACCTGTTAGGCTTAAAATGATCCATCCCAGATATGGACAGGGGACGACATGACCTCTGAGGAGACTATGTCTGTGGGGTCCCTGTGCTAAGAACCTCCTGGACCCAGAAAGAAGGCTGTTGACACTGGCAGTGGTGAGACACAGGATGTGTGTGTGTGTGTGTGTGTGTGTGTGTGTGTGTCTATGCTGCAGACAAAGAAAGGTGAGCACCTTTGGACTGAGGCTTACTGGAAGAGGGGACTGCCTCTGGTCACCTAGGGGCAAAGGTGAAACAGTGTTCCAAAACTGGGCTGAGCAGACGTGAGGCCAGACTAGTAGGCTAAGGGTCAGAGACCTACCTTTGGGCATGGCTGAGAAGAGGTTCTCCTGGTCTCAAAAATACATCCTGACTGTGTGTGAACCTGTGGTTTCCCTAATAAACCCCATAATTGTGTGAACTGTTGTGTGTAGTCAACAGAAAAGTAAACAGTGCGATGAGAAGAATGTTTGGTCCCAGGAGTGGTAAAAAGTTTGATGGGAGGAGAGAAGTCTGATCTCTCCCTCATAGATATGTGCCTTAGGTGATTGATACAAAAAGAGACTCTCTTGTCATCATGAAGTTAGAGGAGGTGGTCAGCTGAGATCAGAGGTTGATTATTAGCTCCATCAATCCACCTCTTCTACACTCCTAATAGTCCAATCAACCTGTGGCCTGGTTTTCAAGATCACTGTAGTAAATTAGAAAGGGGAAACAAAACTGCTACCTAGAGTTTCCCTAATTCTCTCTGCAGTTTCCAAAGGAAGAACAAATGCAAGTAAAGTAGTCCCACAACATCTGAGTTGCCACCAGGTATCCTTAAAATATAAAGAGCATCCACAAATAATTTTTATAAAGTCAACAATAACTAAATATGAGAGGGAGGGAATCAGCAAAGGGTGTGAGGAGACAGTTAATGGGGGGGGGGAAGGCTCAAAAGATTACTTAAAATATGTGAAACCGATGCCGAATAACAGTTACAAGAAGTACGAAAAGGTATTGCTCTTCAGAGATCAACAAAGATAAAACATTGAGTCATAGTCTGTGTTTACAAGGGCAAGAAGAGAATAGACACATTTGTGCCTTGCTGGGAAGTAAATTGATATAATCTTGAAAGAAGAAGTTGGACAGTAGTTATCACACGCATACTCCGATGTACTTTGATGCAATATTTCCACATCTAAAAATTTATCCTACAGAAACACAGTGAAGAGATAAATGTACCAGGCTTTCACTGCCTATATATTGTAGCTGCTAACTGCACTTGAAGAGACAATGTAAACGCATCGTTATTAGACAGAACAAAATAACATTTCAACCCAAAGAAAACAAAAATCCTTGTAACTAGGCCAATAAACAAGATCATGATAAAGAAAGATTGATGTTGACAAGCTTTTCCTTTCACTTGGATCTACAGTCCACACCTTCTGTAAGCAGAAGTCATGAAGTCAAATGAGGTATTGCAATGGGCAAATCTGCTACAAAGGACCTCTTTAGAGTACTAAAGAGCAAGAACGTAACTTTGAAGACTAAGGTGTGCCTGACCCAAGCCATAGTGTTTTTCAGTTGTTTCACATGCTTGTGAAAGTTGAATGATGAAGAGGAAGGACCAATGCCTTTGAGTGGTACTATTGGCAAAAAATACTGACTATACCATAGACTGTCAAAGGAATGACAACAACAGAAAATCTGTCTTGGAAGAAGATAGCCAGAGAGACCCCCTAAGAGCAAGGATGATGACATTTCTTCTCATATAGTTTGAGCATGAGGTCAGGAGAGGTCAATCCCTGGAAAAGGACATCTTGTTTGGTAAATTTCAGCAGCAAAGAAGACCCTCAATGAGGTGGATGGTGCAGTGGCTCTAACAATGGGTTTGAACACAGCAGATACTGTGAGCATTCTGTAGGACTGTCGTTGTACACAGACTGGGTCACTGAGGGTCAGAACCGAATCGATGGCACCACGCCACACAGCAAAAACAATACAAGGCTACACAACTGAAGACAAAACAAACCACACTGTTGTGCAGGCACTTCTGACTCATGACAGCTTCATGGAGCAGGGGAGCACCTTCGGGGCGGGGGCACGGGTTCAAGGCTGAAAATCATCGTGGAAGCAGGCTGCCTCGCTTTCCTCCTTGGGCAATTGGTGGATTCCACTCACTGACTTTTCATAATAAAAGTGCATCACTTAACCCATGGTGCCACCATGGCTTCTTGGATACCATTAAATCTACATAAGGATAAAACCCCGCAATACCCTTTATGGGAAATCTCCAAGAGATCTTATTAAGTAATAGAAGCCGATCGCTTTTATGAAACTCTGTCAAATAGCCTGCCAGCTGTAGGTGTAAAGGAAAAGCTGTATGAGCACATTAACTTACTCTTAAACATGCATATAGTGATTCCAAATGCACCCGCAAAATGGGAAATGTTAGCCAGAATCTGGGAGGGGAATTCTGGAAAACAGGGTAAAAAAGAGACTTTTTAATGTAACTGTTGATTTTATTAAATGTTGAGCTGTATAAAATAGATATTTAAAACATCAATAAATGAGACAAAAAGACCAAAAGATTAACACATTTTATGAGTCCTTTTAAATTTTTCTTTTTTAAATTTTATTTGACTGAAGGTTTACCATTCATATTGCATTTTCACTCAATCAGACATTTTGTTTCATAACATTAATTACAGTTTCCCTCAATCAGACGTTTTGTTTCATAACATTAATTACAATTGATTATCTAATCCTTTCTGTGTATTGTCTAATTGTGTACAATGATTCTATGAGCTGCTGTTAGGTGCTTTTCAGTCAGTTCTGACCCATAGGGACTATTGTTGTTGTTATAGGGCCCATTATTGTTGCTTTATACTGTGAAGTTAGAATGGGCCTGTATTTGACCCTCCAGTGGGTTTTCAGAGGCAGTTAATCACATAGGAGGAGACTGTCCATCTTTCTCCTGCGGAGCAGCTGATGGATTCAAACCTTGTGCCTTTGGGTTGGCAGCACAACTCCTCACCACTAGGCCACCAGATCTCCCATGGCGACCGTAGGTAAAAAGGAACACCATCCTGCACCATTCCCACGATCTCAGCTGTGCCGGAGCCCATCGCTGCTGCATTGTTGAGGGTCTTTGATGCCTGGAATTTGTTCTGAAATAATGAAAATAAGGTGGAGATGTAGCTGCTCAGTAAAACATGACTTTAAATGGGGAAAATTGGAACTAGCAAGTGTTTAGTATAAAGAATTGGCTAAATAAATTATGATCTTCTGGATGGAAAAGAAGATACCAAGTCACCATTTGAAAATTAATAAACGATATTTCAGAAGTTCTTAAAGCATTTTTTAACAGTAATTATGAAGTAAGAAAACCTTCCTAAGTATTTTATAAATCCCAGAAGCCACAAAGGGGAAGACTGATAAGTTTGACTAAATAAAAATAAAAATTTCTGCCTTTGAAGTTTGTCATAAGCAAACTCAAAAGGAAAACGTCACACAGGAGGAGAGATTAGCTTATCTTGACCCTGTTATGTACGGGGTAGTTGTTGAAACTAAGGGATGGGCATGTTGGGGTTTCCCATCGTGGTGGTATAGTGTGTTACACCCTGTAACATGTTAGATGAGAAGTCAGGAGTTCAAATCCACTAGCAGATCCTCAAGCAAAAGATGTGCTGTTGTCTCCTCTCCTTAAGATTAACATCCTGGGAAACTCAGTGAAAGGTTGTTGAGTGGGAATCCACTTCTGGGCAGCGGGTTTACCATTGAGTACGCTTGCAAATTTTCTTTCAGTAAAATTGTAAATACAGGATCCAAATATATACAAACTTCTGTATGGCAAAAGACAAGCAATAACTGGGAAAAGAATACTTACAACACATATAGCAGACAAAGGATTGATAGCAATAATATATTTTCAGTGTCCTGTTAGATGACTTAAAAAATCAAGACAACATAATTGAAAACTTGGCAAAGAATCAAATTGACAGAAGAGGAAATGAAACAGGCCAGTCGACACATGGAAACCTGTTCACCCTAACAGTAAGCCAGAAACTACAATTTTGAAACAATGAGCCATCAGTTTTGCCAGCGGTATTGGCAAAGGCGAACACTGATAGCATCTAGTGTTGGTTGGTTGGGGTGTGGGAAACCAACATTTTCTTTTCTTTTTTCCTCCAGTGCCTTCAGAACGAAATTGTTTCCAGAGTTTCTCAGGCTCTGCCCTGCAGCCCATAGCGCAAGCACATCAATAAAGGGATTTGTTTGCAAATGGGCAGATTCCCTTGCCTTGCATAAAGTATTTGCAAGCCTCCCCCCAACCCCCCACTCCATTCCCTGTTTGAATGCTTCAGCCAACTCATTCTCATTCTGATCTTCTACCCAGTACACACTTGGAATGATACACAGCATTCTGGACAAGACTTAATGATTGAGTCCTCAAACTGCTCGGTGCGCCTCCAACTGCCAGATGCAGGACCAGCAGTGTGTGATTACAGTTGGAGAGAAGCCCACATCTCCTCGAGGACCCCAATCCTCATGGGCCACCTCCACGCAGATGCTGCACACTGTCCTGACTTGCTTGCAGAGCAAAGGCCTTTTCCACCTCATGTTCAGATGTCAACATGCAGATCTTTTCATGCGATTTCTTCTGTTCTGGAATCTGCAGATCTCACATACACCCCGTGCCTGTACACACAGGCATCTATGACTTGGTATTCCCAGCGGTGGCATAAGGCCACAGAGGCTGCTCACTGGCATAGGAGCTGCAGGCATCTACATTCTCCAGGACACTCCCGACGGACTCCAGATAGGAGTGCAGCTTCGTCTCCAGGCTGCTCTGGGGTCGATGCAGACAGGTCAGAAGGAGGAAGAGGTCTGTGCAAAGCTGGGGCAGGAAGACGTGGGATGCAGCGCCTGATCTCATCATCTCATCTTCAATGAGCTCTGTAGGCACAAGAGCCCTTCATATAATCTTGTCTTCCTTTTTGCCAAGTCATGTGAGTGAGAACAGGCACTGCTTTCCTTCTCTACATACACAGTGAGTAAAATACCTTCAAGTGACCTATCTGCTTAGTCTTCATGGTGGTCGGGCTGAAGAGACATGGTCTTGAGGCCGCCACCGGCCATCGCTGCCCTGATAAACCCAACATTTTCATTCAGCCCTGGGAGACCTGTGAGCGGCTTTGATCTTTGGAGAAGGAGAAATGATAGTCCTGTTAGCAACTTAAATATGGATGCCCGGCTTACGCCACTGACTTCTCTGATCCAGACCACAGATGTCTGGACAGGATGGGAGAAAAAAGTAGACTAGAACCCAGAATAATAAAAAGAATCATATTACTGCTCTGATGGAAACTGGTGCGACCCTGGGATTGTAGCCCACAGACACCCTTCAAGCCCAGTACTGAGCCGACCCCTGAGGATCACCCTTGAAGGAAAACAACAGACAGATCTCGAAAACTCAAAATAACCCATGCCATTAAGTCTAAACTAACTCATAGCTGAGCTTCCTACAACGGGTAGACTTGAACTGCCTGCCATAGGGTTGGCAGTGCAAGTCCTGACTCACAAAGCTATCAGGGATCCCAGGTCAATCAATGGAACAAGAATACTCCTGAGGAACACACTTAGAACAATCAACCACCCAGGACCTAACGGGCAGCATTTGCCCGAAAACAAAGCTCAGAAGTCAGGAATGTGCAGAAAAGTAGAAGAAATGGAAGGAGGACACAGGAATAATGCTGTTACTTTGAGGAATTTGCAATTAATGTTATAAACAAAACCAAAGTATGTTTTTGAAAGGAAATTTACACATACACACATACATAAATAAGGAGAGAAAATGATATATGTTATTGTTGATTGCCATCGAGTCGAGCACGACTCATAATGACTCTACAAACAAAAGGCCTGAAGCCTTTCTATAACTATCACCATTTATCAAAAGTTGAAAAACCCACTAGAAAAGTACATTGAATTGACAGGGAACAACCAGAAACTCAAGCTAGCTTTAGAAGAGGCCATGGCCCCAGGGATGTCATTGTTAATGCCAGATAGATCCTGGCTGAACACAAAGAATAACAGAAGAAAGTCTATTTGTGTTTTATTGACTATGCAAAAATATTTGACCATGTGGATCTTAAAAAAATATGGCTAACATTGAGAAGAATGGGAATCCCAGGATGCTTACTTGTGCTAATGAGAAATCTATATCCAGACCAAGAAGCTGTTGTCACAACCAAGCAAGGGAACATTGCATGGTTTAAAATCAGGAAGGATGTGTGTCACGGTTGTATCCTTTCTCCATATCTATTCAGTCTATTTGTATACTGAACAAATAATTTGCGAAGCTGGGCTCTATGAGAGGAGTGTGGCATCAGGTTTGGAGGAAGACTCATCAATAATCTGCATTACACAGCTGACACAGTTTTGCTCTCCGAAAGTGAGTACGATATGAAAGGCCTGCTGCTGAATATCAAGGACTACAGCCTTTGGTATGGATTGCATCTGAACATCAAGAAAACAAAGGTCCTTACCAAGAACCAACAGTCAATATCATGATAAATAGAGTAAGGATTGCTGTCAATTATTTCATCTTGCTTGGATCAACAATTAACACTCTTATACTAGCAGTCAAGAAATCAGGAGATGTATTACATCTGGCAAGTCTGCTGTCAGGGACCTCTCAAAAATGCAAAGAGCAATGATGTCAGTTTGAAGACTAAGGTGCACCTGATTAAGGCCATGGTCACATGCTCTACATTGTAGATCTGGACCATGAATAAGGATAACAGAAGAAGAATTGGTGCCTTTGAGTTATGGTGCTGGAGAAGTGTACTGAATATCCCACAGACTGCCAAAAGAACAAATAGATATGTCTTGAAGTAGGCTCAGCCAGAGTGCTCCTTGGAAGCAAGGATGGTGAAGATTCTTCTTTCATACTTTAGACATGTAATTAATTACATGAGGCTATTCCTTGGAAATGGACATCATGGTTGGAAAGAATGGAGGATCAGAGGAGAGGACGACCTCCACTAACGTGGTGACTTCAGCAATGGGCTCGAGTGTGGCAGAGATGATGAAGATGGCACAAGATAAGTCAGGTTTCAGGCAGTTTATGGACTTGCTATGAGTCGCTACTCAAGTTGCTACTCATCTTGATGGCACCTAACAACAACATAAATATATACCACTCTGGAATTTAATCTGCAATGTAGATGGACTACTCCTTTAATGTAGTTGCCAAGAAAATGTCTCTACCTCGTTTTTTAAAATATTTTGCATATTTCCTTATTTTTCTTTTTTTTCCTACCTCATTTTTTAATTTGGATTCTTCCTCCAGTTATGTAAAAATAGCATACCAGGAGAGTCCATGCTTTTCTATGCAAGGAAAAAAAAAATAAGGAGGAGGAGGAGGAGGAGAGAGAGAGATTTATTAAAGGAAATATTTTGCAAAGGAAGACATGCAGGACCAAGGTGTCACTGTCACTAGGTCATGTCTTGGCTAGCACAGAAGGACGAGATTCTGTTCTAGACTCTGAAGTGGGGAGTAGATATCATGTTTATTCTGGAGAGGGTGGGGTTTTGATTTAACCTATCAAAAAGATATCTGAAAGTTGGACAACAAATGAGGATGACAGAAGAATTGGTGCTTTTCAATTGTGGTGCTGGAGAAGAGTGCTGAATATTGCAAGGACTGATAAGTGCAACCGAGATAGTCCTTAGAGTCAAGAAGGGCTCTTATGGAGGGACCAGCATAATTAAGCACATGCACAGTTAGTCTTTCAAGACTGCCACGGGGGTCTCGGGGAGCGTGTACAGCTGATCAAGATGGCCTTGATTACGCATGGCTCAGTAATCCTTCTGTGTGCTTCTAAAGATGGCCATCCCTTGGTGAGCGCCAAGGGCATCACAGAACATGCCCTTCCAAGATGGCTGCTCTCTAGAAGGTCATACGGGCGTCATTCGCATGGCACCTGAAAATTTTTAGCGGAGTTAAAGGTTGTTAAGAGGGAATGCATGGAGATATTGGGCTACTCATTTCGGAGAAAGAATGTGGCAGTTCTCCCAGGTCTCACCTCGCCTTTTTTTTTTTTTTT
>NW_006399791.1:7850013-7871792 GCF_000299155.1 Elephantulus edwardii | reverse complement strand
CCTTGAGGAGGCTTAACAATGTCTTGATAAAGTGACTAGATGACCAGATCCTGATAAGGCCCTGGGCCTGATCACAGCCTGACAGGACCATTGCCCCCAACTTCCCAAGCAAACCACCAATCTCCTTAACAGATAAAAGGAAACTGTTTTTCTCTGCCCGCATGCCATTCTGATCTCTGCACAAGGTCACCTGGTATTCCTCTAAGTTCTACTTAATAAAGTGCTGTTTGTTACTTGGGACCAGGGTCGTCTTCTCTCTCAGTTCTTTTTCTATCTAATACATTTAGGTTGTGTTTTGGGGTCCTGTAGTAAAGGCACTGCAGAAGAAGAAGAATCAAGGCTTTGAGTTGTGGTGGATTGCCAAACATACTGAATCTGTCTTATAGAAAGTGCGAGCAGGGTCCTCTTGGAGGCAAGGACTGTGAAACTTCACCTCACATACTTGGATCATGTGTCAGGAAGGACCAGTCCTTGGAAAAGGATAGAAAAGTAGAGGCACAGAGAAAGAGAAGAAGGCCCTTGACAAGCTGGATCGACACAGGGACTGTATTGATGGGCTCAAGTGTATGAGAGATGATGAGGACGGCAGAGGGTAGGACAAGGTTCAGATCCACTGTTCATAGGTCACTGTGCGTCATTAGTAGACTGGATGGCACTTAACAACAACAATACCAACATTAACATCCTTAGGAAATATACTTTAATTCAACATATCATGTAAAGCAGGAAAAGGAACAAAGAAAGTCTGTAATTCTGAGTGCCTAGCAGTAACCCAGTTAAAATTAAAAATTTAAAACAGCTTATAATTTTCCTCTTATTCCTTAAAAAGGTCATCCCTGATACTAGGTCACAGATCCTAATATGTTAACAGAGGAAATGACTAGGGTTGCAGGATGGAGGCAAATTGCAATAGTTAAAGGATTTAAACTTGTTGAGGAAGGCTTCCTCAAAGTTGTCTCTTGTGTTTTGTTGTTATGAGGCATCAGGTCCCCTGCAACTCATAGTGACCCTATGTACTTTAGCTCTGAACCTTGCCCTATCCTGAGCCAATCTCATCATCTCCTACACACCTAATCGCATTTCTCCAGTCATGGAGTCAAGCCATCTTATCCTGGGTCTCCCTCTCCTGCACTGACCATCCACCCTTCCAATCATGATGTCCTTCTCCAAGGACTTATCCCTCCTGGCCACATGCCCAAAATGTGTGAGACAAAGCCCCAAAATCCTTGCCTCCAGGGAGCAGCCTGGTTCCAACCTCTCCAGGTCAGACCTGTTTATTTTCCTGGTGATCCCAGGTATGTTCAACACTCTTCTCCAGCACCACAGCTCAAAGGTGTCAATCGTTCTTCTATCATCCCTAGTCATTGTACAGCTCTCTGATGCATAGTAAGTAATTGCAAAGATCATGGCCTGTATCAGGCACACTTTAGTCTCCAGACTGACATCATTGCTCTCCAGTACTCTGGAGAGGTCCCTGATAGCAGACCTTCCCAATGCAATATGTCTTTTGATTTCCTGACTGCTGGTGTCAAGAGTGTTGATTGTAGAAGCAAGCAAGGTAACGTTATACTGCCTCTGAAAACCCACTGGAGGGTCAGCTATAGGTCCCTTTCAGCTCAACAGCAAACAACAACAAACAGACTAAAAGGAAGGAGTTCTGGTGGGCCAGTGGTAAAAGGCTGCACTACAAGCCCAAAGGTATGCATTTCAAATCCACCAGTTGCTCAGCAGGAGAAGGATGGACAATGTCCTCCTGTGCAATTTGCTGCCTCTGAAAACCTGCTGGAGGATCAGCTGTGAGTCAGTTTCAACAGGATGGCACACAACAACATACTAAAAGGCCATTCATTTGTTAAAAAAAGTTTTTTTTCTAGTGGGTTTATTGCCTGTTGCAGTGAGGAGTTCCACTGCTAATCCAAGGCCACACCTCTCTGGCAGTTCAAATCCACAAGCTGCTCTGAAGGAGAAGCATGGGCAATCTCTCATGTAATATGCAGCAATTACACACACACACACACACACACACACACACACACACACACAGAGTGGAGAATTTATCCTAAATCCTAAGGGATGCAATCATTATCTAAGGCTCACACTATTCCTTGTTACATGAAAAAAAAATTGGGTCAAAATGCCCACCTCGCTCACTTACTCACTACTCTCTAGTCAGTTCTGACTCAGAGAAGATTTCCAAGTCTTTGGTTACAATGGAAGAGCCCGTGGATTTAAACTGCCCCTTTCTATTAACATCACAATTTGCTAGCGATTCCATCAGCAGAGTTGTCAAAAATGCCCACAGGGGACATTAAAGCCATTTAGGAGACATTAATTGGGAACCCTGTTCATGCTTTATTAAAAAATTGATTAAAAACACATTTTTGAAGAGGAGGGGAGGAAGACAAAGACACTTTTAGAGAAAATTTTCTTGGAGAGGAAGGAAGTTGGAAAAGATTGTTGAAGATATTTTGGACCCGGCAGTATCACAAGCTGTGAGAGGGACAGTGGGTCCCTGAGGCGAGCAAGCAAGAAGACATAGTGACCATTGGTAAGTGTGGTCAAGTTGGTAATCTTGTTCACAGCAATATCCAGAAACAATGTGAGCTGAGTGTATGGCAAATATGTTTTTTTTAAATGCACAATTGCTTCCGTGAAAGCGGGCTGAGACTTAATGTAGCATCAATGCCAAACAAAGAGAGGAGTCTGTAGTTTTCACTGGCTGGTTGGGGTAGTCTCAGGCTTTTCCAGGGCCTCGTTGAGTCATTTTCCATTTTCCCACAACACCTGATCTTAACTATTAACTACATCCCGAAGCGGATCATAAACCATGTCTGAGGGTGTTCGGATGTCAACTATACATTAACCAGGTGGCTTACTATTTCTTGGAACAGACTTGCACAAAGTCACTCATTCGGGTACGGCCAGTAAAGTAGGTCAGCAAGATGGAGTCATTTGGTTTCAACCTTATAATAACAACGACACAGAATACAGCAGCTACTCAGATCTTTCTGGCTTGGGTCACACCTTAAGCAATGAGTCAGATTACGGGGAAGCTGACTTTCTGACTTCTGAGAAGGTCAGATGAGAGAAAGCTGTCAGAAGGCATGAAGGTAAAGGGTAGAGGCCCAGGGAGCCTCTGATGCTATGCTCAGGAATTTGGACTCTATCCCCAAGACATGCTGAACTGTGACAACCTTTGAGAAAAAGAGTTTTAAGGACTTGGGTTTGCCTTTTGCAGAGAGCCTGAGGGGACAATTTGGGGACTGGCTTTTTAGAGAGGCGAGCAGAGGAGGGAAGAACAGCTGGGAGGAGACAGGGGTTCTCCAGCTGCCACCTCAGCAGTGGGACAGACTCTTCCTCCAGGAGGGGCCGGTTTGGGGATGTTTAGGAGGCAGATCCTGCAGAGGTGGGAGTGGGGAGGCAAAAAGGGAAGGGCAGGCCAGGGGTGGGGTTGGGTGCAGGCGGGGTAAGGGGGCCCAGGCTGGGATCAGGAGCACAGATTTGCTTCCAGGCTGGAGAGGGTGGTGTTGGAGTCCGGCTGCCTGGAGCTGAGACTCCCTCCACCTCTCCTCCATTGCTGTTGTTTTTCAAGAATCCTGTTTGTGTTTTATTAAAAAATTGATTCAAAACACATTTTTGAGGGAAAGAAAGGGGAGGGGGAAGGAAGACAGGGAAGATTTTAGAGAAAATTCTCTTGGAGAGGAAGGAAGTTGGAAAAGACTGTTGAAGAGATGTTGGGCCCAGCTGTATCCTGAGCTGTGAGAGGAACAGCGGGTCCCTGAGGCGAGCAGGCAGGGGAGAAAGAAGGACAGACAGGCCAGATGGGGCAGAAAGGCAAAGCGGGGTGTCCCTTGGCAGCTCCCTTGCCTCCAAGCGCTCTCTCGGCACCTCTCCTCTGTGAACTAAACAGGAGCTCCCAGGTAGGTGGCTCTGCTCTGCCAGGTGCCTCCTGAGGACAGGGCAGGTGCCCGCAATGGGAGGGTGTCTATGACAGAAATACCACAAATGACTTTAAGAAGCCGAAATTATTATTATTTTTTTTTTTTAATTGGCTGGAAGCCTCAGTGCAGAGTGCTGGATCTAGGGGAAGGTTTTTTCTCTCTGCTGGCTCTGAGGAAAGCCTCGGTCTCCCTTCAACACAGAGGTCCAGCATCTCTTGGCGACCTACTCGTGTCTTGACGTCAGTCCTGAGTCTAGAGAATTCTCAGCCCAGGACCCTGCGTCTGGAACATGCAACCTGTTGCCAGCTCTTTTTCTTGGTGATATGGAAGTCCCTCCCTTCTGCTTGCTTCTCTCTCGTTTTATCACTTGTAAGATAAATGGTGGTAGAGGTCGTTGTTGTTGCTGTTAGGTGCCTTTGAATCAAGCACAATTCATAGTGACCCTATGAATAAAAAAAGATCTGAACCTAGTCCTGTCCTGCGCCATCCTCACACTTCCTGACACACAAGAGCCCACTGCAACAGTCACCACGTCAATACTCCCGGTCGAGGGTCTTCTTCTCCTTGCTGACCCTCCACCCTTCCCAGCATCATGTCTCTCACATACTTTGGGCATGTTGCTAGGAGGGGCTAGTCCTTGGACAGGGACATGATGTAGGTCACGTCCATGTGCAATCCATATTGAAGGCTGTATTCTGTGATCTTCTATAACAAGCGCTGTACATGTCAAGTCCTCCTTACTTGCAGCTAGTAAGGTTGTGTCATCTGCATAACGTATGTTTTGATGAGTCTTCCTCCAATCCTAACGCCACGTTCTTCTTCATGGAATCCAGTTTCTTGAAAAGGTTTTGCTCAGCATACAGATTGAATGGATATGGAGAGAGGCTACAACCCTGACACACATCTTTCTTAATGTTAAACCACGTAAAGTTCCCTTGTTCTCTTTGCCCGCCAGCCTCTTGGTGTAGGTCTAGGTTTTGCATGAACACAAAGCTTTGCCTCACATACTTTGGGCATGTTGCTTGGAGAAACTATTCCTTGGAGGGGATATCATGCTTGGGAAGGTGGAGGGGCAGAGAAGGAGGAGAAGACCCTCAACCAGATGTATTGACACAGCGTCTACAGCAATGGGCTTAAGTGTCAGAGGTGATAAGAATGGTACAAGGGCTCGTATCTGTTGTTCATGGGGTTGCTATGAACATACTCAACTAGATTGGGACCATCAACAAGAAGGTCATGTTGTTGTTGTTGTTGCTGCTGTTATTGTTGTTCTTATATGCCGTTGAGTTGCTTGCGACTCATAGCAACCCTATGTACAACAGCCCTAAACTCTGTTCTGACCTGTGCCAATCACACCGTCTCCGATACACCCATCCCGATTACCCCAGTCACTGAATCAATCCACCTCATAGAGGGCCTTCCCCTCCTGCGCTGTCCCTCCACCCTCCCAAGCATGATGTCCTTCTCCAAGGACCGGTCTCTCCTCACAACATGTCCAAAGTATGTTAGACGGAGCCTCAGAATCCTTGCCTCCAAGGAGCCACCCGGTTTAACCCTTTCCAGTATGAATCTGTTTGTTTTCCTAGCAGTCCATGGTATTCTCAATACTCTTCTCCAGCACCACAGCTCAAAGGCATCAATTCTCCTTCTATCCTCCTTGGTCATTGTCCAACTCTCTGATGCATAACAAGTGATTGTGAAGACCATGGCCTGTATCAGATGCACCTTAGTCTCCAGAGAGACACCATTGCTCTTCAGTACTTTGGAGAGATCCCTAACAGCAGACTTTCCCATCGCAATGTGCCTTTTAATTTCCTGGCTACTGGTGCCAAGACTGTTGACTGTGGAGCCAAGCAAACTAAAGCTGTGAACAATCTCAATCTCTTCACCATCCATCCTGATGCTGCCAATTGGTCCAGTGGTGAGAATCTTTGTCTTCTTGACATTGAGCCTCAATCCATATTGGAGGCTGCAGTCCTTGACCCTCTGCAGCAGGTGCTTCAGATCCTCCTCAGTTTCAGCAAGCAGGGTTGTGTCATCTGCATAACGCAGATTGTTGATAGATCTTCCACCAATCCTGACACCACACTTCTCCTCATAGAGCCCAACCTCCCGGATAATCTGTTCTGCATACAGGTTGAAAAGGTATGGAGATAGAGGGAAACTCCCTTTACATTGATCAGGGCTGTGATCTAAAGAAAGGCATTACATGCCACCCTGAACCCCTTATACGTGACTGATAATATCAAATCAAGTCAAGAGGGATGATTACATCATTACATAATTGCTAGATTACAGAATTATGGTCCAACCAACCTGACACATACTGCTGTTGCTGTTGTTACTGTTATGTGTCATTGAGTCACCCACAACATAGCAACCCTATGTACAACAGCTCTGAATCCTGCCCTGTCCTGAGCCAGTCTCATTGACTCCAATATACCTACTACCCCCTCCACCAGTGACTGTGTCAGTCCACCTCATCCGGGGTCTTCCTCTCTTGTGCTGTCCCTCCACTCTTCCGAGCATGATGTCCTTCTGCAAGGATTGGTCCCTCCTGGCCATGCAACCAAAGTATGTGAGATGAAGCTTCAAAATCCTTGTCTTCAAGGAGAAACTTGGTTTCACCTTCTCCAAGACAGACCTATTTGTTGTCCTGGTGGTCTAGCACCACAACTCAAAGACCTCAATTCTTCATCTGTCATCCTTAGTCCAGCTCTGACACTTAGCGAGTAATCATGAAGATCATGGCCTGGATCGTGCGCACTTTAGTGTCTAGCCTGACATCATTGCTCTTCAGCAGACTTTCCCAGTGCAATTCATCTTTTGATTTCCTGGCATGTACAGTTGTTGTGTACTGTAGAGTTGGAGCCGACCCATAGCTGACCCTCTGGCAGGTTTTTTAGAGGCAGTTAATTGCATAGGAGGAGATTGCCCACCCTTCTCTCATGGAGCAACAGGTGGCCTTGAACTGTACGCCTTCGGGATTGTAGCATAACTTCTTGCCACTAGGACACCAGAGCTACGTACTGTAAGGAACACATTAAATCCCCAGCAGTTGGCCAGTTTTGCAGATGTGGACTCTAACCAGGGTCTGATGCTTAGAACCTAGGCAACTGACCTGGGACAGATTAATTACCTTCTGAGACTTCAACTTTCTTAGCTGTACATGGGGACAATCCCTCAAAGAATGTTGTAAGGGTACAATGAGAAAATCTGGCCAGTGTTTAGCAAATCCTAGCCCTCAGGAAGACCCCTCAATGAGATGAATGGACATAGTGAGTGTCAGAATGGATTCCTGCATATCAGAGGTGATGGGGATGGCGCAGGATAGGGTGAGGTTCAGACCTGGGGGGGTGACTCAACAACAACACATAACAACAACAACAACAATTGTGATTTTAATGAAGGTTTACAGAAAGATTGGGTTTTCATTCATTCCTTGCTGCACATTTCCTCTTCCTCCCCTTCCCCCAGTGCACTGGGCATTGCACCAGGGGTTCCAGATTGTTGCCTCAGAAGTGTTTTCACAGGGCTGCTATGAGTCCTGGGTGACTCAGTGGTACCCAACAGTAACAACAACACAGATTGCACTGCATACCACAGATTAACAATGAGCACAAGTGAGTACATCAGAGATGATGAGGATGGCACAGGCTCGGACAAGGTTCAGACCCATGTTCATAGAGTTGCAGGGAGTCCTGGCTGACTCGATGGCACCTAACAATAAGACTATGCTGACCTTGCTTGCTGGCTAATCCTCTCCTGGCCATGGTGGCAGACTAGAGAGAAGCTGATGGTCTGATGTGGCAAGGGTCCTGGGGGAAGTCTCAGGCAGAGGGGACTGAGCAGGGGGGGCTTCAGCTGGGGTGAGGGTCAGACTTTCATTCCCATGTCACAGCAGTGGGGCCCACAAGACACTCACAGGAGGACCATCTCTTGATAGCATGAGGATTGTCGAAGAAGAGTCTTGGCTCTGGCCTCACAGAATCAGGAAAAATTACATGCCCAGGAGGATGTCAGAGGCTGGAGGGATGGGTCTGGAGATCACTCATTAAATAGAGGAGAAAGCCAAGCCCAGAAAGGTCCACCAGCATGGCCAGGACCCTGATCCAAAACAAGGATAGAAGCGAGAGTAAGCCCATTGACCTTGACTGGGCCCTGGTTACATAAGGCGTGTGGGCGGTGGCCGATGTCACTCACTCCTGACACCAGTGCAGGGACAGGGCTGTAAAGCTCCTGCTGTGGGGAGCATGTGGGGAATCAAACCTGCCAGTCAAACTCCACTCCTTCAGTCTCTGGGATATTTAAGAGGTTCTGGTTGGAGAGCTTTCCTAAGAAAAGTTTTACAAACAACCAGTAATATTTCACAGTCATGTAATTTGTGCGGAAACAATGGCTCAAATATAGTGTTAAAGGTTATACTGTAGTTATGTAGCAGTGAGTCAGAACTGATCCTTAACTGACCCTCCAGTGGGTTCTCAGAGGCTGTAAATAGCACAGAAGCTGATTGCTCATCTTTTTCCCTTGGAGCACCTGGTGGACTTGAGCCGTGTGTTGGCAGCTGAGTGACAAGCAGTTGCACTGTCAACCCAAAGTCAGACGGTTCAAAGCCACCATCTGCTTCAAGGGAGGAAGATGGTAAATTTCCTCCTGTGCAATTTACTGCTTCTAAAAACCCACTGAGGGGTGAGTAAGAAGTCAGTTCTCACGCGACGGTACATAACAACATACTTCGGGAGCAGCACATTAGAGGTTGCTTTGCTAATTACAAGGCCAGTGATTCAAATCTCCCCGTTGCTCTGTAGGAGAAAGACGGTCAGGTGCCTTCCGTAAAGATTTACGAGGGTGGAACCTGACGGCTTCTGTGAGCTGAGAACTAACCAGATGGGAGTACGAGAGCAAACACTACGGACGTGTTAGCAGGGGGCCTGTCTCTCACTGACAACATGGTAAGGGAGAGAATCAGTGAGGAAGACAAAGCCCTTCAATGAGATGAGCTGACACCATGATGGCAACAGGCTCACGTACGGAGGAGGTTGTGGGAAGGAGCAGGGCTGGCCTGGGTCTTTGCTGTGTGTAGGGTCATGCCTGTCCGAGATGCCTGGATTTTATTAACAACAAATCCACAGGAATCAAAAATACCACCTGAGTCTGTCCCCAAATGAGTGTCTGTAACAATGGGCTCGAGTGTATCAGAGATGATGAGGATGGCACAGTAGAACACAGGTTTCAGATCCATTGTTCATAGTCTCTGCGAGTCATTGTTACTTTAATGACAACCAACAACAGCAATAACTTGAGACTGTGACTTATAAAGGCCTCACACTTGCTTTAATATTCTGCTGTCATCACCTTGAAATTAATAATTTCTAAAGGGTCCTATATTTTCCTTTTTTCACTGTTGTTCTTATGTGCCATCAAGTCGCCTGTGACTCATAGCGACCATATGTACAATAGCCCTAAATCCTGTGCCAATCTGTCTCCGACACACCTACCCCCATTATCCCAGTCACTGAATCAATCCATCTCATTGAGGGTCTTCCTCTCCTGCACTGTCCCTGCACCCTCCCAACCATGACACCCCTCTCCAAGGACTGATCTCACCTTGCAACATGTCCAAAGTATGTCAGCTAAAGCTTCAGAATCCTTGCCTCCAAGGAGCAGCCTGGCTTCACCGTCTCCAGGATGAACTTGTTCGTTCTCTTAGCAGTCCAAGGTATATTCAAAATTATGTAGCCCATATGGAGATAGAGATTCTCTCCCTGTGAATATAATGTCCCATAGGAAGCTTTAGGGAGCTCTGGTGAAGTAGTTCATGGGGAGTTGAGCTGCTAACACAAAGGGTAGGCATTTTGGTGGTCTGAGTTCACTAACAACTGCTCAGAAGATGAGCCATCTCTCCCCATGTGATTTACAGCCTCAGAAAAACAATGGCAGCTCCTTTGCTGCCACTGAGTTTGAGATTGAGCATTACTAACGGCCATGATGCCTTTGAACAGTGGCATTGGAGAAGAGTGCTGAGTCCTGTGGACTGCCCAAAGAACAAACAGGTGGGCTCTGGGAAAAGTGCAATCAGAGCGCTCCTTGGAGACAAGGATGGTGAAGCTTCGTTTCTCATGCTTTGGACATGTTGCTAGGAGAGGTTATTCCTTGGAAAGGGACATCATGCTTGGAAAGGTGGGGAGACCCCAATGAAGTGAACTGATACAGTGAGTGCAGCGTTGGGTTCAAGTATGTTAGAGATTGTTGAGGATGCCACAGGATAGGGCAGGGTTCAGATTTATTGTTCATAGGGTCACTAGGAGTCTTTCTCAACGACACCTAACAACAACAGCAGTCATGAGAGGAACGTCTTCTCCCTGTGAAGAGACACATGCAATAGTTTTAGGGGTGCAGAGCAGAGAGTCTTTCAGAGTGGCTGGCTCGTGAATGTGGGGACCAAGTGTGAAGTCCACTTGCCCATTTTCAGACTGGAGAGCTGAGGTACAGAGCGGAATGAGGCTCGTTCTGAGTGGGCCAGACAGCAGAGTAAAGACCAGCCTCCAAGGACACCCAGGCTGCTGTCCATGCTGCAGAAGTGAGCTGAGCACCCCCAGGCATCAGTCATGGGAAGGACGGACATTGGCCTGGTCACCCATCCCACTGCTGTCCTCTGATCCCAGGAGTCTTCAGGGCTGAGGGAGTCCCCATGTGTTTCCTCAGCCACTCCACCTGCGCTTCTGCCTTGTCCTTCCTGGTGCCTGCCTTCCAGATATCCCTGCTCCCAGACTTCTCAGGCCTCCAGGCCCTTGTTTACTTCCCACCCTTGATCCTTCCCCGTCTGTCACATGCTTGCCTGCTCCCACAGGAGCCCAGGGCCACTCTCCTGGTGGACTCCCAGCAGCCTCCTGTGCTCTGCCTCTTCGTTCTCCCACTCATGGGGCCCTGGGCCCCTCCTTTGCTGTGTTCAGGTTCTAGGATCTGATGGCAGGATCACCTTTTAGGATGTCTGGTTCACCTGGAAGGTAAGCCACAGCAAATCACTGCATCCTCAGTAGCTTAAACCATAGAAATAAATTTTTTTTGGGGTTCTGGAGACCAGACACCTGAAATTGAAGTATAGGTAGGGTTATGTTCCCTCTGGGGGCCCCAAGGAAGAAGCTTTCACTGCCTCTGGCTCAAGACCTCTCCTTGGCTTGTCCCTCCACTCTCTCCCTCTGTCTCCACATGGCTTTGTCCTCTGTGTGTGTGTTTATTTTTAAAATATTTTTCTTATTCATACACACTGTGTTTCATGCATATGCATTATGTTCAGCACACTCCTTCATTTACATTCTTTTTATTTATTTATTTATATTGTAAAGTTTTGGGTTTTTATTTCCTTCCCTTACAATCATCTCACTAACAACTATTTTTGTGAAAGTGAGTAAGCCAGCTACTTCATGCCTCACGTCCTAACATCCCCCTGTAGATAGCCAGTTTCTGGTTTGCCCATCCCTGTCAAAGCAGTGCTCTGAGGAAACAAACATGTCCCTTTTGCCGGAAAATCCTCTGCTTGATCTGGGAACTTTGAGCATCAGCCTCCACAAAGTCTAGTCCAGAGCAAGCCATCAGTTTGCAGCAATCGACCCCAGCTCCCAGCACGGGTCATCTTCTCTTCATCTGGCTGGGTTGTGGTCAGCTCCTCCCCAGCCATCGGTGACTAGGTTCAAATGGGCATCAGCTGCCATGTGTCACTTATAAGCATACTTGTCACTGGATGTAGGGCTCACCCAGATAATTCAAGATTCCCATCTCCAGATCCTTAGCTTAATGACATCTGCAAATAAAGTTACATTTACAGGCTCCAGGTGTTCAGACATGGACATCAATTTTCTGAGGCCACCATTCATTCAATCTATCACACCCGATAGGGCCTCTCTTCCAGGTCAGCCTTCCACCTCCCCCACACCCCTTTTTGTGTTTCCTGCCTCCAGCAACAGAGAGGTCACCCAGTGTCCTTCCTATCCACCCTGCACCCCACAGTTTTGGTTCCCTTCAGACCTGCTCCAACCTGCTCCCTCCTTGCCTCCCACCCCTCCCACTTGACATTCGTCCATGACTCCTGTTTGGAGACCCCAAGGTGATGCCTCTTCAGGTGACAGAACTCCTTTCCCCACCACCAGCTGACTCTCGCCTCCTCAGGCTCTCAGCCTTCGTTGCTGACCTCCTGGGAACACCTGACCCCGCTGTTTGCCTCGGGAGTAAGTGACTCTGCTGACCTCTCGCTCTGATTCTCTCCTGACTCAGCCTCCACAGCCCCATCCTCCCCGTCAGCTCAGTCTCTGCCACCAGCCCTAGCATGTCCCTTCCTATTTGACCTGAGCATGGGGTCCCCTCTTCTCCCATCACAGGGACATCCTGCCTACTCCTAAAGGCTCCCTGGAAACCATCTCCCATCTCCATCTGTGGCCGGGATTTCCTGCCCAGCTCCCATCCTCAGAACAAGAGTCACTGCTGTCCCACCCCCACCCAGGCCTGTTGTTGTTATGTGCCGTTGGGTCTTTTGTGACTCATAGCAACCCTATGTACAACAGCCCTAAACCCTGCTCTATCCTGTGCCAATCGCACCGCCTCTGACACACCCATCCCGAGTACCCCACTCACTGAATCAATCCACCTCATAGAGGGCCTTCCCCTCCTGCGCTGTCCCTCCACTCTGCCCAGCATGATGTCCCTCTCTAAAGACCTGTCTCTCCTGTACACCCAGGCCTAGCTGTTTAAAATCCTTCCGCAATCCATATTGCCAAGGTCAAGCACCACACACATCATTGTACTGACTTCCCAGGCTCATCTCCCATTATCAAGGCACCTGTGGTACTTTGGAGGTGGGAGACCCTCTTGTCTCACCAGTCACCTCCCCCCAGGGGAAAGTTTCTTTCAGAAGAGGAGGCTGGCTGACAGGCAACTCACATGGAGTCCAGTCACAACCCAGGGACAGGAATGGCCTCTGTTTGCTCATCACAGACTGGCATCTGACACATGGTCAGTGCGACCAAGGATACAGTTGGGAGCGCTGCCTCAAGAAGCCATCAAATGGTTGCACCTCTAGGCATTTCTCTTGTCAGAGCCCTCCAGGCTCTGGGGGGCCTTGGGCTTTCCTACCTGGTTTGGTCACATTGCTCCTACCTGGCTTGGTCACATTGCTCCTACCTGGCTTGGTCACATTGCTCCTTGGTCTCCAAGGGTCACAAGAGAGTGTCTCTTCCTACATGCCGTTATTGTTGCTGTTATGTGTCATTGTGTCGACTTCAACTCATAGCGATCCTATGTACAACAGCGCTAAATCCTGCTCTATCCTGCACCAATCTTATTGTCTCTGACACACCTACCCCCATTACGCCAGTCACTGAATCAATCCATCTCATCCAGGGTCTTTCTCTCCTATGCTGTCCCTCCACTCTCCCAAGCATGACGTCCCTCTTCAAGAACTGGTCCCACCTTGCACACAACATGTCCAAAATATGTTAGACAAAACTTCTGAATTCTTGCCTTCAAGGAGCAGCCTGGTCTCACCCTCTCTAGGAGGAACCTGTTTGTTCTTCTAGCAGTCCATATTATATTCAATACTCTTCTCCAGCACCACAGCTCAAAGTAAAAAATTCTCCTATCATCCCTAGTCATTGTCCAGCTTTCTGATGCATAGCAAGTAATTACAAAGACTATGGCCTGGATCAGGTGCACCTTAGTCTCCAGACTGACATCGTTGCTCTTCAGCACTTTGGAGAGGCCTCTGACAGCAGACTTCCCCAATGCAATTTGTCTGTTGTTGTTAGGTACCTTCAAATGGGAACCAACCCATAGCTGACCTTCCAGTGGGTTTTCAGAGGCAGTAAATTACACAGGAGGAGGTTGCCCATCCTTTCACAGAGCAGCTGGTGGTTTTAAACTGCATGCTTTTAGATTAGCAGTGCAATCCCTTACCACTAGGGCAGAGCTGCACAAACTCTATCCCAGGCCTGTCTGTCTGTGGTCATAAGTCCTGGAGGGTTTTGGGGATGCCTGAGATTGGCAGCCAGCCAGAGGTTTCAGGAAGGGTTGGGCCAGGCCCCATTTTAAAACTGGTTGGTGCCTTTGTGGGTGTGGAGTGTGGACAGGAGCAGTCAAGGGTCAGGTTTCCACTGTGGGAGGGACTCTGGGAAGTAACACAGCCTCTTTGGACCTTGTCTGCAGATATAATACTCCTTTGCTTCAGAGGGTTAAAGAGGATTCAGGAGAGGGAACACGCGAACATGTTGGCAGAGGCTCGGGACACGCTGTTGTGGTCAGCACTGCGAGTTGACTTTGGCTTGTATCGACCCCACGTGACTGCACGAAAGTGCCCGTAGTGTGTTCTTGGCTGTAACTTTACCAGAGCGGACAGCCAGGGCTTTCTGCCTCAGCGTCAATGGGTGGGTTCAAACTGGCAACATCTGAGCTAGCAGCTAAGAACTTAACCTTCTGTATCAGCAGGGCTCCGTCAATACAGATCAACCAGTCTAAAAGTGTTACCATTACTGTTACCGTAAGCAGCCTGGGGCTTCCAGGCTCTGGCTCCTTCTGTCAGCTCTTCACTGAGCTCCCTGCCCTGAACGAGTGGCCCAAGAGCCCAGGGCTGAGCAGTTCGCTGATAGAAATGCTTAACAGCTATAGGTGGGGTGGGGAGGTTGTTGTGCCTTATGTGCCACTGGGTCGGAACCGACTCATGTAACCCTCCAGCGGGTCTTCAGAAGCAGTAAATCATATCGGAAGAGATTATCCATCGTCTTCTCATGGAGCAGCTGGTGGGTTTGAACCACATGCCTTTGGGTTGGCAGTGTAGTTCCTTACCACTAGGCCCACCAGAGCTCCCCTGACGTGGGAGGATATCAGTCCTTAGGAATTTAATTAGGAATTAGGAAATTAGTCTTTCTTGATAGCACTTGCCAATTTCCAAAGTGTAAATAATCCCACCAAGTCTTATTTTAAGCTACCGAGCTGAAGTTCTGGGATGCAATTAGGAAAAGCTGTGCACCATTATATAGCCTCTCTCTCTTTGCCAGACAGACACAGCAAGATAAAAGTATCCCAAGAGCATAAATAACAGGAAAATGTGGTAAAATGAGGAGTGTTAAGTTTTAAGCACTGCCTTTGTTTTAAATATAGTTTATTTAACTGTAAGTGTATGTCTCGGAGAGGGTGCAGACAGAGTGCTCCTTGGAGGCAAAGGTGGCAAAGCTTCATCGTTCATCTTTTGGACACGGAGCTCGGTCAGGTGTTTACTGGAGAGGGACATCATGCTTGGAAAGATGGAGGGTCAGTGAAGGAGAGGAAGACCCCCAGTGAGATGGATTGACACAGGAACTTCAGCGATGGCTTCTAGTGTGTCAGAGATGATGAGGATGGCACCTACCAACAATAGCAACAACAATATATCGATGTTCGGGAGCACTGGAAACCTGCAGGAGGATAAGCTATGAGCTGGTTCTGACTCAATGGCACATAACAACACACATTTTAATTTTTCACTCACTCATTGCTGTGGAGTCAGGACAGACCCTCCAGCAGGTTTTGGGAGGCAGTAAATCACACAAGAGGAGACTGCTTATCTTCCTCCCGTGGAGTTGCTGATGACTCAGAGACGTGCTACGTTTGGTTAGCAGCACACCTCACTATGGACTAGGCCAGCAGGGCTACGGTAAGGGGGCGAGCTGTGGCCTGTGCTGCAGACACAGGACCCTCCCAGGACCCTCGACCTGCCACTCACGTTCCATGTGAGGACAAAACCAGGCTTTGAACTCAGGCACCCAAACCCCCAGCTGCTGTTGCATTGACTTTGCCTCACAGCAGACCTGTACCCCACACGGTTTCCTACGGCAGGTTTGTAGGAGTGCCAGGCCTTTCTTCCAAGGTGCTCCTTGAGGAATTCCAACTGCCAGGATTTGGGTTAGCAGTTAAGGTTCCTACCCATCACCCAGGGCCTCTGGACTCACACGCTCCTGCACTGAATGTAGATGCTACTTTAATGACTATGTGACAGACACACCTGGACTGAATGTCAAATCTTGAATGACTGTGTGCCAACTGGCAAGTTGTTAATCCCCAAAAGGCCTGCTTTCCTCATTTGTAAAACAGAGTTAAGAATTTATTAGAATTCCAAGAGGTTTTTGTTAAACTACTTCGTTGAAGTTTAATTGATAATAAAATAAACTACACATAAGTGTACACGTCTTGACATGCCAGTGTTCATAACATCATCTCCACAAGTCAGGTCATAAGCATACCTGTTACTATGAAAGTCTCTTTGTGTCCCTTTGTCATATAGTCTTTCTGTCTCTTTCGTCCCTCACCCAGCTCTTCGCCTTCCACTGAACTGCTTCTGGTCACTGAGGACGAGTTTGTGTTTTTAAGACTTGGTGTAAATGGAATTGCACAGGGTACACTCAGCTTTGTTTGGTGTCTGCTTTCATAGAGTTGTTTTGAAGATTAACTGAAGTTCATCTGTGAGAAATTTCCAGCATGTGCCCGCGGGGGAAAAAAAAGGCACTCAAAGTCCCCTAGCTGATGCATCAGACAGCTGGAGTGTTGTGACAACCCCAAAAATCTCAGCACCTCACTACTAAGTGTGCCTCCTGTTCACCCCACATGTCTGTCACCCGTTCTTCCAGGTGGATTTTACGTGAAGGGTTCAGGTTGAAGGAGCAGCCCCTGCCTGGGTCACTGCTGGTCTCCTCACAAACATAAGAAACACAGTAGAGCCTTGTTTCTGAAAGTTTCCTCTAAAATGTGGTCCGTCTCTCATGCTAACAGGCCATTAATCAAGCCTGATGTCACCAGTGTGGGCGGCATAATGCTTCCCCGGGGACAGGTCATGAGTATTTCGAACTGTAACATTATCTCCCACAGCAGCTTTCACTATTGTTGTTGGTACTCACTTCCTTTAGAAGCTGGGGAGCCTGCCAGGCAAGGGCTTCACACACATTATCCCAATAAGTTCTCTTAGGCCCCATCGCCCAAGCAGAACAAATTCTTCCCAGTTTACCAGCATCCAGCAAGAAGGGGTAGTTCATCGGGAAGACTTCTCACTTGCTTTGAATGTGTTATCAGGAAAGCCAGGCCTTGGAGAAGCCCATCATGCTGGGTAAAGTCAGTGAAAAATAACCCTGAAGAGATGTCTAAGGAGCTGCCATGGGGTGGGGCTCAGACATTGTAGCGAATGTGCAGGACTAACGGGGGTTTTGCCCTCTTTTAGATGGGGTCACTATGAGTCAGAACCAGTTTGACGGTACCTAGCTCTGGTGGCCTAGTGATAATAAGCTGTGCTGCAATCTCAAAGGCATGTGGTTTGAATCCACCAGGTGCTCCGAGGGAGAAGGATGGACAATCTCCTTTTGTGTGATTTACTGCCCCTCAAAACCTCCTGAAGGGTCAGCTATGGGTCAGTTTCAACTTGACAACACACAGTAACAACAGCAATGGCTTCTGCATCTCTTACTCCTGCCCACTCTCCAACCCCTCCGTGACCCACCTGCACAGGCTCAAGTCTCTTCTCAGACTGAACTCTCCCCCCTGCTCTGCACCCCTCTCCCCCACTCACAGCAGGCATGGGGGTCCCATTGTTCATCAGATGACCTAGTCATCTGCATCTTCCTTCCTTTCCTCCCGCCCCTGTTCAAGTTCACTGCAAATTCCTCAGAACAAAACAAGAAAACATGGCTGTGGTCGAGTCAGCCCTGCCTTGTGTAAACCCATGTGTGGGCGCAGAACTGCGCCCCTGCGGGTTTCAGGGCTGGTTTCTCTGGAGTACACTGCCCATCTTTTCTTCTGAGGTTACTACACGTGAATTTGAACTGGCGAGCACTTAATCCTCCCACCCAGGGACTCTGAGAATCCCAAACCCTGTCAAATCAAATTCCATAATTTCCCAGAAATCTGTCCCTTCTCTGCAGCCACGCTGTCCACCCCCCTATGTAGCCCAGACTGCCATCATCCCCTCACCAAGGCCTCCTAATTTGGCTCATAGAATTATTTTTTCCTTACTTCTCATTTGTTCTCTGCATTGAAGCCAGGGGACAGAAATCAAAATAAAACTACCCTCTGCCTGCCAATATACACAGAGATGAACCACTCACAAGCTTCCTGCCAGCCTTTGGATAAACTGCAAATCCCCGTCTTCTCCCTCCCCATCAGCTCCCTGCACCCCAATCCTCTTCTCCTTCCTCCCCACCCATGACCCACAGACCCTTCAGTTTCCAGCTTTCATTCTCTTTGATCTTCTTGTCTCTGTGTTACCCTTTTCCACATCACACATTCTGTTGAATTAATTCCCTGCTACATCTCCTGAGAAGTGCTTTCTCCAGGAGCTTCTCCCCACATCCCCTAGAGAAGTAAAGAGCTGCGAGGTCCCATCGAGTCAGTCCCAGCCTACACTGGCCGTCTCTCCAACAGTCCAGTACCTGCACCGTCCTGCCCCAACCTCAAAATCTCTGCTTTGCTTGAACCCACAGTCACTACGCCAACCCACCTCATGGAGGGTCCTCCTCTCCTTAGCTGATCTGAGCGAAGCGTGGCCAAGTATGATGCACTTCTCCAGAGACTGGCCCCCTGCTGATTCACATCCAAGAGTATGAGATGAAGTCTCACCATTGCCGCTTCTAAGGGCCACTAGGACCACACATCTTCCAAGATGGATATGTTTGTTGTTTTGCATTCAGTGGTAATGAATAAAGAGTGGTAGCGACCTTATGGAAAACAGATCTGAACCTTGTCCCGCCTTGTACCATCCTCACCATCCCTGATCTGTTCAGACCCATTATTACAGTCACTGACTCTACTTACTGTGACATGTTTGGGGGGTCTTTCTCTGACCTTTCTCCACCTCTTAACAATATACTCTAAGTCCATGAGGTGGAGGTTCACCATCCTTGCCTCGTAGGAGCCCTCTGGTTGCACTGGTTTATTCTTTGGGCAGTCTGTGAGAGAGACACTCTGTACTCTTCAACACCACAATTCAAAGGCATCGATTCTTTTTCGGTCATCCTTAGTCATTGTCCAACTTCCAGATGCATGAAATGAAGTCATTGAAAAGACCATGGGCTTGGGTCAGGCACACTTTAGTCTTTAAACTGATAGCACTGTTCTTTAGGACTTTGGAGAGGTCCTTGACAGCAGGTCTTCCCAATGCAGCACGTCTTTTGATTTCTTGACTGCTGTTACCACGTGTGTTGCAGGCGGATCCCTGTAAAATGAAATTTTTGACAACGTCCGTCTTTTCTCTGTGGATCAGTGCAGTGGTGAGAATTTTTGTCTTCTTGATGTTAAGATGTAACTCATATTGCATATTGAAGGCTGTAGTCTTTGATCTTCTGCCGCAAGTTCTCTTCATTTTCAGCAAGCAAGGTTGTGTCATTTGCATAAAGCAAGTTGATGAGTTTTTCTTTGATCCTGATGCCACATTCTTTTTCAGAGTCCAGCTTCTGGAATCGTTAGGTCAGTGTACAGGTTGAGTAGGTATGGAGAAAGGATACAACCCTCACACATACTTTCTCTGATTTTAAACCATGTACTATTCCCTTGTCCTATTCAAAAAACAATTTTTTGGTCTAGGTATAGTTTTCAAATGGATACATTTAAGTGTTCTGGGATTCCCATTCTTCTCAATGATAATAATACTTTGTTATGACCCACACAGCCAAATACCTTTATAGAGCCTATAAAACACAAATAAAAAGCTTTCTGGTAATCTCTGCTTTCATCCAAGATCCGTCTGACATCAGCAACGATATCCCTGTTGCCATAGCTTCCTGTTAATCCAGATTGAATTTCTGGCAATTTTCTGTCAATGTGCTATTTCTGCTGTTTTTAACCTTCAGCAAGATTTTACTTGCATGTAACATTATGATGTTGTTTTTGTTATGTGCCGTCAAGTTGCCTGCAACTCATAGCACCCTATGTATAATAGCCCTAAACCCTGCTCTATCCTGTGCCAATGTTATTGTCTCTGACACACCTATCTCCACAACCCCAGTAACGGAATCATTCCATGTCATCGAGGGTCTTCCTCTCTTGTCCACCCTCCGAAGTACAACATCTCTATCCAAGGACTGGTCCTGCCTTGCGACATGTCCAAAGTATGTCAGAGGACAAAGTATGTCCTTGCCTCCATGGAGTAGCCTGGTCTCACCCTCTCTAGGACAAAATTGTTTGTTCTCCTAGCAGACCATGATATATTCAGTACTCCTCTCCAGCACTACAACTCAAAGCATCAATTCTCCTTCGATCATCCCTAGTCATTGTTCAGCTTTCTGATACATAGCGAGTAACTGCAAAGCTTGTGGCCTAGATCAGGAGCACTTTAGTCTCCAGACTGATATCGTTGCTCTTCAGTACTCTGTAGAGGTCTCTCACAGTAGACTTTCCCAATGCAATTTGTCTTTTTATTTCCTGGCTGCTGGTACCCAGAGTGTTGATTGTGGAGCCAAGCAAACTAAGGCTGTGCTGTTAACAATCTCAATCTCTTCACCATCTATCACAATGTTGTCAATCAGCCCAGTAGTGAGAATCTTTGTTTTCTTGATGTTCAACTTCAATCCATTAATGATATTGTTTGATAATTTCCACATTCTATTGGATCATCTTTTGTGAGCATGGGAATACAGATCTTATCCAGTCAGTTGGGCAAATAGTTGTCCTCCAAATTTCTTGGTACAGCATGGTTAGCACATCAAGGGCTGCATCTTTTCTTTGGATCAGTCAGTTGGCCAGGCAGTTGTCCTCCAGATTTTTTGGTATAGCCTGGTGAGCACACCCAGGGCTGCATCTTTTATTTGGAACAATTCTGTCTTGGAGAGAGTGAAACCAAGTTTCTCCTTGGAGGCAAGCATTTTGAAGCTCTGTCTCACATACTTTGGGCATGTGGCCAGGAGGAATGAGTCTCCGGAGAAGGACAGCATGTTTGGAAAGGTGGAGAGACAGCCCAGGAGAGGAAGACCCCCGGATGAGATGGATTGGCATGATAACTAGGGCAATGGGATTAGGTATGTGGAGTCAGTGAGACTGCCTCAGGACGGGGCAAGTTTCAGGTTGGAGGTGAGATGGTATCTCTTTGTTGCTTTGATTTGTATCAGCCAGCATGCTCCTTGGAGGCAAAGATAACAAAACTTCATCTCACCTACTTCAGGCTTGCTTCTAGGAGAGGCTATTCCTTGAAGAGGAACATCGTGCTTGGAAAGATGGAGGGTTGGTGAAAGACAGGAAGATAGATTGGCACAATAACTGCAGCCGTGAGAGCTCAAGTGTGTGAGAGATGTTGAGGAGGGTACAGGAGAAGACAAAGTTCAGATACGCTGTTCACAGGGTCACTGTGAGTCACAGGCAACTCACCGGCACATAACAACATGTTCCAGGGTAACTTTCAGCATCTCTTCGGACATCCATTTTGGCCTTTTCTTTCTCCTCTATCAGTGTAATGACCTTTTGCTTTCTTCATGGATGATTGATACCCTTACTGTCATTTCACAACTCACCTGTTCTTAGTCTTAGTCATTAGTCTTCAATGCCTCAAACTTATTCTTGAGATGGCTTCTATAGTCAGGTTGTATAGACTCAAATTTGTATTTTGGTGCCTGTGGACTTGTTTTCCTTCTTTCAACTTCACTTTGAACCTGCTCATGAGTAATTGATGATATATTCCACAGTCAGCACCCGGCCTTGATACGACACTGTGAGTGATAGGTCACGTTGCTGTGTGCTGTCAACTTGGAACTGATCCTCCAGAGGTTATGCTCTTGTGACTGAATTATTTCACTCAGCATCATGTCCTCTAAACTCGCCTTTGAGCTGTGGTGCTGGAGAAGAGTA
>NW_006399791.1:7839072-7849628 GCF_000299155.1 Elephantulus edwardii | reverse complement strand
AACAACAACAACAACAACAACAACAACAGTATTTCAAGAATTCTTCACTGTGTCTCAGTGTGCTGTAACACTCCATTGTGTGAATGGACTACAGTTCCTCTATCCATTCCATCTGCTGCTGATCACTTGGGCTGCTTCCATGTCTTTGCTATTGTGAATAACACTGCAATCAATAGGAGTGTGCGTACACCCTGTTTGTGTTGTAGTTCTGATTTCTTTAGGGTTTATTCCTAGTAGTGGAGCAGTTACGTCAAATGGCATTTCTGTTTCCAACTTCCTGAGGAAACATGCCAGGCTGCCTTAAAGTGGTTGGACCATTTTACAATACCACCAACAAGGTAGGAGCACTCCAATCTCTTTGTATCCTCACCAGCTTTAGTTGTTTGCTGTCCTATTGAACTTTGCCTTTGTTGCTGAGGTGAGATGGAATCTCTGTTGCTATGATTTGTATCAGCCAGCACGGAGGCAAAGATAACAAAGCCATCTCAACTACTTCAGGCATGCTGCTAGGAGAGGTGACTCCTTGAAGAGGGCCATCGTACTTGGAAGGAAGGAGGGTCACTGAAAGAGAGGAAGAGGGATTGAAATGATAACTGTAGCAGTGAGAGTTCAACTGTGTCAGAGATGTTGAGAGGACAAAGTTCAGATACTTTGTTCATAGGTCACTATGAGTTGTACTTAACTCGATGGTTAACAATAGCTAGTGGTCTTGAGCATTTTAACACATATTTCTTGGGTCTGTGAATATGCTTTTTGGTGAAGAGTCTTTTAATATCTTCTGTCCATTTTATTATTGAGTTACTTCTTTTTTTTTTCTTGTTGAGTTCTGGAGTTTTCTATAAATTTTAGATACAAGTCCTTATATCTAAAATGATATACTGATTAAATCTAAAATGGCATAACCGAGATATTTCATTGTCAAATATTTTTTCCCAGTCTATGGACTTTCTTTACATCCTGTTGGAGAAGTTTTTTGATGCACAGAAGGATTTGCTTTTTAGGTCTCATTCACCTACTTTATCCTCTTCTGGTTGTAAAGTCTTGATTAAATTAGGCTCCTATTAAATAATTTTTATAGAAATTGTTCCGTAGCAAGGGTTAAGATCTTACTCTGTGCCCTCATTCTCATTGTTTCTTTTTGTTCTGTTTCCCCTGCTCTAACTTCCCTTCCCCTGCTTGCCTTCTTAGCTTTGCTTTTGGATGACTGTTGACTTCCAGGCGTCATGTCTCACAGAGTTGATTGACCAAGAGAGGAATTTACTCATGAGCAATACTGTGTATTTCACAAGCCAGTCTACTATTTGACTGAAAATTGACCTCCAGGAAGTAATTTCAATTTCAATTTCAAAGGCTGTCAAATTCAAAGGATGATGGTGTCACAGGGCCACAGGGTTCTCAGTGGCTGATTTCTAGGAAGTAGATCTCTAGGCCTTTCTTCCAAAGTACCTCTGGGTAGACTTGAACCTTCACTCTTTCAGTTAGTAGCTGATTGCTTAAACATTTGTACCCACCTCACCCTCTGAGATTCCGATGACATAATCGTTGAGCTCATCTTATGTGCCGAGAACTATCCAAAGTATTTCTTGAGGACTAGTATTTTCAGACCCATATTGCAAAAAGAGTGGTAACAGAGTCCGACCCCCACTAACTGTGGTAGGGAGTCAGCCTCATCCACAAAATCCACAGCAGAAAGCCGATCCCAAGGAATCAGACAAGCCCCCCCCACTCCCATACCTACTTCTACCAATCCTAATACCAACCGTGCCTCCCCCACCCCCAGGCTCTCACTGCTCTACTGCTGGGTCACTAGTCCATTGCAATGGTCCCACAGAACTCACAGAATCATACTCACTATTGTGGAGTGTATTAGGTAAGTTAACAAACTACATTTCAGATTGGAAGGAGGACATCATTTTTCAGTTAGGATAGCTTCTCAGGTGGGCTCTAAAAGACCCTTTGACCTTCAACCTCTCAGCTTCAGATCAGGGTTGCCAGGCTCTCTTGTTGTTGTTGATTGCCATTGAGTCAAGCATGACTCACAGTGACCCCATGAACAAAAGACCAGAAACCTTTAACTATTGTCATTTCTCAAAGTTCATAGAGTTTCCAGAGGCATGTTGTTTAGGAAGTGGATGCCACTCCTGCTTCCAAATCTGTCTTAAACTGGGAGCTCCACCGAAAACTGTCCACCATGGGGAACTGTTACGGCATTTGACACACCAATGGCACAAGGTTCAGCTTCATAGCAACCCTAGGTTACCTCAGTGCAGCATATTGACAGAAGAGTGCTGTACCACTCAGAAGAATGTTCCTCCGAAATATAATAACAACCGACTTTTAAATAGAAATACTTCCTGAGCCTTGTTGACTCTAAACAAGAGGCTTAAAATAAAATACAACAAGTATACACTGGTCTAGGTGGTTATAAAAGGAGGGAAAGTAATTGAAACTGACTCCTGTACTGCTCGTAGCATGAGAGTTAGTAGAAAAAAAATTATATTAAAAAACCAAAAAAAGGGGGAGCTCTGGTGGCCTAGTGGCAAGAAGCTGCCCTGCAATCCCAGAGGAACACAGTTCAAATCCACCAGATGCTCTGCCGGAGAAGGAGGCGCAATATCCTCCTGTACCAGTCAGATTTGATTTGACGGTACACGCACACACACAAAAAAATAAAATAAAAAAAATATAACCAGGATAGTATATTATTGTTGTTATGTGCCAATGAATAACCTGCAACCTATAGCAACCCTATGGATAGCAGCTCTGAACTCTTCTCTGTCCTGAACCAGTCTCACTAATTCCAACATACCCACCCCCATTGCCCGAGACACTGCATCAATCCGTCTCATCTGGGTTCTTCATCTCCTGCACTGTCCCTCTATCCTTCTAAGCATGATGTCCTTCTCCAAGCACTGGTCTCTTCTGGCCACGTGCCTGAAGTATGTGAGACAGAGCTTCAAAATCCTAGCCTCCAAGGAGAGACCAAGCTCTTTAGTCCTGTCAATCACGGTGTCTCCCCTCCAGTCCTCCAGCAGGTGTGGTGAAGGCCGCAGTTATGGCTCTGAGGGGCAGCAGTGCCAGATCAGCTCTGGTCCACCTTGGTCTCTGGTTCTTCGCTGCTGTGCTGCTTTCATCTAGGTTCTGGTCTAACCTCAGGAATCTGACATGGAAGGATGTGTACTGCATTCTCGGCTTCCTTCTTGCTAGTTGTGAGATTCCCATCTTCTGTCTCTAAACCTGCTCAATTTAAACTCAATGGGGTGGCAAAATGGACCAATGTCACCATGAGTATCTACATACAGTTTGCGTGCTCCCATCCAAAAGTCGAAGAATGTCACCTCATTTACACGATCAGCAGAGCCTCCCACCCAAGCGTGGGGGAAAGTAAAAAAGCAACGTGCTAGGAAAGCCACCTTGATAATCAACCCATTGTTGCAGAAAGATTCTTTTTTTAAAAATTGATGCAGAACATACCTAGAGAAAACACAATATCATAAGTTAAGAAATGAGTGATGGCTCATATAGTGAACACATGCAAATGTATTTACCATCCAGGTCACAAAAGGGGAATGACCAGTGTCCTTGAGGTCCCTGATTGTGTTCCTGTACCCAGATCCCTCTAACCACACACCTGAAATCCTGTCTTCTAATATCATAGTAAATTCATCATGACTGGGTTCAAAGAAATAAAAGTATATACTAAATACACTTTTTCTTCTTAAATAATATTTATTAGCAACAATGAAAGAATGAAAAGCCAACTTTTCTGGAAACTTTTGTTAAAACTACAATTTAAAAAAATGGAAAAAATATGTATTGTTAATTATTCATTAGGTCCTCAGCATCAAACATAGTAACATCAGGAAGTGGAATGTTAATAGAGAAAAGGTGTTGCAGAATATATACACCTTTGAGGAGCCCTGGTGATATGATAGTTGAAGAATTCAGCTGCTAACCAAGTCAGTGGTGCAAACCCATCCGTCCCTCTGTGGGAGAACGATGTGGCTGACTGCTTCCATAGGTATTAGAAACCCTATGGACAGTTCTATTCTCTCCTACAGGGTCAATTTGAACAGAAATCAACTCACTGGTAATGGGTTTTTATATTCTTTTGTATCTGATACCTTATGTCCAACCTTTAGTTTGGTAGATTTCTCCACATTGTTACTACGTGAAGTTGTATTTTAGTTTGTCTCGTGGCTGGTGTTCCTGTGTACTTATCTATTCCTGCATTCCCTGGCTGATGAGGATTCTGGAAGTTCTGAGAGTTTGTGATTCTGGATAGTGCTGCACCATACATTTTTGTTCAGTCCTTTGGTGGACACACACCTTCGCTTGGCACCAATGTGTCATAGGGCAAGTGGAAGTCAACACTAGACAATTTTACAGATTTCCCACCAGTGGTGGACGATTTATCAACAATCTGCGTTATGCGGATGACACAACTCTGCTTGCTGAAACTGAAGAGGATCTGAAAAGCACCTGCTGCAGAGGGTCAAGGACTGCAGCCTACAATATGGATTGAGGGTCAATGTCAAGAAGACAAAGATTCTCACCACTGGACCAATTGGCAGCATCAGGATGGATGGTGAAGAGATTGAGATTGTACACAGCTTTAGTTTGCTTGGCTCCACAGTCAACAGTCTTGGCACCAGCAGCCAGGAAATTAAAAGGCGCATTGCCATGGGAAAGTCTGCTGTTAGGGACCTCTCCAAAGTACTGAAGAGCAATGGTGTCTCTCTGGAGACTAAGGTGCGTCTGATACAGGCCATGGTCTTCACAATCACTTGTTATGCATCAGAGAGTTGGACAATGACCAAGGAGGATAGAAGGAGAATTGATGCCTTTGAGCTGTGGTGCTGGAGAAGAGTATTGAGAATACCATGGACTGCTAGGAAAACAAACAGATACATACTGGAAAGGGTTAAACCTGGTGGCTCCTTGGAGACAAGGATTCTGAGGCTCCGTCTAACATACTTTGGACATGTTGTGAGGAGAGACCGGTCCTTGGAGAGGGACATCATGCTTGGGAGGGTGGAGGGACAGCGCAGGAGAGGAAGGCCCTCTATGAGGTGGATTGATTCAGTGACTGGGATAATTGGGATGGGAGTGTCAGAGACACTGCGATTGGCACAGGACAGAGCGGAGTTTAGGGCTGTTGTACATAGGGTCGCTATGAGTCGCAGGCGACTCGACAGCACATAACAACAACACCAGTGCTGCGTGGAGTTCTGGTATCAACTCTAGGGCCACCCTCTGTGTTTGACATCATGGGCAGCCGGCCTCTGGCTCTTCCTCACTTGGGGAAACTGCTCAGTGTAATTGTGGGTCCAGTCTCACTTGATTTCCTGTCCCTGCTTCCTAGTTTTTTGTTTGTTTTGTTTTTCTGTGTTGGGTTTTATTATTTTTTTATTATTATTAATGTCAATGAACATTTACAGAGATTTTGGATTTCCATTCATTCACTGTTGCACTTTTCTCCCCACCTGCTTCCTAGTTTTAAGACACTGTGTAGTGATCTGAGCTCTACTAATTCTAGTCCGCTAGGAGTTTATCTCTTCAGGGAAGGTCAGCAGGGTTTGTGGCCCTGACAGACCATTGTTGACAAAGGGACAGATATGCTCCAGGATTTCTTTTTCCTATGCCCTGGCTGGATTGGTTCTTTGAGTCTGTGAGGTCTCCATATTCCTCTATTATTGGTGGTCATTGAGTTGACCTCCATATACATCTAGGGATGAAGCCAATGTGGCCCATCGGGTTTTCATGAACTGATTTTTGGGAAGCAGATCACCACATCTTTCTTCCTAGTCTTAGTCTGGAAGCCAAACATCATAGTTAGCATCATAGCAACAGGAAAGCCTCCATGGTGTACATGGGAATTACTGGTTGAGACTCAAAACCAAGTCTTCTTAGTCTGGAAGCCAAACATCATATTTAGCATCATAGCAACAGGAAAGCCTCCATGGTGTACATGGGAATTACTGGTTGAGACTCAAAACCAAGTCTTCTGCATGGAGCCAACTCATAGCAACCTACCATTGGGTTGTTGTTTTTTGTTGTTGCTTTTTGGTTTTTTTTTGGTGAGAAAAATTTATATTTAGAATTAGCAAGCTGGACTCAGTTTAGATGATCCCAATTTTGTTGGCAACATCCAAAGCATCATAGTCAGGAGCAAGTCACACATAGGCCTTCTACTCTCCACCAGGCCTAATCAAAGTGTTGACCTTGGCCACATCGATGTCATAGAGCTTCTTTACAGCTTGTTTAATTTGGTGCTTGTTGGCCTTGACATCCACAATGAACACAAGTGTGTTGTTATCTTCTATCTTTTTCATGGCTGTCAGGGGAAATTTGGTGATGGCATAGTGGTCAAGCTAGTTCCTTCTGGGTGCGCTCTTCTGGGGGTATTTGGGCTGCCTTCAGAGTCTCAGCATCTTAGGCCGCTGGAAGGTGGGTGATGTGCGGATCTTCTTTTTTTTTTTTTGTCTGTGGACTCCATTCTTGGCCTTTAATGCCTTTGCTTTGGCTTCAGTTTTGGGAGGGGCAGGGGCTTCCTTCTCTTTCAGCGCCATATTCATAAGAAAGGCTACCATTGGGTTTTGAGGCTATAAATCTTTGTCAGAGAAGATTGTCCATCTTTCTGCTGAGAAGTACCTGGTGAGTCTGAATTGATGACTTTTTTGTTAATAGCACACAATGTATTATGACCATCACAGCTTCAACATGTCAACTAGAGTAACATCAAACCAAACTGCACTGACATTCCCTATGTTATCAGGTGGGGTGGTGAGAGCTATGAAAAATAAAGCGGGTACAGGTTGGAGGGTGGCTGCTTCAGACAGGGCCAGGGACATTCTCAAAGATGACTTTTAATTCAACTCCAAAAAGTAAGTGAAGGAGGAAGCAGATTTTTATTTTTTTAAGGGAGAAGAAAGTCAAAAGGTTATAATGCAGATTAATAACAGAATACAGTCAAGACAGCTCCCCAAATGTACACATAGGCACCTCAGCCTTGAGCCTTGCAACTTTAAAGGAGGAAGTTGTTAAGGTGGAGGCAGAGGGCACAGTAAGGCTAAGGCTTCAAGTGGGAATTAGCCTGCTATGAGCAAGGCACCATGTGAAAAACTGTGTGATTGGAGGTGGGGATGGAGCAAGGCAGAGGGTGGTACCAGATGAGGACAAAGTGGCAGATGAAACCAGCTGAACCAGGCCTTCTATTTTGGTTACACACACATATAAGAAAACATATCAATTCCAACACTTTTTACATAAACAATTGGGTGACATTATGTTCAGCATATATCATCCAAACATCAACTCTATCTTCTTTCAGATTATTCAGTGCCATTCAAAGAACTTCAGTGTCCTCTTGTCTGTCAATTTGCCATGCTGTGGTGGCTGCCATGTTGCTATGATACGGAAGCCGTCACAGGTCTTTAAAAACCAGCCAAGTCACTTATGGTGGACAGGTTTCTGTGGCGCTTCCAGACTAAGACAGACTGAGAAGCAAGGCTGGCCACCCACTTCTGAAATAATGGGCTTTCAAAACCCTGAATGAATAATGGAAGGGCATTGTTGGATAGAGTGCTGAAAGATGAACCCCTCAGGCTGGAAGGCACTCAAAATGCGACTGGGGAAGAAATGCCTCTTCAAAGTAGCTGGTATTGGTACATGCCATCGAGTTAACTACAACTCCCAGTGATCCTCTGACTAATGGGTCATTGCTTCATCCTGCGTCATCACCGTAATCTCTGACACACTTGAGCCCACTGCTGCTATAGTCACTGTGTCAATCCACCTAATTGAAGGTCCTCCTCTCCTTTGTTGATTCTTCATCTTGCCAAGAAAGATGATGTCTTTTCCCAAGAACTGGCCCCTCCTAACAACATGCCCCAAATATGTGTGATGAAGTTTCACTATGCTTGCCTCCAAGGAGCACCCTAATTGCACCTTCTCCAGGACATACTTGCTTGCTCTTTTGGCAGACCGTGGGACATTCAGTACTTTTTTCCAACATCACAGTTCAAAGGCTTCAATTCTTCTTATGTCATCTTTAGTCATTGTCTAACTATCAGATGCATAACAGATACTTAAAAGACCATGGATTGAATCAGTACATCTTAGTCTTCAAAATAATATCATTGCTCTTCAGTATTTTGGAAAGGTTCCTAACAGGGCACTTACCCAAAGCAATGTGTCTTCTGATCTCCTGACTGCTGGTACCAAAGGTGTTCATCGTAGATCCAAGCAAGATGAAACTTCAATCTTTTCTCCATCATGATGTTGCCTATTGGCCCAGTGGTAAAGATTTTCATTTTATTGATGTTGAGATATAATCCATATTGAAGGCTGTCAAATCTGATCTTCTGCAGCAATCACTTCACGTCCTCCTCACTTTGTGCAGGCAAGGTGTGTCATCTGCATAACACAGGCTGTTTCTAAGTCTTCCTCCAATCCTGATGTCACATTCTACTTCATAGAGTCCAGTTTCTTAAATGATTTGCTCAGCATACAGTTTGAATAGTTGTGGAGAAAGGCTACAGCCTTAATAAGTAAAATACCACCTTCAATCCCAATTGAATTTAAAAATCTGGGTGTCTAAGATTTACAATTCGGATGTCTTTCCTAGTCAATCATTAACTCTATATTTTATGCTGAAGTAATTATTGTATTAAGAAGAGAGAGTTAGGATGCGATACAAGCCCCATCTTACTAGAGGCTTATATAAGCCCCTCAGTGGTAGGTCCTTTTTTAGTGGATTGCTCACCTAGGACACCATATCCAGCGTGCATCACGCGCAGTCACCAGCTAGCTGTGTAGTAATGGTGATCTACAGGATCTTGGCCCATTGCTTATCAGGTTCTCCAACACCAGTTTGCATACCTACAGTCACAAGAGTCATTCCCTTGAAGAGTCTGAGTCTCTGGGAGACCTTCTAGCAAATCACTGAGCCCAACAGCCACAGAAGAATGCAGAAATAAGGCATGGATGGAGCTGTTTATGTTAGAAATTATGAACTTCTACAGCTGGTTAAACATTTGGGACTACATTGACTTTGGACTTCTTAGAAATAGTCTGCTATTAATCATAGCAGGATGAATTATAAAAACAAAAACTAATCTCAAGAACAGAATTGATGTATTGTTAAAAAGTGAGGATTACCAGTTTCACAAAGGGGAACTGTCCCCCTCAAGGGCATCAGTAACACAAAATCAATTCTCATGAAGTCAGACATGCCTCTCACACTCCCATACCCCTTTCTATTCATCTTAACACCAATCTAATTGTTTTACTGGATCCAAAATCTGATGTGAGAGCTCACAGACCACACAAAACCATGTTAGGGAAGTTAAAAGGTTATACTCCAGGATAATAGCTGAATATAGTCAGGATGGCTTCTGAAATGTGTTTGCAGGCTCCTCAGGCTTGAGCCTCATGGCTTTAGGCTAGTGGTACAAAGTTCTCAGGCCTGCCAGTATTGGATCCCCACCACCTGTTGTCCAACTAACTTGGACAAAGGCTCTTAGCTCTGGTTCCAATGATGTAGCAGTCCAATGTCCCCTCTCACATCAGGTCTCCTGTGCTCCATCTCATATGCTTCACTGTGGCTCTGATGGCTATTGGTCCTTTAGGTGCTCTTTCCTGCCCTTTTCCAGGTTTTTCCTTCTTTGCTGGTGGAAAAGTTCTCTTTTTCTGCTGCTGGGTTTCTCAATTTAATAGAAAAATGAGCCAATACTTTTGTGAATGCTTGGATAGCCATTCTCCTTATGGATGGGCTCAGACACCCTATTCACATATTCTCACCCATCTACATGGCAAAGTTAAATGATACCTAGGAAAGCTATATTGAAAGATAAACTCCACAGCAGTAATGACTGAAGAACAGATGAGTTGTAAGATGACACCAAAGACATCAACTATCAAGAAAGTAAAAGGTCAGTGGAAAGAAAGAAAATACCAAAATGTATGTCAGAAGAGACTCTGAAACTTGAACTGGAATGGAAAGAAGCCAAAACAAGACTTAGGAATGCTGAGGAGATAAACAAAAGAGTTCAAAAGACAACTCAAGAAGACAAAGTAAAGTATGAGAATGAAATAAGCAAAGAGCTGGAGCTAGAAAACCAAAAGTGAAGAATATTGTTGGTATTTCTCAAGCTGAAGGACAAATTTAAGCCTTTGGGTAAAATATTGAATGATGCAAACAACTCAACTCATTGCCGCCAAGTCAAAATTTATAGCTGACCTGCCAGCAGGTTTTCAGAGGCTGCAAATCACATGAGAGAAGACAGCCTATCTTTCTATCACAGAGAAACCGGTGTATTCAAACTGCCTGCCTTTGGGTCAGCAGTGCAGTTCTGCATCCACTAAGTCACCAGAGCTCCCCTTATTGAATGATGAGGAAGCATCCAAAGAAGATAGAATTAATACACAGAGTTATCGTACAAAAAAGAATTGGTTGCCCACCGCGGACCCAGCAAAAGCTGGAATCCACTAGCTGAGCTGAGCTGCATTGAGACTCACCTGAAAGGAAAAAGGTTAGTGGGGAAATCAGCTGA
>NW_006399791.1:7813826-7833092 GCF_000299155.1 Elephantulus edwardii | reverse complement strand
TTTTATATCATATATATTAAAGTCTAAAAATTAAGAATAGAAAATTAAAACAAAAGAATAATTGCAATTAAGACTGATTGTATCAAGTGTTAGTGACAATATGGAGAAAATGAAACTCCTACACATTCCTGTTAGGAATTCCTGGCCACTTTTGAAAATAGTGTGGCAGTTTCTTTGTAGAGGCAATCTATAACTTACTATATCATTGAGGCAGGATGCTCTTAATCATTCACCCAATGGTTATGAAAGCGCATGTACATACAAGGCCTTCAATACAAACATCTATAGCAGCTTCATTCACAATACTCTAAACCTAGAAACAAATGTCCATCAACAGAGAAAGAACTTTTTAAAACTGTGTATACACAATGTATACAATGGAGTATGACTTAAAGGGAAAAAAATCCCCAACATTTTAATATACACAAAGATAATTTTCAACATAATTATTTCAGGTAAAAGAAACCAAACCAAAAAAGTATATTCTATATAATCCCACTTATAAACAATTTCAGAAAATTAAAATTTATTTATTGTGACAGAAAGGGGATCATTGGCAGCCGATGGAGAGAGGATAGGCTGGGAGGGGCAGAATATATAGATTATTCATAAGTGAAAGAAAACTGTGTGAGGTAATGGGTGTTGTGAATCTGGTAGTGGCTTTATAGGTAAAACAATGTTGCCAAATTATCAATTAGTTAATTATCAAAACTGGTTATATTCATTTAGATAGTAGACAATCAATATCTATAAAGCCAATTTTAAAGAATGATGTAGGGCTAATAGAGAATGGAAAATTTCAAAGACACATAATTAACTGAAAAAAATTAAGATTACTGTAAATAATATGCAACTTAACATTTTTTATTTTAAAAAACTGTATATGCATATATATGGACTGCATATACATATATAGTTTTAAAAACTGTATTTTATAAACTAAATATATGCATATACACACAGACATATATATATGTGTTTTATATATAATACACACACACCCACCACCAAATCCTCTTGTAAGTTGTATTTGTTTATGTATAGAAAAAGGAGAATGCAATTTAGAGTGGGAGAGAAACTTATTTTTTTTAGAGAAACTTCTTTTTCACTTGTGTCTTTTTGAAGTGTATGACTACCAACATCAACTCTATTTTAGAAGATCTTTTCTACAGGACCATTTGTGCAAGTACAGAAAAAAAATACATATACAAAACTGTTTACTGTTAACATGAAAATGGAAAACTATGAAAAGATACATGTTAAATTAAAAGTTAAAAACAGTTAAAAAAAAAAGAATTGGTTGATGCGGAACCATTTCCGGAATTAGCGTATGATGAAGAATCAAGACTACGTCAAGAAATTTGGAAGACAATTACCTGGTTAAGGGATTATAAGAAACTTATGTTTGTACCCATTCCCCAAAAAGGTGATCCATCAGAGTGCAGAGTCTATCAAATAATATATTAGCATTACATGTAAGTAAAATCTTGCTGGAGATTGTTAAAAAAAAAAAAACACAAAACAAACAAACAACCACAACAGCTGGAACATAAACAAGGAATTTGCAGAAATTTAAGCTGGATTTAGAAGAGGATATAGAACAAAGGCTGTTATTGCTGATGTCAGATAGTTCTTGGGGAAAGCAGAGAATATCAGAAAGATGTTTACTTGCGTTTTATTGACTATGCCAATGCATCTGACTATGTGGATCATAACATGCTGTGGATGACATTGATAAGATGAGAATCCCAGAACACTTAATGATGCTCATGCAAAACCTATATCTAGACCAAGAAGTCCCAAACAGGACAAGGGAACATGGCATGGTTTAAAATCAGAAGAAGTGTGCATCAAGATTGTATCCTTTCTCCACTCCTATCCAATCTGTATGCTGAGAAAAGAATTCGAGAATTTGGACTCTATGACAAAGACTGTGGTGTCAGGATTGAAGGAAGGTTCATCAACAATCCGAGTTCTACATATGGCACAACGTTGCTTTCAGAAAGTGAAGAAGACTTGAAGCACTTACTGGAGAGGATTGAAGACTATAGACATCTCAACATTAAGAAAACAAAAAAAATCCTCAGTATAACACTGGTAACTTCATGACTGATGGAGGGAAAAAACCTGAGGTAGACAAGGATTTCTCTATTTTTGGATCCACAATCAACATGAATGGTAGCCACAGTTGAGAAGATCTAAATTCATCAAAAGATGTGTTGCCCTGGAAAACTCTGCTGTCAAGGACCTCTTTCAAGTCCTAAAAAGCTAAAGAGTATGGATGTCAGTTTTAAAACTAGGATGTGAAGGGAGCTCTAGTGGCCTAGTGGCAAGAAGCTGCACAGCAATCCCAGAGGTGTGTGGTTCAAATCCACCAGATTCTCTGCTGGAGAAGGAGGGACAATCTCCTCCTGTACCAGTCAGAGCTGATTTGATGGTACACACACAAAAAAGAATAAAATTTTTAAAAAAACAACAACTAGAATGTGCCTGACCCAGGCCATCTGGTATTTTCAATTGCTCTTACTGCATTTTAAAGTCGGACAATGAACAAAGACTGAAGAAGTCTTACGAATTGTAGTGTGGGCGACTGTTAAAATTCCTTATACTGCCAAAAGAATGAACAAAGCTATTTTGGAGGAAGTATAACCAGGTGCTCCTTAGAAACAAGGTTGGTGAACCTTTGTCTCACACACGTTGGACATGTTGTCAGGAAAGGCGCGTCCTTGAAAAAAGACATCAGACTGGATAGAGTGGGAGGTCAGCCAAAGAGAGGAAGGCTCTCAGTGAGGTGGACCGACAGAATGACCACACGGATGGACTTGAGCACAGTGGAGGTAGTAATGACAGCAGGAGAGGGTAAGCTTCATATCTGTTGTTCACGGCGTCACTATGAGTCATAGGTTTGATGACGCCTCACAACAACAGTGCCCCCTTCTCGCCCTCCCTCCTGTTCCTGGTAATCACTATTAAACTTTAACCTCTGTACATTTGCTTATCCTCGGGAACTCTCGTGGCCTAATGGATGAGGACCTTGTGCTGCCCAAATCTATCACTTATTCCACGGGAGAGAGATAGGAAGTCTTCTCCTGTGCCATTTACAGCCTCTGAAAACCCATTGCAGGTTCAACTGGAGTCGATTCTGACCTGAAGGCAGAGGTTTTGAGATATTTCATAGAAATGACACCCCACATTTGTTCATTTGTGATTGGTTTAGCCCACTCATCTATCCTGTCCACTCAGCAGGACTGCCCTCTCTTGATAGCGGACACCCTGGTATTCCACATTGTGCTTATCCATTCCTCCACTGATGGATACCTAGGTTGTTTCCACCTTTTGGCAATTATTACCTGTACTGCAATAAATAGTGGTGCAGATGTTATCTACTTCTGTTCCTGCTTTCTTGAAGGGTTTGTTTGAAAATACTGGGAATTAGTACTGTAACTTGAGTAATGTTCTAGAAAGAGACCATGAGGATGCGACAGGAGTGCCAACAGGGCAGTCAAGGGTCAGGTGGGCAAGGTGTGGGGTCCAAGATCGTTCACTGTGAGCCAGCGCCATGGACTGAACTGTGTCCCGCTCTCCCCGCCTCCACTAAGCACACGTATCTAATGAAGTAAGGTAAAGGTATGTAGTGATTCTCCATCATGATCAAACAACCCAAGAAGCTGCCCTTAAACCCACCGCAGCCCCTGATCCTTGGGGTGCAGCGTGCATCATACATTTTATCTCACCAGCGATAAAAGGGGAGAAAGCAAGCAAAGAGGAGGATTCTCAGTAACACCAAGAATTGCCGGGAATGGAGTGCTTTGGGTTAGAACCCTGACCCTGTGGTGGGAAAGCCAAGATGTGAAGATCTTTAAGGCATGCAGAGCTTATAGATACTGAAAGAAATGAAGACCTCCCTCCAGAAACTGTTAAAGTCATCCATTTGTGACAGGTTGCTAGGTGGGTGCAGTTGAGTCAAATACGACTCATAGCGACCCTGTGGACAACAGATCCGAACCCTGTCCTATCTGTGCCACCCTCACAATCTCTCACACACTCGACTCCATTGGTGCAGCAGTGCCAGTTCATCTGGTTGACGATCTTCCTCTCTTTTGCCAACTCTCTACCTTTCCAAGAATCATGTCCCTTTCCAAGAAATAGGAGTGGCCTAGTGATAAGAAATTGCACTGAAATCTCAAAGGCCCTTGGTTCAGATCCACCAACTACTCCACTGGAGAAGGAGGGACATATTCCTCCCATTCAATTTACTGCCTCTGGAAACTCTTTGTGGGGTCAGCCCCACAGCTCTGGGCCTGCTCTGACTCAAAGGTATGCAACAATGATAGGTGACTGGTCTTTTCAATTACTTGCTATGCAACTAAAAACTGGACCATAAATGATGATGACAGAAGGAGACTCGATGTCTTCGAGTTGTGGCGTTAGACAAGAGTACTGGATATCTCATGGAGAACACACAGATGTGTCTTGGATGAAGTGTAACCTAAAACCTTGTTTTACATGCCCTTGTTGGGCATGTTGCTAGGAGGGGTCAGTCTTTGGAAAAGGACATCATGTTGGGAAAGAAGAAAGCTGGGACAGTCAGAGAAAGAGAGGAAGATCCATAACAAGATGGACTAACACAGTGACTGTACTAATGTGCTTGAGCATATCAGAGATGATGATGTTGGCACAGGGTAGGGCAAGGTTCAGATACGTTGTTTACAGGGTCACTATGAACTGAAGTTAATAACATAGTTAATAACAACACAGGAGGACTAGAGAGCTAGGACAGCCAGGGCCTGGGAGTAGGGAGAAGGGGCTTTTGGAGGCGAAGACAGGAGCTGGTGATGTCTACAGTAGCTCTTGGAGACAGACCTGGGCCATAGGCTCAGAGCAGAGGCCACCTGTGAGAATATGCAGAACCTAGAGGTTTGCCAGGCAGCCAGGGAACTGTGTGACCTGTAGATAGGCTCTGCTGGGCTGGACTCAGGCAGGTGACCTGGGAAGACCCGTGATCTCCAGGGAGGGTCACTTCAGGCTGCCACCCTGTGCCAGGCTCAGAGGGGATTGCCAGGAAGCAGCTTTGACTACATCTGTTTGCAGAGTTTGGACTTGGGTATTATTTCCAACCCTCTAATATCATGATGCACTTTAAACACCTGATGGGCTGCTTGGCAGTTCCTGAGGCCCAGGCACGGCCCAACTGGGGGAGAAGAGGGAGAGGCTGGGAAATTTAGGGGTGGGAATCTCTCCACACAAAGTTCACTCAAAGAGCGGAGTCCAGTTTTGGGGTGGGGGATGCCTCCCTGAGAGTGAATGGGTCCGGCCACAGGAAGAAAGTTCACAGAAAGCTGGCTTAGCAGCTGGCCATCCAAATCCTGCTTTGACTCAGATAAGCACTCTCCTGGCAAGAAATAACCTTCGGTGGGTCCGGATGGCCATCTTTACCCTGCAGCTATCCAGCCCAGGGAGATCCAGACCCAAGTAAGATGAGTGTGGCCCGCAGCCAGCCTGGGAGCAACTCAGAGGCTACAGAGAGATCAAAGCTGAGCACAGAGCCAAACCCTCAGGACCCAGAGGCTGGAGGAAAACTTGGCTTCCAGTTTACCAGAAAAAGATGATCTTCTGTAGCAGAAAGGGCCCTGCACTTCTGGCTACCACCTGGTGCCCAGTTTCACTGCCAGTTTGTAAGGATTGAGAGGTAGTGAGACCGCACTGTGTCCCCCCAGTATAGCATTGGAGGCGACTCTCCGAGCCCCACCTAGGCCATCAGCAGGCTGAACTGCTGCAGGCCTCAGACAGAAAGAACCCTCCTGGGTTCTTTCCTGTGTTGCCCTGGGTGACAGGGCAGGGAAGGGGCTTGACAAAAACAATATGTAGCAGAAACACCCTCCAAACGCTGTTCAGTTCTTTCACATGACTTTTGAACCTGGGAGCTCTGGATCTCAGCTTTTAAAAATGTTACCTGTTCCCCCTCGTCTCCTAGCCATGCAGAGGACCATGCTCTCAGCCCCGCAGAGCTTGCTTGGGCTTGTTCCTCTCAAAGGTGTGCATAGTCCTGGGAGAGGGGCCACCCCAACCCACCACCCCTGGTCCTAAGTGTTCCCAGAAAGCCTGGCTAATGCCAGAACTCAGCAAAAATGTAAGGTTTACATATGAGACAGCTGAAAGATGTCATATTTCACAGGAAATGCATATTCTACAGTGGCCTTCCCCCCCGCAGCCCCCCCGTCCTGGTCTGGCTGGTCAGAGGCCAGGTTTCCACCCCAGACAGCACCAAATCCTGACTCCCCCCATTGTGCCAGCTAGGACCCTACTGGCTCAGAGCAGGAAGCTCAGGGCCTCCTTCCCTTCTGTCCCGGCTTCCAGTTTTAACAGTCACAGATTTACTCTGTCCATATCTTTAAACTCTCTTCATTTTAAAAGAAGTTTCACTTGACACAGACAACCACTTTGCCTAGGAGTTTATCTGATTGTTTATCTGGTAGACCATGACTGAGAGCCACCCAGGCACAACCCATCTGAGCCCTGCCCGACCCCCCGACCCTGCACTCTCCTCACCATCTCCCCCTCCCACTGTTAAGTCAGTGTCAGTCCAACTTGTTAGTCTCTTCTTCTGACTCCACTTCTGCCAGCATGTTGTCTTTTCTCCTCCTGTAAATATGCCAAAGTATGTGAGACATTTCATCATCCTTGCCTCTAAGGAGCAGCCTGGCTTCACTTCCTCCAAGACTGACACTTTGGCAGTCCAACGGGTGTTAAGTACTCTTCTCCAGCACAATTCAAAGGCATCGCTGCTTCTTCTGTCATTCTTATTCTTTGCCCAACTTTCAGGTGTGTAGGAAGTAACCGAAGCACCGTGGTTTGAGTCAGGTGCACCCCTGGCGCAGCCTCAGCCCTCTGAGGCTTTCCTTGTTTCCACAGGCTCACTTTCCCTCCCACCTGCAAGAACTTCAGCAGCTGATGCTGCTTACTGCCGTCTCTCCTTCCTATCACCGTCAAACTTGTTACTGCATCTCCTTCCTCAACTCCCAGTCCTGTTGCAAAACTAAGAATAACAACGGCAGCCAGTGATGACTGAGCACTCTGTACTTCTGCCAAGGCGCCTAACAACCCATCAGGTGGGACGAATGTTGCACCTTTTATGAGGAAGCTCAGCTTAATTATCCCAATGGTTCTGCTGCAGAACTGGAGTTGCGATCCACATTCTTACACAATCACTTATGCATTTTGGACTGAGCTTCCACCACTGGGCCAGAACCACTTCCAAGTCCTCTAATTTCACCAGTTCACATGGGACGCTTGGCTGTGATAAATGTAAGAAAGAGGTTAGTCCTCCCCTAAATCCACTGACAATTCTCCCTTGAACTGAATTCACTGCACAGTCCCGACTCTGCCCTCCCCTCCCACGCACAGACTGTCTTTAATTCTCTCCTCTCCTTCCTTGGCCACATCACTCACCCCCACCTAGCTGTTGTTGTGTACTGTCGAGTCAGAACCCACCCACTGCTAACTCACCAGAGGGTTTTCAGAGGCAGTTAATGTCACCGGGAGGAGCTTCCCCATCCTCTTGTGGAGCAGCTGGTGGCCTCAAACTGTGTGCCTTTGGGATTACAGCACAGCTTCTTGCCACTAGGCCACGAGAGGTCCTCACCCCCACCTTAATGGATTCGATTATCATTTCCTCTGCCTCCATGGATGATGAACTCTTACCATTTCCACTCTAGTCAACCACTCACATGTTCCCAGCTGGCTGTGTGCAGCTGCCCCCAGATCGTCTCAGGCAACCCAATCGACCTACCATGCCTACAACCAAACTCCTCTCCACATCACCACTGTCAACCCTCCATCCCTCACCCTCCACAGGCTCCTTTCAGCCCTTCTTCCACAGGTCACCTCCTCCTCCCAGTTACCCTGGTTTAAGAGCTTCTTCCACAGAGTTGAGCACAGCGTCCTGGAGCACGTAAACCGTAAGAAGGGTTTGCACTGACCATTCGGTCATTCAAAAGTGATTATGGGCACCAGGTGCCAAAGCAGTTGGGGGCATCACCCTGAACAGGAGACAAATTTCTTGTCCTCAAGGAACTTACATACTAATAAAGGGAAACACAGTAATTTAAACAAATGAATACAGGGCTATGAAAAGGTGACCCAGAGTAAGAGGAATAGATGGTGCTGGGGTGCATTTGCCCTTTTCTACAGGATGATCTGGAGGTCTCCCCCACAAGTCCCCACTGTGAAGGGGATGCCATGATTGCAGTGGGCTATGAAGCCAACCACCAAGGTGATAGAGAACACAGCACATCCAGGAAAAAGACACCCTCAGTCTTGGGCATAAAAATCCAGACTTTATTTTTAAATACTTTAGATTGGGGACACTGGGGAACTTGGTGGTTTGGGGGGACAGTCTTTTGCTACAAGTATTTTGTTATCTTGAATCCAAGCTATATAAAAAAGCATGTCTTATTTAAAGCAGTTATTAAAATAGGAAAGAACTTGTGGAGAGGACTGATCATTTTTAAGGAACTTCTACAAAAGACCTACTTTCAACTTTGCCAACTTTTGCTAGATTCCTGCAAATGCAAACAGAACCTTCTGGTGCTCTTGACAGAACAGAGAGTAAGTGTTTGGCCTTCCTGGAGCACCCACCATGCACTGGTGTGTGAAGGTGTGGGCACACAGGGACAGGCCCCCTCTCAGTGGCAGAGGACGTGTGACACTGAAAACTACCAGATTTTCGCTAGGAGCAGACAGACATCTTCCTATCAGTCCCATTCTCAAGTGGCTCTGGTCTACTGCTAAGCCTGGATTTAGTGCCTGCCCCAATCTAGATCTTCACGAATCACTCACTGCTGCAGCCTATTGGGAAAGCCACAGGCAGATGGTCCACAAGCTATTAGGCAGCAGCCTGGCTATAGCCTTATCTCCCGGCTTTTCTCGTAAAGTTGAGGCCAGAGGTATTGGCCATGTTGGCTCCATGGTGCTGTGAAGAGGGGGCTGGCTCTGCATGTGGAGACGCCTGGATAAACAGGTGCTGTAGAGGATTCTGGGAGCTAGCACATGCTCTCAATGATGTGCAGAGGTCATGGCCAAGGAAGGTGGGCTGTTTGGAGGCTGCCCTGATGGGGTCAGTTAGGGTTAGGGAATGAGTAGTAACAACAGTCCTTAAAATTTTCCATGTCTCAAACACCAAGTCACTGGGCCTAGTCTCCAGAAATTCAGGCTCTCACATCCCAGCCATCAGCGTACTTTGTTGGTGGGCCTCAGTGGAGGCAGGGCCTCATTTCCTTCTCTCAAACTCGGGTGCTCAGAACTGAGCTTGGCCCTCCCAGGCACTGAGGAATTGCATAATGGATGGATTTTCGAGTTTCATTAGTGGCAGTGAACACTGCAAACCTAGTTCTATCACCCGTAGGAAGTCCTCAGCAAACCACCCAGGGGCTAAGGACTGTCCATGGATGTTCAAATTCGTGACCGCTATTCATCGCTCATAGCTCCTAAGAGCCAAACCTGCATTCTCCGTAAAAGCCTGATGAAAATTTCTACTTAATCCATTAAAAATAAAGATGTTTATTGCTTTGTGGAGAGCCATTTAGCTGTATGTGTAGGCAACCCCAAGCGGTTAATGAGTAATTATTATGGTCTTTTCAAAGGAATCAGATTTGTAGTTAAAAAACAAAACCAAAAATGTCCAACAAACAGGCTAAATCTATATCATTTTAAGAGGCACATGAGGAGTGGTCTGCAAACCAGTTGGACTCACAGGACAGTCTGCGGTTTCTGGGCCTGTGGTTTCCAGCAGGCGAACTGTGTAAAGTGCAGACCATCTCAGCAAAGCCAGGACTGAATCACAGAACCCACCAGGAGAAATGACCGGGCTCTCGCTTTGTGACCCTTCACATCACACGTAGCACCCTGGTCAGGTCAATGGAGAGCCGAGGCAGCAACCCTCCAGTTCATCCTACTCAGTGTTGCTGGTTGGCTGTAACTGGCTACTTTCAAAACCAAACATGTTTATTCTGTTTGTATGAAGTTATATAACCCGAGATTCAGTTTCCTTATCCATAAAAAAAAAAAAATAGAAAATGGGATGACAAAATTGGGAGAGGCAATCTTGAGTAGTTGTATGTGCCATTGAGTTGCCTGCAACTAACTCATAGAGACCCTACACATACATTAGCTCTGAACCCTGCCCTCTCCTGAGCCTGTCGCATCATTTCCGGCACACCTAATCCCAATTGTCCAGTCACTGAGTCAATTCACCTCATCTGGGTTCTTCCTCTCCTGAACTGTCCCTCTCCAAGGACTGTCTCTCCTGACTATGTGCCCAAAGTATGTGAGATGTCATCAGGTAGGCTTTGTTTCTGTTAGGTGTTGACTGCAACTCATAGCAATCCTATGAACAAAAGATCTGAACCTGGCCCTGTCCTGTGCCATCCTCATTCTCTACAACATACTTGAGCCCATTGTTATAGTCACTGGGTCAATCCTTCTCATTGACAGTCCTCCTCTCATTGTGGACCCTCCATCTTTCCAAGCATGATGTCCTTCTCCAAGGATCAGCCTCTCTTAACAACATGCCCAAAGTATGTGAGATGAAGCCTCACCATTTTTGCCTCCAATGAGCATCCTGGTCGCACTCCCATCAAGACATACTTGTTTATTCTTTTGGAAGTCCATGGATATTCAGTACTATTTTCCAACACAACTCAGAGGCATGAATTCTTCCTTAGTCCAACTTTCAGATGTATAGCAAGTAATTGAAAAGATAATGGCATGGATCAGGTGCACCTTAGTCATTAAACTGACATCACTGCTCTCAAGCATTTTGGAGAGGTCCTTGAAAGCAAATTTTCCCAGTGCAATGAGGTTGGTGTGTCAGACTATAAGATTAGCTCAGGATAGAGCAGGGCTCAGGGCTGTTGTACAGGGTTGCTATGAGTTACAAGCGACTTGACAGCACATAACAACAAACAAACAAATATGTCTTTCAATATCTTGACTGCTGGTACCAAGGGTGTTGTAGATAGAAGCAAGATCAAAACTGTTGATAATGTTAATCTCTTACACATCTATCCTGATGCTGCCAACTGATGACTGATGAGGATTTTCATTTTCTTGATGTTGAGATGGAATCCATAATGAAGGCTGTAGTCTTTGACCTTGTGCAGCAAGTGCTTCAAGTTCTCCTCGGTTTCAGCAAGCAAAATTGTGTCGTCCTCATAATGCAGGTTGTTGATGAGTCTTCCTCTGATTCTGATGTCACATTGTTCTTAAAGTCTGGCTTCTTGTATGGTGTGTTCAGCATACAGAGTGAATAGATCAAGAAAAGACACAGTCCTAACACACAGTTTTCTGGATTTTAAACCTTGCAGTGTTCCCTTGCTTTGTTTACACAACAGCCTCTAGGTTTCTGTGTAGATTTCTCATGAGCACAATTGTTAAGGGATTCCCATTAGTCCCAATGTTAGCCATAATTCGTTGTGATCCACAGTCAAAAAAAGTCAGTAAAACACAAATAGACAGCCTTCTGGTATTCTCTGCTTTCAGCCAAGATCCATCTAACATCAGTATTGATATCCCTGTAGCCATAGCCTCTTCTAAAACCAGTTTGTATTTCTGACAGTTCCCTATTGATTTACAATTCTGGCCTTTTTTTTTTTTTGCTTTGATAGACTCATTTATTTTTCAGAGTAGATGTCAGTAATTCTGGCCATTTTCAGATGCCTTTCAGCAATATAATGCTTGCACAGGATATTAATGGTATTGTCTGATAGTGTCCACATTGTGTTGGACCACCTTTTTTGGGATGGAAACAAATATGATCTCTTCCAAAATCTCTCTTCATTTGCAAAATGGTGACACTAATGTCTATTCTAAGGCTCAAACAAGATCAAATGTGTGGGGAGACTTGCTCTGGCCACCGTAAACTAAGTGCAAAATAAAAACTGGTTTCCTCCCTTTGAACCTATTTCCCTTCTAAATGTGTGAAATGTCTAAAAAAAAAAGAGAGTGAGTAAACCTTTCATGCTTGGACATCACATGTCTTTACCCACCTTTAATGAATTTCATACCTTTAACCCCAGAGGCTCACTTCTGATCAGCACTGCCCTGCTGCTAAACTTCCAGGACTTACTGGACAACTGAGGACAGGAGGCCATGGGGAGAAATGAGCATGCAGCACAGGGAGCACTGCTCCAAACGGGAACAGGTCGTGGCTCTGACACACAGAGGTCTTGCTGGGACCACCTCAGACCTGCTCTGTGGCAGCATTAGGAAGCCAGTGTTCATGTGAAGGTGTAGACAGCTGCCTAATTTCAAGACAGCAATCCCATACCTGAGACCTAGCTGAGGAGGCAGTGTGTATGCAAGAGGTCCTACTCCAGGGGACAAATTTTAGTTCTAAATTAATCACAATAAGAAAGACTTTTTTTTCCCACACAAATAAATATTTACAGGCTTCCAAAGCTTTAGGAGAACATCACCCTGATAGGAACTGGCCTCACACCCAGACAGCTCAGGGAGACGCCTTTCCCCTTGGGGAAAAGATGTAGTGCTGCTACAGCCCCTGGCAGCAGGATTCCCAGACGGGCTCTTCTGCCAGGCCCAGAACAGCTGGCCCAGCACTGGCTTCCACACCCTGGAAGCTTCTCAGCAGCAGGTGTGGGTTTCCTATACAGTGGAGACTCATCATTCACAAACCAGCAGCTGAACCACTGGCTCCCCACAAGTAGAATGTATTTGAAACCTGGGAAGAGCTGTAGTTTGAGACATTCCACAGGATGTCAGCTTTACCTTCTGCAAAAGGCACAGGGCCTCCCACTTTGGGAGAAACCTCTGGCTGTGTTGAGCAGTAGCCATGGGGATGGGAGAAGGATGCTCTATTAGAAGAAATGGGGTGGGCATGTACCACACTCATAATGAACTTGGTCCTGCACATGAACACCTGTGAAACAGAGCTGAGACTATGCCCATGGGGGAAACATATTCTACAGGGGGTGGGAACCAGAAAGTTTGGCGATACAAAGCTTCTGAGTAGAACCACCCAAGTAGAGCTGGCAGGTGACTCTGGTTCTCCTAAGATTCAGCACTTACTTGCCACACAACACATCCCCACATATGAAGGGCCAGGGCTTTTCTACCTATGGCACCTGGCCAGGAAAAGGGAGGATTACAAAAGATCTATGGGATGAAGATTCTAGCCAGAGAATGCAGTTGGGTTCTCAAAACATGTGGGTCTGCTAATAGTCGCCAATCCCTGGGAGCAGATGCATGCAGGAGGTAAGGGGTGCACAGGGTCTGGGCACTGTCCTTGCCCGTGAGGAAGTCAGGGCGTCCCTTCTCATCAGTGGGACCACAGGCGCCAGAGAAGGGTGTGGCCGCACCCTTGCCCACTCCATGCCAAATGGTCTCCCAACTCAGAAAAGGTCACGGTCCTGAGGTCTGACTCTCTTCTAAAGCTCAAAATGGGTTCTCTTTCAAGATGTGCGTGGCTTTGTCTTTAGGATTCCAGTCCAGCCCAAGTCTCAACCCTCAGACAAACTGGGACAGGTTGGGGACTTTGATGTTGAGATCTCCAATGTTGATGTTCCGAGGAATCTCAGGCAGGTTGATGTTTTTCACAGCAGACACAGCCCGGGCAGGGGCTGCTGAGAGGCCACCCTAGGGAGAAATAAGAGGTGGGTATGAGACAAATTCTCAGTGACAGTTGCTTACCATTCTAAAAAGGCAAGGTTAAAAGAGGCCTAGAGGAAATTAAAGCTGAGCAAGCTTTCATTTTCCCCTCCTTAGTCCTCAAAGGTGACCAGACAAAGCAGCCTTTAGGTTAGAGGGGCCTGTGGTACAGGTATGTTAGCTCTTCAGTCCACAAAGACTATATGGTCCTTAAGGCTAGGGGCTGTGTTTCATGTAGGTTTTGATGTTGTTGTTGTCTAGTTTTCATTTCGTAGTCATAAGCTTAACTCTTCAATCCTGCTAAACTTGGAGGGGAAGGAAGGAAACCTGGAACCCAAAAAACTATAGCAAGAACACAAAGATTAAAGATCCTGTGAGCACACTGGGGGTAGCCGGGTGATCTCTGGAACTATAGAAAGAATGGCCTGGTGATTAAGAGATAACATAAAATACAGATCACATAGAGCTGTCCACAGTCAGCAGTGGTGACCTTCTTGCTGGTCTTGCCATGCCTGGACCTGAAACGCTCCACGGCTTCCACAATGCTCATGCCTTCTTTACCGTGCTGGAGACTACATGCTTTTCGTCCAACTATTCAGTCTTTACAGTTCAGTTAAAAAACTAGAAGCTGTTTGTGTTGGGTCCAGCCTTTGCCATGGACAGGACACCAGGACTTGTGTGCTTTAGGATGAAGTTCTCATCATCAAACTTCTCCCCATACATGGACTTGCCACCAGTACCATTACAGCCTGTGAAGTCACCACCCTGGTACATAAACCCAGGAAATGATTCTGTGAAAGCAGGAACCAAATCTTTTCTCCCCAGTACTCAGAGCATGGAAATTTTCTGCTGTCTTTGTGACTGGATCTGCAAACAGCTCGAAGGAGATATAGCCTAAAGGTCTGCCATTGGCGGAGATGTCGAAGTCCATGGTGGCACTGACCACAGCTGGGGCGGACAGAGCAGACAAGTAAGCTGCTGAGGTGCAGCGTCTGCAAAGACGTTTCATGTAGTTTTATAGCTCCAGCATCTAAGTACCAAGCACATGGAAGGTACTTAAAAAGTGCTTCTTGAAATAAACTTTGATGGTTTATCCAAGTCATATTAAATGTTACAGACCTTTTCTCAAGAGACTGAAGGCTTAGAGACAAATACAAAGCCACAGATACATTCCTAACAGAAGAGTAATATTAGAGTTCTCAGGCAATCACTAGTCAACTGACAATAAGATGGAAAGAGCTGGCTTTGGAAACAAATGTCATGTGGCAACAAGATGGGAGGCAACAGCCTGCAGGAAGCAGAGTGTTCTCAGCCACAGGAGGACTGGTAACAAAACAGTGCAGACAGAGCCTCCGGGCTCACACCCCGTGTGTACAGAGAGAGGGAGAAGTTGGCAAAGACTTGAAATCATCATCCCCTTATGGTCCCCTTTCAGGAGACCAGCTCTAGTTCTATCCTCATCTAACAAACAAGTCTCCATTTCTTCTGGCTTCCAAACTCTTTGCCGCTGACTCACTTACTATGCCTGGAAACTTCCCAGGCTGCATGTCTAAGACAACTACTACTGCCACGAGAGCTGTGGTCTGGAAAAGCTTCTTCAGCAGGGCTGCCAGTCCTCACAGGAAGAATCCTTGGCTCTGTAAGCCTGAGCTCCATTACATAAAGCAATGGAACTCTTTAAGACACTCAGGCAGTTAAAGAGGCAATGTGCTCAGAAATCTCCGACATGTCTGGAGGTGCTTCCCTGTCATCTTGCCTCCCTGGGAGGACTGATGAGAGAGAGGGCAACACCTCTGCGCACGGGATGGAATCTACTGCACACATCTGTAGTAACAAGCCAGGGGCTTTGTGGGGTTATTGAAAAACCCAGCCCTAACTACTAGACCCTTTTAAAATGCTAACTGAAAATAAGGGCACTGGCAACTCAGTGAGTTTAGGACTCAAAGTTGCCAATGTCCTTTTTTCTAGTCAGCCTCAAAAATAGCAAGGAGCCCTGGTGGTGCTGCATAAAGTGTTAGACTGCTAACCCACCACACCACCCGCTCCTTGGGAGAAAGGTGGGCCTTCAGCTGCAAAAACCCACCCTAGGAAACCAGAGGGTCGCTGAGTTGGACTTGGCTCGGCAGCACTAGGTCTGGTTTAAAACCACAGATTTTATAAGGTAAACTGGGCAAAGAGGGCCATGGTAAAGGTACGTGCCCTGTGGGGAGGCTGGGATTCTCAGTAGTTTGCAAATATTATGTAATCATACTCCACTGTACAATCTGATGAGACAGGCAATGTGTTAGGAGTCTGGCTTTGAAGGTGGTGTGGCCCACCCTGATTCCAGTATCCATGGTTGTTCTAGCTAAGCCCACACTCCCCTGGATCCCCCAGCCTCTGACCTCCAGTTCCTGGGATGTGAGCCAGCTCCTATGACCCCACAGCCGGCGCAGCCTGTTGTCTGCTCTGCCGATTTTGGATCTGCCAGCCCTTGTACTCATGTGAGTCAGGAGACATCTCCAGCCTGATCCATGGATTGGGGACTTGGCAGCCTCCACATCCGAGCGAGTTATTTCCTGGAAAGAGTATCTCTCGGTCTCTGTAGGTGTATGCTTACAATTCAATGGTTTTGTTTCAGATTTTCTAGGTAACTCAGTCTAAGACATTAGAAAATTGGCAACTCTATGAAATTACGTCTCAGAGTTATATGAATTTCCTTCTTTCGAGTTACTTTATAAAAAGCTACAAGAACGTCTATTTGTGTTTCACTGCATTTGACTGTATGGATCACAACAAATTGTGGCTAACCTTGAGAAGAATGCAAATCCTACAACATTTGACTGTGCTCATTGCGAAACCTATAGTTGGATCAGGAAGCAGAAGTCAGAACAGAGCACAGAAACACTGCATGATTCAACATCAACAAAGAAGTGTGTCAGGGATGCATCCGACCTCCATTCTTTGTCAATCTATATGCAGAACAGATCATTCAGGAGGTTGGACTTTATGAGTAAGAATGTAGCATCAGGATTGGAGGAAGACTCATCAACAACCTGCATTATCCAGATGATACAGCTTTGCTTGCTGAAACTGGGGAAGACATGAGGAATTTCCTGCAGAAGGTCAAGGACTGTAATCTTCAATGTCGGCTGAAGCTCAACATCAAGAAAACAAAGATTCTCACCACTGGGCCAACTGGCAGCTTCATGATGGAGAGAGATTGAAATTGTTAACAACTTCATCTTTCTTGATTCCACAATCAACCCTCTTGGCACCAGCAGACAGGAAATCAAAAGATGAACTGCACTGGGGAAAATCTGTTGTCAGGGACCTCTCTCTCCAGAGTACTGAAGAGCAAATAAATATGTTATCTAGAGATTAAGGTGTGCCTGATTCAGGCCATGGTCTTCACAATAACTTGTTATGCATCAGAGAACTGGACAATGACTAAGGATGATAAAAGGAAGATTGATGCAGTGTTGGAGAAAAGTCTTGAACATACCATGGGTTGCCAGGAGAACAAACAGGTCTGTCCTGGAGAGGGTGAAACCAAGTTTCTTTGGTGGCAAGGATTTTTAAGCTCTGTCTCACATACTTTGGAGATGTGGCCAGGAGGGACCAGTTCTTGGGTAAGGACATCATGCTTGGAAAGGTGGAAGGACAGCACAGGAGAAGAAGACCAAAGATGAGATGGATTGACTGCTGAGTCAAAAAATGACTGGGAAAATGAGAGTATGTCTGTCAGACAATGAGATTGGCTCAGGATATAGGGCAAGGTTCAGAGCTAATGTATACAGGGTCACTATGAATTGCAGGCAACTTGATGGAACAGAACAACAACAGTAATTGTGTTTGGACTGGGTTTTTAAATTCTGTGCTGGTCTACCCCTACAAAGAGCAGTGCTTGATAAAGATGTCCACAGTGCATTCCACTGAAGTGTCCTGATGTCAGTGGACTTGAGGTCTGAAAGATGCATGAGGCATGGCTGCTAGGAGATGAGACTGAGGCAGAGCACACAAACTAGGAAGCCATACTGTAATCGGAGAAGAGAATTCTAGGCCAGTTCAGGAATACGTACCTTTGAAGAAAGAAATTCTAAACCACAAACATGAGCCTTTGATCACCAAGCCAAAGAGCTGTTTGCCTTCTTGTGCCATCTGTATTTCCCCACTCATGTTCCCAGCTTGAAATTCTGAAACTCCAAACATCATCTCTGTTTACTTTTCAGAATGGACCTTAATCAATGTATTGTGAAGAATATAAATAAGAAAGACGAATATAAAATGATGGGTAGTTGGGTTTTTTTTTTAAGGTTTCCACAGCAACACAAACTAGTACATGTCTACCTTCCTCCCTCTGCCCAGGTCTCTTTCACTAGCCAGGGCAAGAGTTCAGCATCTTACCTCAGATTTTTCCAGCCGGTTTTGAGCTTCCATCTGAGCCACAATTTCATTCATGTTTGTTTCCAACACCATCCCCCCCATCACCACCTCCTGAAGGATATAGTGCACCTGGGGAGGAAGGGAAACAAGAAGGGTCAGGACGTTCAATGTGGTCAGAGAGCAGCCTAGGAGATCCCACGGCTTTCGTATAGCGGCTGGCAGTCAGACCTGGCATCAGGTCCTGATCCACGGCATCAAGGGGCACTGCAAGGCGTTTCTCAGTGCTGGGTGTATCCTGATGAATCTCCCTCGTTAGCAGTGGTAGAGATAACTGGTGACATTTAAGGTGGTAAGGTGGTGGCTAAGAACACAGGCTTTGTAGTCAGACAGGCTGTTTAAAATCCCATTTGCTGCTGTGAGCTGGACAATGAATAAAGATTACAGAAGAAGTGATGCCTTTAAGCTACTGGAGAAGAGTACTGAATAACCATGGGCTGTCAAAAGAACAAACAGAAATGTCTTGGACAAAGTGCAGCCAGAGTGCTCCTTAGAGGAAAGGATGGCAAAGCTTCATCTCACATACTTAGGGCCTATTGCTAGGAAAGGTTGTTCCTTAGAGAAGGATACCACCCTCTCAAAGGTACAGGACAGCAAAAGAGAGTAAGATCCTCAACCAGGTGGACTGATAAGAGTGCCTACAGCAACTGGCTTGAGTGTGTCCGAGATTGTCAGGATGGCATTGAATAGGAAAGGGTTCATATCTGTTGTTCACAGTGTCGCCATGAGTGGTACTCACCTCAATGGCACCTAACAAGAACTATTTGCTAAGGAGCTCTGGTGGCCTAGTGGTAAGGAGTTGCAGTGCCATCCTAAAGGCATGCGGTTCCAATCCACCTTCTGTTCTGCGGGAGAAAGATGAGCAATCTACTCCTGGGCGATTAACTGCCTGTGTAACCCACTGGAGGGTCAGCTACAGTTTATTTCCGACTCAACAGTTCACAACAACCATAGCAACAACAACTTATTAGCCCTTTAGCATTCTTCTCGATCTGTGCTGAGAGCTGAAGGAGATAATGTATATAAAGCATGTAACCTGATAGCTGTCACACAATGAACTCTGAGTAACTAACTCACAGCTTTCATTATCATCATCATCTTCATCACTGTTGTTGTTACGTGCCGTTGAGTCGTTTGCAACTAACAGCGACACTATGTACAACAGCCCTAAACCCTGCTCTA
>NW_006399791.1:7808586-7813271 GCF_000299155.1 Elephantulus edwardii | reverse complement strand
CATCCATCCTGATGCTGCCAATTGGTCCAGTGGTAAGAATCTTTGTCTTCTTGACATTGAGCCTCAGTCCATATTGAAGGCTGCAGTCCTTGACCCTCTGCAACAAGTGCATGAAGTCCTCCTCAGTTTCAGCAAGCAGGGTTGTGTCATCTGCATAACGCAGATTGTTAATAGATCTTCCACCAATCCTGACACCACGCTTCTCCTCATAGAGCCCAGCCTCCCGGATAATCTGCTCTGCATACAGGTTGAAAAGGTGTGGAGATAGGACACATCCCTGGTGTACACCCTTCCCAATTCTGAACCATGCAGTGTTACCCTGCTCTGTACTGACGACTGCCTCTTGGTCCAAGTATAGGTTTTACACTAGCACGATGAAATGTTCTGGGATTCCCATTCTTCTTAGAGTCAGCCACAGTTTGTTATGATCCACACAGTCAAACGCCTAACATCACTAGCACTGCCATTAAGTAAGTCTAGCTGTGGCAGAACAAGCTCTGTCTGAGCCGATGAAATGTAACATCTCAAGGTTCTGCCAGAGGGAAGTGCCTGGTGTGAACAGAGCCTATTCCTCTGTGAGGAACCTTATCTTCTATCACAGTTAAGATAAAAACCAGTGCAGAGGAAGTACTCTAGAAGGCTCACAGCCAGGCACTGGATTCCAGCCAACAGTTCTCTAAACAAAGCAGAACCCCAGTACACTCAACTGCTGTGGGGGCACAAAGCTTAATCAACCACTGTCCTCCACGGGGCAGGAAAGGGGCAAGGAAGGCCGTGGTGAGCCAAGCCACAGCCACTTGGTGGTACTTTATATATGAAATAAAATCGTAACAACATGGCCTTCAACGTGCTGATAATCAAGATGTGAAGAAACTAAGTACCACTTAGTATTGTAAACTAATGCCAAAGTGGTAAAAGAGCCCTGGACGAGGTCAGAGGAGGCAGCGCACTGGCTACGGAGGCCAGAGACAGCTATACAGAGGTAGCAAGAGGGCTGAAGCTGGGAGGGCTTCAGGCAGAAGGTACTGGAGGAAGAAGTTTAGCTGGTGTACAGAAAGGGATGAAAAACACACTGCTATGACTGGAATGGTAAGTTTAAAAGAGAGAGATAAAGGCTAAAGAGAAAGCAGAGAAGTTATTCTGGTTATACAGTGAGATTTTTCAACCCAGACATGACTAACATTTTTAGTCTGATTAATTCCTGTTTTGGAACTCTTCTATGCCATGTAACATGTTGATCAGTACTTCCTACTTCTACCCACTAGATTGTAGTAGTGCCTTCCAGCTGTGACAATCAAAATGCTTTTAGGGGAGCTCTGGTGGCCTAGTGGCAAGAAACTGCACTGCAATCCCAGAGGAACATGGTTCGAATCCACCAGACGCTCTGCCGGAGAAGGAGGCGCAATATCCTCCTGTACCAGTCAGATCTGATTTGACGGTACACGTACACAAAATAAAAATAAAAAAAAATGCTTTTGTTTTAGGGGGTAAAACTGTCCCCACTTGACGACTTCCAGTCTCCAGTGGACGATTTACTCTGTAGTGAATGAAGAGCCAAGAGGATGTATGTGGCTGGATGTGTGCTTGCACATGAGCAATTTTTGTTTGTTTTTTTTAATTAATTTATTTTTCATTTCAATGAACATCTACAGAGATTTTGGAATTCCATTCATTCACTGTTGCACTTTTTCCCCGGCCCCCCAACCCCCTCTTTGCTCCTCTCCTTGAATAGCAAAAGAAAAACTCTTTCATTGGTACACAATCCCCCCGCACCTCCCAAACACACCCCCACCCCAAATATAATCCACTCTGCAACCCTCATTCCTTACTCTTATAATAAACATAATGTCCTAAAATATAATAGTTTTAAACTATTCTCTCCCTCATAGACTTCAATGCAGTAAACGTAATTTATCCAGTTTTTCTCAGTCTTACCCCCACCCCAATGTCAGCCTCATCTCCAACAGTGGCACCATACAACATTTGTCCCTTTGTGACTGAGATATTTCACTCAGCATAATGTCCTCCAGGGTCCCCCATTTTGAATAATATTGCATGAGTTCCTTGTTTTTCAGTGCAGCATAGTATTCCATTGTGTGAATATACCACAGCTTCTCTATCTATTCATTTGTTGATGGGCACTTAGGTTGTTTCCAACTCCTTGCTATTGTAAACAAAGCTGCGATAAACATGGGTGTGCATATATCTACTTGGATGTCATTTATGGTGCACATGAGCATTTTTTATATGAAGGTCTCTGGCATAGCAGTGTCTATATTTTGCTTAGAGCAAAAGCAGGGAATATATCAGTGTATGCAGCTGGGGTAACTCTGATGACTTTGAGGAGGGAGTGAAAAAAAGCAGGCACGATCCTTTACATGTTCCTGTACTAAATGCCCCAAAATACCACTTTCCTGCCTACATACACACATTCACAAAGTCTCTCATTTTTATCTAAGTTACTTTGTTATCCACATACGGTGATTTAGTAGTGCAAGCCTCACATCTACAAAATGTTAAACAAAGCTGGTCTTAAAATGACAAGAACCTCCACTGTTTACTCAATCAAGAAACAGGGCTCAGCACCAGAACTTCTTTTGCTTAAATAATTCCTTATTCATAAGGAAAACTAGTACTGCTGAATGTACTTCAACTTCACACTATCCATGGTAGGTAGGTAATGAATGTAATCCTCATTTCACATATGCGAACACTGACATACAAAGAATCAATAAACTATCCCTAAATCATATGTGTTGGGTTTCAATCTGACTAATCCCAGAAAGCATGTTCTCCCTTTCATACCAAGCTTCTTCAGAATCTCAGGTTGTATCCCAATCTATACTATGCCCATAAAAGATCATTTATGTACACAGGATCATTTAAAAATCTTTGATGTGTCCAAGGATCTTGTACGTAGTATTTCATGCCTTATCCAAGCCTAGAATGATGGTAGTGCAAAGTAGGCAGTTAAATGAATGACAAGATTTTTAGAAAAAAGAACGCATACTCCTTAGGCTTTAGGGATTAAGAGGATGGGTGACAACTCAATAGCAAGTGCTTTATGGAAAAGATAAGAGAGTAAAAGGCCTCATACGTGGTGTCATGGGCACCAGTAGTTGGTTAACAGAAAAAAGCCATTAAGATTTGTGATTTAACATTGCACACAGAGTATTTTCAACTGGTATTCAAAATGTGTCCCAAAATAAATGCACAACAATTAAAAAAAATACAGCAAAATAATTATACCTAGAGATAATTAGGAAAAACCACATGCCTCTGGAAACTCTATGAACTTGGAGAAAAGACTATAGTTATAGAAAGGCTTCAGACCTTTTGTACATTGAGTTGTGATGAGTCATGCTCGACTCAACGGCACTCAACAACAACAACATAGATTATTAGGCCTAATGCAAATGGTTTAGATGCATCAGTCATGAGAAAAAGAGAAGCAGGTTGGAGAAGAAAACATGATCCAGCAATACGCTGTCTAAAAGCAACACGTCTTAGACACAAGGTCAAAGACACACTAAAAATCAAAGGGTGGGGAAAAGATATTAAGCAAACAGCAATTAAAAAAAAGCAATATTCTGATAAAACAGACTTCAAGGCAAAAATCATTTTAAGAGATCAGGAAGGACATTATACAATGATTAAAAGGTCAACTGAACAAGTGGACAGAACTATAATTAATATCTATGCACTCTGCACAGTGTGGAGTTCTGGTGGCCTAGTGGTAAGAAACTGTGCTGTGATGCTGAAGGCATGTGGTTTGAATCCACCAGCTGCTCCATGGGTTCTAGAAGATTAAGCAATCTCCTCCCATGCGATTAAGTGCCTCTGAAAACCTGCTGGAGGGTCAGCTATGGGTCGGTTCTGACACAATGGTTCTCAACAACAACAAAAATAAATATCATGGTGTTAAAAGAAATAACCAACTCTGCAGTAATTGCACGAGACTTTCAACATTTTACTTTCAATGAAAGACAGAACAGTTAGAAAGAAACTCAACAAAGATGCAGAAGAACTAAATAATACAATCAACCAACTCAATCTTCCATGTATCAAACTCAACCCAACAAGAACATAGTACACATTCCTCTCTAGTGCACATGTAATATTCTCCAAAGCAAACCATGTTAGGTGACAAATGTCAGTAAGTTTAAAAAAAAACAAACAGAGCATTTTCCAAGATCACACGCTATAAAATGACAATCTATAAAAAGGGAGATCAAGGGAAATAATTCAAGTACATGGAAACGACATAATATTTTATCTGAATGCTACTAGATAAGAAATTTAAGAAATTGAAAAAAATTTTAAAAAATTATTGCAGCAAATGAGAAGAAATAAAGTCAGAACATATCAAAATAGTTGTGAGCAAAAGTAGTTCTCAGCGGTCATGAATAGCAATAAATGTTGTTGTGTATTGAGAGTTGCAATCAACCCATAGCTGACTCTCCAGTGGGTTTTCAGAGGCAATTAATCGCATGAGAGGAGATTGCCCATCCTTCTCCTGCAGAGCAGTTCCTTCAGGATTGCAGTGCAGTTTCTTGCCACTAGGCCACCAGAGCTCCCCAGCAAAAAAAGAAGAATGAACCTAAACCACTGTCATACTCCAACATCTCTGGCAACTAGGAAAAGAACAGCAAGCAAAGTTGACTGTTTTGTGGGGCTTTTTTTTT
>NW_006399791.1:7788597-7808486 GCF_000299155.1 Elephantulus edwardii | reverse complement strand
TTTAAAATAATAGAAAGACTAGAAGTTTATTCTTTGAAAGGATTAGTAAAAGATAACAGAAATCTTCTTTGCCATGAAAGCAGAACTGGATGGTGCTTAGATACCATTAGTAACACTTTGACCAAAGATTCCATAGACAAAGTAATGATTAAAATAGGAGAAAGGAAAAACAGAATTTCAAATTCTCCTCAATTCCAGACTTTCTGGAGTCACTTGCTCTGATAATCTTTAAAACCTAAACAAAAATATTCCTGAAATCTTCCTAAAATTGAATACCAGTTAAGCTAAACTAGTAAAACCTACCTGTCTTGAGCATTATGCTCTTTAAGAACTAACTATCTAGGGAGCTCTGATGACCTAGTGGCAAGAAACTGCGCTGCAACCCCGAATGCATGCGGTTCGAATCCAACAGATGCTCTGCTGGAGAAGGAAGGGCAATAATCTCTTCCTGTACAGGTGGATCTGACTCGATGGTACACAAAAAAAGAAGAAAAAGAAAAGAACTATTGATAGGTTGCAACTGACAATAACAACTTGAAAGATCAGATAGGAACTTTCGGGGGTTTGTTAATTTGGGAAGAACAACTTAGAAATTGAGGGCGAGAATGGTAGTACAATTAGAAGAATGTGATCAAAGTCACAAAATTGTATTGTTTAAACAGAACTAGGGTGTGTTTTGCTGGATATATTCTCAACAACCACAAAATAAAATTTAGGGAGAAATAAAGCAAGGGGATCCAGCAAGGATTCCTTTATGGGAGGAAAAAGAGAAGGGATAGAAATGACATGGAGGTTGCAGATAAGAACTACCACAAATATGTTTTCCATAAATAAAGGACAGAGTTTTACCAAACAAGTTCCTTGTTTCTGGAAGGCAAGCACTTTCTTGGGCCTAGAGCTGGGGTTGAACAAACAACTACACAAGTGAGTGACATCTGTATGATCTGGCAGTCTCTTGTGCATACAGCTCTTGCCAGGAGGAAAATCTCACAGATGCTGAGATCTACTGTCCGGGTAGAAATAAAGGCTAAGTCGGCTCACAAACAACCTAAACCATGAGAATAATTGTAACCAACTGGAAACGCAGCCTGGGAATCTCCAAACAAATATTCTGCAAATAAGCAATCCTTGGAAAACTCACCCATTTAAAAAAGTTAGGACAGAAATAGGAAAATCAAATGACAGACTGCAAAGCTATGCTGTCAAGTTGGGATTAGCTCACAGGTGACCCTCCAATGCGTTTCCAGAGGCAGTAAATGGCAGAGGAAGAACCTGCCTCTCTACAGGCAAGGATGATGAAACTTCGTCCCACAGATTTCAGGCATAGGGATGGGGGGGGGGGGACAGTCCTTGGAAAAAGACATCATGCTGGGAAAGGTCTGAGAAAGAGAGGAAGATCCTCAACAAGATGGGCTGACACCGTGACGGTTTAGCATATCAGAGATGATATGGATGGTGCAGAGCTGGGAAAGTTCAGATCGGTTGTTGGAGGGGTACTAATAGTTCCAATTGGCTTGATGGCACCTAGTAACAACAATTTTTCCATAGTGACATTTAACATTAGCAGGAAAAAAGAGCAACTCCTACAAAATTCTCAAAGAGGCAATATGTGATCCAAGGATTTTATACTCCTTTGTCAACAACAACAACAAAAAACCAGGATGGGGACTATTCTGCCAATCAAATACTAACTGGAGAATATATAGCAAAAAGATAGAGAATGAATCTAGTGAACTGTAGAATTAGACTAAAACGGGATTAAGGTGAGCACACGACTTCACAGCTGTATGCTTTGGCAATGTATAAATATTAGAGCTAATAAAACTTAAGAAGGGTTTGTTACTATGGAACTGGCCCACAGCTGACTCCCCAGTGGGTATTCAGAGGCAGTTAATTGCACAGGAGGAGACTAAGCATCCTTCTCCTGAGTAGGAAGGGACAGGGGAAAGAAAAAGAAAGGTAAAATAAGAAAGTAGCACATTTCCTTATCCTCAGTCACTTATAACCAATGGATCTCATTCAAACAATAAATAGGGTTATTGTGACTTGTACTGTGACTTCCACCCGCAGTGTCTAAGCCTACCATGATTTGTTAGAAACAAAAGTCTGTGAGCCATCAACCTCTGATCTAAATGCCAGCAAGACCTTTTTCTGCTGATTAGAGCCTGATTACCATTTTTTCTTGCATAAACCTGTAAGGAATCATCTATCATATCCTGTTTCCTCAGAGAAGGAATACGGCTTCTTGTGAGACAGTAAGTAAAGAATCCTAGATTTTTAGGATTCCTCTGATTCCAAGTCTTTCACATTATCTTACTCAAACCTAATTAAATGCCACGTCCTTATTAAATGAACTTGTATTTCTAAAGCATTCCACTGAGTTTTCAAAGAAACAGCTATTCTCTTTTCTTATTTATCTGTATACTACTAGGTCACATCACTATAATATACCATTATAATTGTCATAAAAAGGTCTGCAAACATCACAATCTATCTTTACTGGTAAAAATATTGACTTAACTGGTGTAACAAGTATACAGGCGACCAGAGATCATGTTACTAGCTGTACATGTTAATCTGGTGATTCAGGTGAGATCTGCTCTATTGAATACTAAGTGCACCAAGAAAAGACGAGTAAAATTTGAGTTGAAGATAGATGTGGAAGAAGTTTGAGACTGTCCAGTGTACATATGGGGAAAGGCAGCTAAGGATCTCTACAAATGTTATGCACCTAACAAACAAGCTGTGTCCTGGAGTCAGAACCGGCTCATGGCTGATGCTCCTGCAGGTTTTCAGAGGCTGTAAATCACACTGAAGGAGAATGTTCTTGGTCTTTCTCAGAGCATCTAGCAGACTCAAACTGCATGCCTTTGGGTTGGCAATGCAACTCCTTACCACTAGCCACAAGAACTAGAGATACAGTTAAATCACAAAGAAGGTTCTATTGAAACAAAAAAAAAACCCAACCAAACAAACCAGGAGCTGATTGATAGAGGGAAGGTAAGCATGCCAGCAGTAATCTAGGTGTAATCTATTTTATCTCAAGATACACAAAGAATATCAAACCAAAAAGGGAGGCTGGGGGTAAAGTAAATTTGGGACCTGAGTCATTATAGATGGCACTGAAAACCACAAGAATAGAAGAATACAAAGAAATAAAGGTCTTTAAAGCCCCAAGCTCACTCCAACGCAGTGTATACATGGAACACAAATATAAAGTATCAGGTTCTAATGACTGGTAGCTTTCTGATGATTTAGCAATCATTTAAAATATGATATTACCGAAACTTTGGAAGGAGGAGTGACATCCACTTCCATAATAGCTTGCCTCCGGAAACCCTATGAGCCTGGAGAGAGGATGAAAGGCACCCAAGATCTGAGGACTCTCCTTCATAGGGTCGCTATGAGTCACATGCGACTCGACAGCACTTAACAACAACATTACCAAAACTTATTAAGAGGCATCTGTTGACAGAATTTAAACAGAAGTGCTATTGATTTCTTAGTTGTTAGCAAATGTAATGGTAACTTGACCTAAGAATAGTCCCAACCAGAAGTTTCATCTGAATATAAAGATTAAGATAACTCAATGGCACATAACAATAACATACTCTGTCTGACAGGTTTGGAAGCAGAGGTGTGATCCACTTCTTAAACAACATGCCTCCAGAAACTCTATGAATGTTGATAAATGTCAATGGTTGTAGAGGGATTTCAGGCCTTTTGCTCATGGGGTCATTACAAGTCATGCTCGACTCGAAGGCAATCAACAACAATAAACCAAAAGAAAGCAATGACTAAAAACTCTTTGGGTGATAAATTTGAAGTTTTAACTGCTAAAAAGTTGGGTCAAATGTATTTTTTCCAACAACATCGAGGTTCTAGTGGCCTAATTCCTAGTATGTTGTGCTTCTAACCAAAGGGCCGTGCATGGGGGTATGAGCAATCTCTTAATATTAAAGATATGGCCTCAGAAATCCGATGGAAGGTCACTCTGACTTGGAACCTACCCCAGAGTAGTTTTTTTTGAAGGCATGCTAAGAGCTAGCTGGCTTCATTCTGTGTGGCCAGCCATGTGACAATTCTCTTGTCTGAAAAAGGTTGGTTGAGTGTCTACATAGGTATAACTGCAATGTACAATACGGGTAAACAAAGAAGTACCAGGCATACCTTGTTCCACTGAAATGCTGACTGTCTAGTCAGACAGACAATCACCACATGAAAGGGTTATATATTTAATCGCAGGAGTGGCATCTACTTCCTAAATAACATGCCTCTGGAAACTCTATGAACTTTGATAAATCTACTCGAAGGCAATCAACAACAAGAAGAAGATGTAAAAACAAAGTAAAAATAAACAAAACTCTCACTGCATTGGGGCTGACTTGAAGCTCACAACCTAACAGGTTTCTGAGGCTGTAAATCACAAAGGAAGAGATTGATTCTCCCAAGGAGTGAATGGGTGAGCCAAATTCCACTTTAAGTAACTAGTGCAACTCCCTATGAATTACGCTACCAGAGCTCCATAAATCACTATTAAACTATTTTAATGGAGATGTTAAATCTTCATTAAATGGTTTTAATTGGAGCATTATACTAATTTAAGGTGTACTAGGACACTCCCATAATTTCTGAAACAGAATATTCTGAACACAACTGAAGCCTTTTCGTTGATTTTCATTATTAATGTCAACTAATGAATAATGCTGTTTGCAATTTTCATTAAAATACTTTGTTTCATTTTCTTGAGCTGCCAGAAATCTTCTGTTCATCTCTCCTACTTTCACACTTCTTTCTTTGGTTTTGATGTCTCTACATTCTAGTGCATGTTTCAGATTCTTTTCTGAAAACCATTTTGGATTTTTCTTTCTTCCTTGTCTTTGCAATGATCACTGGAACAATACACTGGCAGAGAAGTGCCAGAATTTCAAGCTGGATTCAGAAGAGACTTTAGAACAAGGGATATCATTGCTGATGTCAGATGGATCTTGGCTGAAAGAACAGAATACCAGAAAGATATTTACTTGTGTTTTACTGACTGTGCAAAGGCATGTATTTGGCTGTGTGGATCCTAAAAATTATAGAGAACACTGAGAAGAATGTGAATTCCAGAACCCTTAATTATGCTCATTCAAAACCTGTAATAGACCAAGAGGCTGTTATCTGAAAAATAACAAAGGAATAATTAATAGTTTAAAATTAGAAAAGGAGTGTGCATTTGTGTGTGTCAGAGCTGTATACTTGCTCTGGACCTATTCAATGATTATGCTGAGCAAATCAACAAGCTGAGGTATATATGAACAAAAATATAACATCAGGATTGGAGGATGACTCAACAACCTGCATTACACAAATGACACAACTTTACTTACTGAAAGTAAGAGGACTTGAAACTAGCCACAGAAAATCAAAGACTATAATCTTCAATAGGGGTTATACTTCAACACCAAGAATACAAAAATCTTCAACATTGGACAGAGCAGCAAAGTCATGATAGATGGGAAAAAGGCTAGAGTTCTCAACAATTTAACTTTACTTGTAATCCACAATCAACACCGATGGTAAGCAGTAAAGAAACCAAAAGACATGTTACCTTGGGAAAATCTGCTGTGAGGGACCTCTCGAAAGTGCTAAAGACCAACAATATCTGTTTAAAAAAGACTTAGGTTACCAGATCCACGCTGTGGATCCATACTGTGGTATTTTCACCATTGCTTCCTAAGCATGTGAAGGCTGAACAATGAATAAGGAAGACTGAAGAGGAAATGATACCGTTGAATTGTGGTGTGGCAAAGAAAACTGAACATCATATATACTGCAGAAGAATGAAGAAGTCTGTCTTGGAGGAAGTGTAACCAGAGTGTTCCTCAGAGGAAAGGATGGGAGACTTGATCTCACACACTTGGAGCATGCTGTCAAGAAAAGAAATTCCTTGGAAAAAGAAATCATGCTGGGAAAGGTGGAGGGTCAGCAAGAGAGAAGGCTCTCCACTGACATAGTGACTTCAACAATGGGCTTGAACATGGCAGAGACTGTGATGGTGGTGCAGAATAGGGCAAGATTCAGGTCCGTTGTTCACAGGATCAATATGAGTCATAGTTAACTCGATGGCACCTAACAACAACGATGAATAGTGCTATAATACAGGCTGCCCTCTGCAACTCTCAGGCACACAAGGATGTCTGGTCCTTAGTAGGACCAAATAAAGAAAGCAGGCTAAGAAAGCTATTTGCTTTGTGAAGTTCTATTTTTCTCTTTGAAAAACAAAATAATCTAGTGGACTCTCATAAAGGTTTGATTTCTAAAATCACTGAAGTGGAAACTACACACAGTAAAAAATGTGTCCTCAAGTTACATATGATGTTCAGTATGGTACTGAAGAACTTTCTTACTCAGTCCAATCTGGCTAAAACTTCCTCCTGCAATGGGTTTCTTTTTGTTCTTCTTTAGTTTGCACCAAACAGCGTAGCAAGTTTTTTTAGGGATCACTAAGACTTAAAAAATTATTTACTCGAAACACTACAAGACTTTTTAAAGAGTCTTTGTATGCAAACCAATATAAAATAAAAAATAAGTCTATCACATACAAAAGACAAACAAAAGATGTTTCTAAGAGTCATATGAAGGGGATATTTGAATCTTCTGTTTCACACTCAATTCGGACACACATTAACTGAAGAGAACTGTGGGCAGGATTACTCTGAAATTTTATCCTTATTCTTTTTGCCAAAGACAGATATTTGTATAAGTTAATTGTGTAAGTGCATAATTTAACCTCACTACAATGCAAGGCAATGTGTTAGGCTCAAGGGATACACCAATTTTTAACAAATTTCTGCTAACAGATGCTGCCCTGGACGTGTTCACCAAGTTGTGCCAAGAAATGTGGAGAACAACCACCTGGCCAACTGACTGGAAGAGATCTATATTTCTCCCGATTCCAAAGAAGGGTGACCCAACAGGGTGTGGAAACTACAGAACAATCTCATTGATTTCACGCGCAAGCAAGATTCTACTGAAGATTATCCAAAAACAACTGGAACAGCACATCAGCAGAGAACTGCCAGAAGTCCAGGCTGTGTTTAGAAGGGGTCGTGGTACTAGGGATATTGTAGCTGATTTAGATGGATATTAGCTGAAAGCAGGGAATACCAGAGGAATGTATATCTGTGTTTCAATGACTATGCAAAAGTGTTTGACTGTATGGATCATAACAAACTGTGGCTGACTCTAAGAAGAATGGGAATCCCAGAACACTTGATCGTTCTAATGCGAAACCTATACTTGGACCAGGAGGCAGTCGTCAGAACAGAGCAAGGGAACACTGCATGGTTCAAAATTGGGAAGGGCGTACGCCAGGGATGTGTCCTATCTCCATACCTTTTCAACCTGTATGCAGAACAGATTATCTGGGAGGCTGGGCTCTATGAGGAGAAATGTGGGGTCAGGATTGGTGGGCGATTTATCAACAATCTGTGTTATGCAGATGACACAACCCTGCTTGCTGAAACTGAGGAGAACCTGAAGCGGTTGCTGCAGAGGGTCAAGGACTGCAGCCTCCAATATGGACTGAGGCTCAATGTCAAGGAGACAAAGATTCTCACCACTGGACCAATTGGCAGCATCAGGATGGATGGTGAAGAGACTGAGATTGTTCACAGCTTTAGTTTGCTTGGCTCCACAGTCAACAGTCTAGGCACCAGTAGCCAGGAAATTAAAAGGCGCATTGCCATGGGAAAGTCTGCTGTTAGGGACCTCTCCAAAGTCTGAAGAGCAATGGTGTCTCTCTGGAGACTAAGGTGCATCTGATACAGGCCATGGCCTTTGCAATCACTTGTTATGCATCAGTGAGTTGGACAATTGAGCTGTGGTGCTGGAGAAGAGTACTGAGAATACCATGGACTGCTAGGAAAACAGATTCATCCTGGAAAGGGTTAAACCGGGTGGCTCCTTGGAGGCAAGGATTCTGAGGCTCCGTCTAACATACTTTGGATATGTTGTAAGGAGAGACTGGTTCTTGGAGAGGGACATCATGCTTGGTAGGGTGGAGGGACAGCGCAGGAGGCGAAGGCCCTCTGTGAGGTGGATTGATTCAGTGACTGGGATGGGAGTGTCAGAGACAGTGTGATTGGTACAGGACAGAGCAGAGTTTAGGGCTGTTGTACATAGGGTCGCCATGAGTCGCAAGTGACTCGACGGCACATTAACAACAACAACAATGTAATTTCTAAGAATGTCTACTTTTAACTATGTTTAATATCACAGAATGTTACAAAAATAAGTAGGAACACTGCAACAAGATAAACAACCCAAATGCAAAATGAGCACAGGATATGAAAAGACACTTCACCAAAGACATTCAGATGGCGAACAAACACATGAAGAAATGTTCAAAATATCTAGCTCTAAAAGAGATGCAAAACAAAACAACTGTGAGATATCATCTCACACCAGTAACAATAGCAAAATCAAACAGCAGCAAACAACAAATGCTGCAATGTCGTGGATAAACTGGAACCTTTATTCACTGTTTATGGGAGTGAAAAATGGTTCAACCACTATGGAAGGAAGTATGGCATTTTATCAAAAAGTTGGAAATAGTAATACCTTTTGACCCAGTAATTCCACTACTGGGAATATACCCTAGAGAAACCAGAACTGCCACCCAAGCAGATATATGCACACCCATGTTTATTGCTGTGTTGTTCACAATAGCAACGGGATGAAAACAACTCAAGTGCCCATCAACAAACAAATGGATAGAAAAGCTGTAGTATATTCACACAGTGGAATACTATGCAGCACTGAAGAACAAAGAACACAAAATACTATACAAAATGGGTGACCCAGGAAGACATTATGCTGAGTGAAATATGTCAGTCACAAAAGAGCAAATACTGCACATATGGGGGGTGGGAAGAAACTAAGAAAAGAGGGCATAAATCATGTACACTGCACTGAAACAGATGAGGTAAAGAACTGCTTAAAAGTAATATGTGATTAGGTATTATTTGTATGACAATAGTCTAGAATAAGGGCTGCATAGTAAAGTGGACTGAGGTGGGGTTGGGAAATTGTACAACAATGATAGAATTTTTTTAAAAAAGAGAAGAGTGAACTGGGAGGCAGGGAGGAAAATGTACAACAATGAATGAACGGAAATCCAAGTTCTCTATGAATGCACTGAAATCTCAATTTAAAAAAAAATAAGTAGGAAACAAGGATAAGACTTGGATCTCATCCTAAGGATTTATAATCAAGTAGTGAAAATAAGCATATATAGAATTCACCATAATCAAAGGGAGACTGCAATAAATATCACAAGCTAAGCACAGAATGCTGTGAAAGTTCAGAGGAGAGTGGGCTCCAACTACCTGGGAACTGAAAGGGAAGGTATTCAGGCAGAGGAATGGCAAAACTTATAGCAACTCATTAATTATTATTCATGTTAACAACTTTAGTTTGCTTGGCTCCATAATCAACACTCTTGGTACCAGCAGCCAGGAAATCAAGAGATGAACTGCATTGGGAAAGTCTGTGGTCAGGGACCGCTCCAGAGTACTGAAGAGTAACAATGTCTGTCTGGAGACTAAGGTGTGCCTGATCCAGGCCACAGTCTTCGCAATTGCTTGCTATGCTTCAGAGAGCTGGACAATGACTAGGGATGATAAGAAGAGAATTGATATCTTTGAGCTGTGTTGCTGGAGAAGAGTGTTGAATATACCATGGACAACAAACAGGTTCTTCTTAGATAGGGTGAAGCCAGGCTGATCCTTGGAGGCAAGGCTTCTGAGGCTTCGTCTGATATACTTTGGGCATGTTGCAAGGAGGGACTGGTTCTTGGAGTAGGACATCATGCTTGGAAAGGTAGAAGGAAGGAGAAAGACAGAGACTGTCGATGAGATAGACTGATGCTGTGACTGGGGTAATGAGGGTAGGTGTTAGAGACAATAAGGTTGGTTCAGGATAGAGCAGGTTTCAGGGCTGCTGTATATACGGTCTCTATGAGTTACAAGTGACTTGACAGCACATAACAACAACAACAACTATTAATTGTCATTTTTTAACTAAAAGGATTATTCATTAGTTTTATGGTTAATACACTAAGGTAAATTGTTCTCACTTTCTTTAACGTTAAAAAAATCACTAATGAAGATCAAAGGCTACAGTTTTCAATATGGATTTGAATTACATCTCAATATAAAAAAATATACCCTCACAACTGGATCAATAAGCAGTATCATGCTAAATGGAAGAAATAAGGAAGTTCTCAAGGGTTTTACAACTCTGCCTGGATTCACATTCAGCACTCAGAGAAGCAGCCAAGAAACCAAACAACAAATTGTGTTGGGTAAATGTGCTGCCAAGGACTGACCTTCTTGCTAAGGGGTAAAGATGTGACTCTGAGGACTAAGGTTTGCCAGATCTAAGTCACTATTTTCAATTACTTCCCATGCATGTAAAAGTTGGACAACAAAGGAAATGAAAGAATTTATGCCTTTGAACTGTGGTGTTGGTTGTTGTTGTGTGTTGCTGAGTAGGAACTGACTGATAGCTGACCCTGCAGTGGGTTTTCAGAGGCAGTGACTTGCATGGCAGGAGACTGCTCGTGCTTCTCCTGCTGAGCAGATGGTGCTGGGAGATTCAAACAACATATCTTCGGGATTGCAGTACAGCTTCTCAGCACTGCTGGTACTGGTGAAGAATATGAACTATACCCGGGACTCACAAAAGATCAAGCAAGTCTGTCTTTGAAGAAGTACAGCTGACTGCCCTTTAGGAGAGGATGGTGAGAGGTCATCTCATACTCTGAGCATATTATTAAGAGGACCAGTTTCTGGACAATGACATCATGCTTGGAAACTGAGAGGGTCAATAAAAAGAAAACTGCCAACAAAACAGATTGACACAGTGACTACAAGTGGCTTAAACATCACGACTGCTGTGAGGATGGCACAAGACCAGTGAGGAGCGCTCCATTCCGTAGTACACCTCGTCACAAGTAGCTGAAACTGACTTGATACAACTGAACCACAATAACATTTCAAGTTAGAGTTCTCTGTGAATTAACATTTTTGCTAAAAAAAAGACCTAAAATGACTTTTTTAAAAAGTCTACTGATATCTTTCCTTATTTCCTTTGTTTCTAATATTGTTCTCAAATCCTAAGCATAGATTGCATCCTTGTCCTCCTGAATTTCTTCTCTCCTATTGCTTAACTAGGGAGCTCTGTTGGCCTTGTGGTAAGAACCTGCACTGTAATCCTGAATGCATGAAGTTCAAATCTGCCAGCTGCTCTTCAGGAGAAGGATGGGCAATCTCCTCCAGTGCGATTAACTGCTTCTGAAAACCCGTTGGATGGTCAGCAACTTGAGGGTACTCAACAACATTGCTTAACTAGGGAGTTCTGGCGGCCTAGAGGGTAATGAGTTGTGCTGCCAACATAAAGGCAGGTGGTTCAAATCCACCAGCTGCTCCACAGAAGATAGACAATCTCCTTCTATGCAACTGATTGTCTCTAAAAACCCGTCGGAGGGTCAGCTGCTACTTGACAGTAATGAGTTGCTGTTTATGTTGTTATTGCTTATGTGGTAATAAAATAAGATCCAAAATATACCTCTTTCCAAGTTTAGGGTGTTAAAAGATGGAGAGGACAACACAGCACAGCAGTTAAGAGTGTAAGTTCCAGAATCAGAGAGCCCAAGTTGGAATTCTGGCTCTACCATTTATTAGTGCTGTAAATTTATGTCTCTAAACTCCAGTTTATTGATCTGTAAAATGGGGAGCACTGCAGTTCTTACCTCTGATGCCTATTCATGTGCTAAAAAGAAAATATGGGGGGTGGGGAGAAGAGAAAACATGAAAATCATGAGACATTAGCTATTTCCATGCCTGATAAGTGCTTAAGAAATGCTAGTTACTATTATAATCAGAGGCAATCTCCCCAAGCTCCTTACCAGTTCAGGAATCCATTCTCGGCTCTCAGGACAGAGCAAATCCTTCACCTGGCTGAGAGCTCTCACTACTGTCCTCTACTACCCACCACTGTTGAGCAGCAGTGACCACCAGGAAATTCTCAATTGCATTACATTACAATGTACATCTTACCATTCCCCTCCACTGGCTCTACCTATGTCCTCTGGCACAACAATGACTATGCCACTGCTTTCTATGCAAGGATTCTACCTCTGCCCTCTATGATCGAATGGCAGGCAATCTGTTGAGTGAAGTTCAACTTAACGGACCATCAGAAAAAAACCCATTTCCTCAAGGTGTTTAAGGTTAAGAAATTCTCAGAGCCTGGATTCACAATACCCTTGGATATATATACATACAGCACATATCTGGAATCCTGTGTCAAATTCATGGGTGTACACCCATTTGCTTTCCCACACCTGTTCAGTTTATATGTCTATCTATGGTGACCTAGTGGCAAGATGCTGCACTGCAATCCCAAAGGCATGTGGTTCAGGGACACCAGCTGCTCCACGAGAGAAGGATGGGCAATCTCCTCTCATACGATTAAAAGCCTCTGAAAAACCTTTTGGAGGGTCAGCTATGGGTCGGTTCTTACTCTACGGTACATGACAACAACAACAACATGTATATATTCATAGATACTGTTTGCTTATTATTATTACTATGGGGTTGTGTATATAGTGACACCTTTGTTGTCCTTTACTCTTGTGCACTTCCCCCTTTGTCACTGGTCATGTTGTCCTGTCCTCCCTCTTACTGGGTACTGACTTCCTTCACCTCCATTAATTATTGCTCTCTACTATGGAGCAGTAATTCAACTGCCTAACACTCTTCCTTCAGTCACATGGTTATCTCCTATCCTCTTTCATTCCTGGTAAGAGTCAAGGAATGCTTCTCTCTGTGCATAATCTTTTCTTGATTTTTAGCAGCAGTTGCCTCAGACAACACGTCTTGAGAACCCAGGACCTCAGTCTCAGGTGACATCTAGGTCAGCCTGCAAAACACAATCCACAAAGGCAGTGCCCTACATCCTACTTCAATGAGCAGCAGCTGAGGTCCTAAAAGCTTGCCACCTAAAAGAAAACTATTGCTCTCTCCCCATCTGGAGCAAAGAAGAGTGTAAAAAAAATCTCAAAGCGTCAAGGAAATAATAAGTTGAGAAGACTAAAGGATCATGTGAACCACAGCCTCTACCATGCTGAGAGGGACTATACGGTGCCGGGCCATCACGACAGGGTCACAAGAGAAGATCCTAGACAGAAAAGGAGAGGGGAAATGCAGAATAAAATTTAAAACCCTAAGAAAGATCAGACTTCTGGTCTGAAAGAGACTAGCAGAATCCTGGAGAATGTGGTCCTTAGATACCCTTTAAGCTAGAAACCGAACCCACTTCTTAGAGATCAACTTTTAGCCAAAAAACAGATAGGACAATAAAGTGAATAATACCACTAGGGAGGAACGTACTCCTCAGTACAGTCAACCAGATGAGACCAGAAGGGCAGTATTTGCCCAAAAACAAAGTTCAGAAGGTACAAGTTTCAGGAGGGAAGGATGAAAGGAAACAGGGAAGCCAAGAAATGGAAAGAATAATATTATTATATTCAAGGAACTGCAGCCAATGCCATAAAATAAAATATGTATAAATTGTTAAATGGAAAGCTAACATCTTCTGTGAACTGTCACTCAAATTATAATGAAAAGAAAAAAGCCCAAATGTTACACCTAGATCTTGAAAGTGGTTTCTAAGATGATTTCTACTCCTTTATTTCCTTGTTCCTTCTAAAGGATTGCCCATTTGACCTCACTTTTACATGTCTGGTCAAAACTCTACAAAACTATAACATCCCACATCCCTGAAGACAAGTTATACACACAATTCAGTGTGTATATAGCTTTACTACTAGCGCATAACATTCAAAGCAGGCAAGGACAATAGGTTCTCTAATAGATTCTCTAAGAGAGGCAGGCTGAAAGAGATCATGGGGCTCTTTGTATGCCGTGCTAAGAGGCCTTACTTAGCTTTATCCTTTTGACAGAGGTCTCTAGCCTTTTACTGACCTCACAATAATTCTCTTGCATAATACACTTTTCAGTCACTCAGGGTCATTAGCATTCATAAGGGTGCGGAGCATCCACATTCCAGAGAAGAGAGCAACTGAGGGTACAGAAGACCTACATTGTAGAGATCTTTGGAAGCCAGTGAAGAAGTGAGATCTGACCACAGTGGGGACGCTGAAGGAAAGCCTAGAGACAGTTTCTGTGGTCACCTGGAGTCCATGAATTAAGTGCACAGGTAACAGAAGACAAAAAGAACAGGTCTTGAAGGGATGTTGAAAGAAGCAATTCCATCAAGTGACTGCTTGAAAGTCAAAGGTAAAGTAAGTATTCCTGAGATCTCATATCTTGAGGATGGTTAGGGTTGACTGAAAGGGAAAAGGGTGAGGGGAGAAGTGAGTGATGGGGTAGGTAGGTAGGAAAGGAAGTGGAATAAGAAGGTGAAAATGGGCACACGAGGCTTAATGTGATGGCATGTCATCCAAACGAAGACATTCCATTTTACTTATTTCTGGAGATAAAAGCCTTTAGCTCATAATGTGGAATGAGATGTAGATTTGAGACCTGTCTACATTAAGGTGGATGAGTGCTCTAGGGCAAATGTATAAAGAGAAGAGGTGCCAGGGACAGAGTGGTGGGGGAAGTGCTCATTTCCCCACTAGCTCTGTAGATGGGAAAAGAAGGGGCAGTCTCAAAAGCCCAAGGCATTCAGTCCAGTCAGCAGAGAATTCCTACACCCTCTTTGAGATGTTTATAACCAAAGCAAAACCTGGTACTCAGAGGGCAAATTCAGATATATGAATTCTTGGGATCCAAAGGTAGACATTTATGTGGTCACTGGACAAAAATAAAGTACACCATGGCTCCAGGTTTTTCCAGTACGATTTTGCTTCAGTGAACTATCAGTAGTCAGACCCAAAAAGGGGCCTGGGAGGAGGACGGGGGAGAAAAATCACACCAAAACCCCAAAAAGGGCCTGGACATCCCCCTCTGTCAACATTTGTTGAAAACAGCTCATTATAGAAGCTTGGATAACTTCAGAAACCATTTAAAGAATCTGTTCTCTGCAGAATGTGAACTTAAGTTCTTAAGGTCATAAGCAGATAGGTCACAAAGATTTAATTGCAGCCAAAATGTAAATGGAGTTTATTGTGTTCACCAAGTACACAGATCTATCTGCTTTTAGACTCATAAACGTGCCCTCAGGTGTACCCACCGTCCTTTATCTCTGCTGTGCACATACACCCTTGGCCCTCTCCACTTGGGCTCCTGTAAGTTAATCAACACAGGAAGAAGAGACAATTTGTAGGAAATCTATCAATTTATTAGCCCTCAAACTCAGACTTTGCCTCAGAGCAGTAGAGAGAGACAAAGGTCTCTGTTTACTTTGCTAGGCAATAAAGCTTACAAAGAAACATGGCTGTTCATACTCTTCATTGAATTGGGTCTAAAAGACTCGGAAAGCTAAGTAGGCAATATGATACCAAAAACAAAAAAAAAATTTTTTTAAACTAGGTCAAAATTTCAGAGCAAATTGGTTTTGCAACCAGCCATTGGGAAACATTCTGTTCTGTGGCCCTGACTGCAGTCTCCACAGTGCACAGCGCTCTGCCCACCTATTTCCTTTCCCCATGCCTTCTAGCTCTCTGAGCTCAACGCCTGCACACAAATGCTGTCTTTTTGATCTTATGTGGTTGTCTGACTATCCTAAGGAGTGGTACCTTCCCAGCATAGTGTTCACCTTACAGAACTGTCTATCCTTTTCCTCAACATTGAAACATTGGCGTGAGTTCAGTTCTGGGTTTGAAAGGTGTCCAAAGGGTCTTGGGTTCTACTGTAAGTCTCTTTCAGACCCATCAGCCTGGTCTTTTTCATGATTTTGAGTTTGTTCCCTATTTTCGTCCCATTCTATTTAGGCCCTTCAACTGTGAACCCTTTCAGAGCAATCAACAGTGGTAACATGGCACCATCCAGTGCTTCTGGTCTCAGGGTGGTGGAAGCTGAGGTTCACATGGTCTACTACTGCCCTGTTTTCATCTTCTTCATTCTTCTTCGCTCCTGATAAGAATACAATAATTGTACTTTAAATGGTTGCTCATAAACTTTCAGTCGATATGCTATGGTACAAATTTTGAAGAGTTTATTTCCCCTTACACTGTTTCCAAAATCAACTCATTCAGTAACCTGTGAGTTTCTTTAGTTATCAGAAGAAAAAAAAAGTGAAGACAACATATAAGCATATATACAAATACTCCTTGTTTCTTACCAAAACATTAGCACACTATTCTGAACCTTGTACTTCACTTTACAATATATTCTGGAACTCTTTTTACATCAGTACACACAGCTATTTTCATGACTTCACTCTTGGGCTTCCTTGCTTTCTGAAAGGTACTTTCAGTATAGAATGGTACCAGAATTACTTCTGTTATTTCTTCACTAAAGAATAGAAAGCACGGTGCTGACAGTGACCTACAAGGGCCCATGTGATCTTCCCACCCTTGCCTCATCTCCCTTTACTTTCTATCTTGCTTACTGCCAATTCAGTCAAATGGCTTTCCTGCATGCCTCAAATAGCAACGGTTTTCTTACCTCAAAGTCTGTGTACTTGCTGTTCCATCTGAATGGAATGCCCTTCTCAAAAGAATCACTCTGGTGTTAGCCTAAAGTTGGCTTTGAGTAGCTACTAGTTAGTCCCGTCTGGTCTCCAGCTAATGGCAGACACATGGTCTTGCAAATCAGCATGGTCTTTACACATCAGCTTCCGCTGTGGGACTAGGATAAAAGAGGAAGAGTGCTTCCTATACAGAGAGCAGCAGACTAGACACAAGCAAAGCGTGTGGCAGGAAGACCCTGGAGAGAGCAAGACGTTGGTGGTGGAGAGACTGTGGCATTGCTGTGGACAAACGGTGGCAAGGTGTGACCTGAGGCTTTTTGCATTTGTACCAGCCACAGTTAAAGGAATGGCTATTCTTGCTGGATGTTTGAACAAGAAGCTGACTTATAACTGCTCTAAGAAAAACCATGTTGGATGATTTGGTTATAACTACTCTGAAGCAAACTTTGTTGGATGATTTGGATTTGACTTCTGAACTGAAACTGGAGCATGGACTAACTGAGGAACTGTGCCTTGGGACTGCTTGGCTAATGCCTGGGGAGATATCCTTTGTGTCCCCCACTCATTTCCCTAATAAACCCCATTGTTGGTACCATAACTGTGAGTCAGCAATGAATAAATCAAACTTTTGCTGATGTTGCTGGGGCTGTAAGGCACCATGTGGCTGGGCTACAGGCTCTTGATCTGTTTTCTTCTCTGGGGTGGTAAGGGACTGTGTAATTCTCTCTCTCTGGTCCTTTCAGAGAGATGCTTATGGACGTGTGCTCCAATGTCTCCTTTTTCCCTCTTTAGACACTTATAAATCTAACTTTTCTTACTTCCTTCAGGTTTCTGATCAAATGTCATCTTATTAGAGAAGCTTTACTTAAACATATGTAAAATATCAAGGAATATCTCCCCACTCCTTACCCTGCTTTACTTTCTTCCCTGAACTTATCACCATTTAACATATATTTGTTTACCCATGTTAGGGATATGTTTTATGAAGGAAGAAATGTGTTAGCAACTATTTCCCAAGCACCTATTATAGTAGGTGAACTGAAAATTCACCAAATACTTCCTGAATAACTGGTAAGTGCTACTCATTATGCTAATATTTGGAAATAAAGACAGCCTAATCCTTACCTTCATAATACTAAATGATGGGGAAAACAAATAAGTTATTATTTATAAATTTATTGTCTTTACTATTTGTTTCTTAAACTTCTATTTTACTAATCTGATACATACACCCTATACCCCACCCTCCTACTTTAAGCCTTTGTTTCTGTTTCTTCTCCTACAGTATTGAATTTCTGTAAATCTATTACAGATTGAATTGTGGTCCCCAAGAGTCAAGAGTATGTGTGGTAAATCCTATTACTTGTAATAAACTGTGCTGCAATCCCAAAGGCATGTGGTTTTAATCCATTAGCTGTTCCTGGATGGACAATTTCCTTCCATGAAATTAACTGCCTCTGAAAATCTGTTGGAGGGTCATTCAGACTCAACGGCGCATACTAACCAACCAATACCTTTGGTAGAGGGTCAGCAAAAGAAAGGAAGACCCTCAAGGAATTGAACTGACACAACGACTAACATGGTCTCCAACGTGTTTGAGATTGTGAGTATGGTACAGGATCAAGGTTCAAATCTGTTGTTCAAAGGGTGACAGTGAGTCACAGTCAACTCAATGGTACCTAACAACAGCATACTTTCCAGAATGAGTTTTCTGTTATATTAACAAAACAGTATTAGTGTTAGTATATAGTGTGTGCCCTGAGTCAATCTCTTTTGAATAAAACCTATGAAAGTTGTAACCTGTGTTGTTGTTGTTTGCTGTTACGGGCCATCGAGTTGCCTGCGATTCACAGCAACCCTATGTACAAAAGCCCTAAACCCTGCTCTATCCTGTGCCAATCTCACTGTCTCTGACACACCTACCCCCATTACTCCAGTCACTGAATCGATCCATCTCATCAAGGGTCCTCCTCTCCTGTGCTGTCCCTCCACCCTCCCAACCATAAGGTCCCTTTCCAAGGTCTGGTCCTCCTTGCAACACGAACAAAGTATGTCAGATGAAGCTTCAGAATCCTTGCCTCCAAGAAGCAGCCTGGTTTAACGTTCTCCAGGACAAATTGTTCGTTCTCTTAGCAGTCCATGAAATCAATTCTGTTTTTATCATCCCTAGTTATTGTCCAGCTGATGAATAGCAAGTGATTGCAAAGACCATAGACTTATCAGGTGCACCTTAGTTTCCAGACGGAGATAATTTTCTCTTCAGTACTCTGGAGAGGTCTCTGACTGTTGACTTTCCCAATGCAATATACCTTTTAATTTCCTGGCTGCTGGTGCCAAGAAGTGTTGACTGTGGAGCCAAGCAAACTAAAGCTGTTTACAATCTCGATCTCCTCACCATTCATCACGATGCTGCCAATCAGTCTAGTGGTAAGAATCTGTTTTCTTGACGTTGAGCTTCAATCCATATTGAAGGCTGTGGTCCTTGACCTTCTGCAGCAAGCAAGAAGAGGACTCCTCAGTTTCAGCAAGCAGGGTTGTGTCATCCGCATAATGCAGATTGTTGATGAGTCTTCCTCCAATCCTGATGCCACATTTCTCCTCATAGCTCAGCCTCCTGGATCATCTGTTCTGCATACAGATTGAAAAGGTATGGGAGATAGGACATATTCCTGGCATATACTTTCCTAATTTTGAACCATGCAGTGTTCCCTTGCTCTGTTCTGATGACTGCCTTCTAGTCCAATATAGGTTTCACATAAGGACAATCAAGTGTTCTGTGATTCCCATTCTTCTCTGAGTTAGCCACAGTGTGTTGTGGTCCACACAAGCAAATGCTTTTGCATGGTCAATGAAGCACAGATAAGACATTTCTGCCCTCCCTGCTTTCAGTCAAGATGTATCTAACATTAGCTACAATATCACTAGTACCAGCTTCTTCTAAACCCAGCCTGCACATATGGCTGATGTGCTGTTCCAGTTATTTTTTAAAAAAATAATTTTAATGAACATTTACAGAGAATTTGGATTTCCATTTATTCATTGCTGCACTTCTCTACCCGCCCAGCCCTCTCCCTACCGCCCCCCAGTTCACTCCTCTCTTTCAAAAGTAAAAGAAAGACTCCCTCCCTGGTACACAATCCCCCCACACCCCTCCTACCACCCCAAGTACATTCCACTATGCAACCTTAATTGTGGACTCTTGTGATAACCATAGTACCCTATCATACATAGCTTTTAAA
>NW_006399791.1:7781226-7784262 GCF_000299155.1 Elephantulus edwardii | reverse complement strand
GCTTGGGAGGGTGGAGGGACGGCGCAGGAGAGGAAGGCCCTCTATGAGGTGGATTGATTCAGTGACTGGGATAATTGGGATGGGAGTGTCAGAGACAGTGAGATTGGCTCAGGACAGAGCGGAGTTTAGGGCTGTTGTACATAGGGTCGCTATGAGTTGCAGGCGACTCGACGACACATAACAACAACAACAACAATTATTTAAACAGGTAACACACCACTTGCTAGCATCTAAGTCTTCATAACCCTAGTCACAATATCAATAATAGTAATTTATAGTACACCAATTCTTTTCTTCATCCTATTAGGGCAACTATGATACCTTATTCTCATCCGATCAACAAAAACAGCTCCTCATTAACTAACTGAATGACTACTGATTGGAAGCATCTTTGTAGGTTTTCTCATCTCAAAATTCATGGCATTTATCTTCATTTGTTAGGTTATATACTAACCATAGAGCTCAACGCAATAACCCAGAGCCTCAAATTTAACCCACCAACTTACTTATTAAAATTCTCTAGTACACTAGGTTGTTGTTAGGTGCCATCAAGTCCACTGTGACTTACAAGAACCCTGAGAACAACAAATCCAAATCTTTTTCTATCTTGTGCCATCCTCATAATTTCTGCCATTACTGAGCCTTATTATTACAGGCATTGTGTCAATCCATTTTCTTGAGGGTCTTCTTTTCTTTCTCTGGCCCTGTACCTTTCCCTCCATGTCTTTTTCCAAGGACTATCCCCTTGACAACATGCCTAAAACATGTAAGATGAAGTCTCACTATCCTTGCCTCTAAGGATCATCCTGGTTGCACTTTCTCCAAGTCAGAATTGTTTGTTCTTTTGGCATCTTATGGATTATTCAGTACTCTTCTCCAACAACATAGTTCAAAGGCATCCATTCGTCTTCTGTCATCTTTATTCACTGTCTAATTTTTAGATGCATGTAAAGTAATCTATGTACCAGGTGTGTTGTTCTTGTTGTTAGGCACCGTTGAGTTGTAGATGACTCTTGGTGACCCTATAAACCAAAGTCCTGAACACACATAACTTTCAGCATTTCTCTAAGTTCATAGAGTTTCCCGAGGCAAGCTAAATCAGAAATGGATGCCACTCCTGCTTCTAATCCTGTTTTGAGAACTCCACTAAACACTGTCCACTATGGGTAACCATTATCGCATTTGACACATCAGTGTCACAGATACACTAGTATACTTCCCCCAAATTACCTACTGCCTATCATCATTCCCTAGCTGTCTAAAGAGTTGAAAACAGGACAGGGAGGCACAAGGCTGTGAACGTCTCTCTGAAAGGGCCAGAGGCAGTAAACATAGCTTAGCCCCTCACTGTCCCAGAGCAGAAAGTAGATAAAGAGCCCACAGTCCAGCTCAGTGGTGCATCTAGAGACACAGTAGCAGCAAGCAGTTCATTTATTCATTGCTCACAGACTCACATTTATGGTACCAACAATGTAGTTTATTAGAGAAAGAAGTTAGAGAGTGGGGAAGGCAAAGAATACCAATGCAAATCCAAGTTTTCGCTCAACAGTCCCAAGGAACAAATGTTTTTGGTTTCAGTTCAGCAGTAAATCCAAATCATCCAGCAAGGTTTGCCTCAAAGTAGTTATAAGTCCACTTCTCCTTCAAGCACTGACAAGAACAGCAAAAACCTTTAACTGTGGCCAGTACAAATACAAAGAAGCCTCAGGCCACACCGTGCCACAGTTTTTCCACAGCAATGCCACAGTCTCTCCACCACCATCACCAGAGTCTTGCTCTCACTAGGATCTTGCTCCAGTGACTCTCACGTCTTGCTTGCCTCCACTGTTGCCATCTAGTGTGGGAAGCACTCTTTCTCTTATCTTAGTCCCACAGAGGTTGATGATTTGCAAGACCATGCTGATTTGCAAGACCATGTATATGCAGTTAAGGTAATTACAGACTAGAGGGGGCTAACTGTAATGGTTAAAAAAAGCCAACTTTTAAGTTAACACCACACCAGTATAACAGATACCAAATAAAAGCTAGTATCTATCACACTAAACCTAACAGAACTGGAAAATCCATGCCCCAAAGCATTTCCCTAATACAATAAACAGCATCCATGGCCAAGTCAAACCACAAATCTTTGTTTCCTACTATCAATCATGCAGGAATCGAATTAATTATCTAATTACTACAAATTACCTCAATTACAATAAAAATTCCAACAAGGACCACCCTGCTACTATTATTAGTAAACTAATAGGATTACACAATGAAGTCTCACAAGTTTAATCCTCCCAAACAAAACCTTTCTCCCCCCTCATAGACAGACTATGTTCAATTTTCCATTCCATTAAAATCTAACATATCCAGATCTCTTTCATTAGTTATTCATAAAGCAGCTACTCCCTCAACAAAAATCTCTAAAAATAACGCATCCAGAACTGCTATAACTGATCCACATGCCTCCAGGTATTCTTCAGTTGCCACTGCTGTAGTGTACCCAAACATTATCAACATTCTTTTTATTTTATTTTTTTTTATTAATTTCAATGAACATCTACAGAGATTTTGGATTTCCATTCAATGTTGCACTTTTCTCCCCGCCCACACCACCCCCACCCCCAGTTCGCTCTTCTCCTTGAAAAGCAAAACTGTTTCATTGGTATACAATCCACCCACATACCCCTATCCCCACCCCCACCCCAAGTATACTCCACGCTGCAACCCTCATTCCATACTCTTATGATAATCTTAATGCCCTAAAATATATTACTTTTAAACTATTCTCTCCCTCATCAGCTTCAATGAAGTAAACATAATTTATCCACTTTTTCTCAGTCTTACCTGCACCCTGATGTCAGCCTCATTCTACAACAGTGGGACCATATAGCATTTGTCCTTTTGTGACTGAGATATTTCACTCAGCATAATGTCCTCCAGGGTCACCCATTTTGAATAATATTGCATGAGTTTCTTGTTTTTCAGTGCAGCATAGTATTCCATTGTGTGAATATAGCACAACTTCTCTATCCATTCATTTGTTGATGG
>NW_006399791.1:7750789-7777981 GCF_000299155.1 Elephantulus edwardii | reverse complement strand
TTTTTTTTTGGTTTTTTTTTTAGCCCTGAAATTTGGACTTTCAAATTTCTGTTCTGTTAAAGTTGCCCACTGGTATGTTTTTGTTTGGTTTTTTTTTTTTTTTAGTAGCACAAGATAACCAAGACAATATCATACTATATGCTTTAAAATTATCAAATTATATGGTTCAGTGAAAACAACATGAGCTTTAAGATTGTTGACAATTTAGCCTAAGTTTCAATTTCTCCATGTTAGAAGGGATGATATCATCTACCTTATAAAAAATTACTGGGAGCAAAGTACTTAGCAAAATGTTTGGCACTTGGTAGCGGCTTAATCAACATTAACTTTCTATTCCTAAGCTGCCTCACCCCTTAATAATTTCATAACTCAGGAATTTCTTATATAGCCCTCATTACTCTTCTCACTGATCTAACTGTAACTGCTAGTGGTTTTATCACCAGTTATCTTGGCACAGGGCAAGTCAGGTCTGTGGTCCTCAGCCCATCTCAAGGGCATCACATAGACCACAGTACTCAGTCAGTGGACTGTCTGATGTGCTCCTGGATGGAAGACTGTACAGCCTTGGCTAAAAGTTACAGTTGAGCCACACTATCTTCCACAATCCACTAATATCTAGTCAATTCCAACTGTTGTTATTGTTGTTGTTATGTACCATCTAGTTAGAACTGACAATCAAGTGGCTTTGCATAGTCAATAAAGCACAGTAAACAACTTTCCAGGGTTCTTTGATTTCAGCTAAGATCCTTTTGACATTAGCAATGATAACCTTCCTTTCACATCCTCTTATGAATCCACCTTGAATTTCTGGTAGTTCCTGTCAATGTACTGCTAGTTGGTTTCTTAAATTTTCCTCAGGAAAATGTCATTTCCAGGTGATAGTAATGGCACTGCTTGATAACTTTTTCATTCTGTTGGCTCACCTTTCTTTGGAATGGGCACCAACATGGAACTCTTCCAAGTAGTCCCACAGGTCTTCTAAATTTCTTGGCATAAACAAGGAGGCAAGTGAGAGCATCTAACACTCCATCAATTTGTTTAAACAACTCAACTGGCATGCCATGAATTCCTGGAGGCTTGTTTTTGGTCAATGCCTTCAGCGCAACTTGGGACTTCCTTCTCTCAGTATCACTGGCTCTGGCTGAACTTCAATTAATTCTTATTGGTACAGTGAGACTGTTTTCCTTCAATCTCCGCCCCCCCCCCCTTTTTTTGTTTACCATTGGATCAGATCTGACTGGCAGAGGAGATTGCCCCTTCTCCAGCGGAGCATCTGGTGGACCTTCACTATTTTTTTGAGGCTTTCTGCTGGTTCAGTATTTCTGTGTCTTCTGTGCAGCTTCTTTTGACACTTCCTGCATGGTTCAGTATTTTCCTCATAGACCACTATAACTCAAGACTTGACTTTTCCCCCCTTTGCTTCTTTCAGCTAAAAAAATGCTGACTTGTTCTCCTCCCCCTAAACTCTACATCTTTGAGCATTTCATTATAATACTTGAGTTTGCCTCAGATCATCTTTTGAAGTCTTCAGTTCTTTCACTTCATCATTTCTTCAATTTACTTTAGCTACTTTGGCAGGTTTCAGAGTTTCACTGACATCCATTTTAGTCTTCTCTTTCTTTTTTCACCTTTATAATGACCTTTTTGCTTTCTTCATGTATGGTATCTTTTCACGTCATCCAACAGATTGTCTGTTCCTTGGCCATTTGATTCAATGCATCAAATCTATCTCAATAAAGGGGGGGAAGAGGAATTAATTGGGTGGGAGGGTAGAGAAAATTGTGCAATAATGAATGAATGGAAACCCAAAATCTCTGTAAATGTTCATTAAAATTAATACATCAGGGTGGAGGGATGACAGAAAAACTGGATAAATGTATATTGTATTGAAACAGATGAGAGAAAGAACAGATTAGAAGTGATATATGATTGAGTATTATGGTTAGCACAGGAATCCAGAATTAAGGTTGCATAGAGAAGTGTACTCGGGGTGTGGGGTGGGGGGAAGGGATGTGGGAATTGTATACTAATGAAGGAACTTTTTTTCTTTTCTCTCTTCGGAGGGGGAAGCGAGCTGGTGGGGAGGGGTGGGCAAGGAGAAAATTGCGGCAATGAATGAATGGAAATCCAAAACCTCTGTAAAAAAAATAAAAATAAAATTTTTAAAAAATTAATACAATTGAATAAAAAACAGAAAAAATCTATCTCAATAGAGATGATCTCTAAATTCAGGTGGGATAGACTTAAGGTCATATTTTGGCTTTAAGTAACTTTATTTTCTTCAATTTGAACTTGCATAGGAACAACTGGTGGTCTGCTTCACAAGTAGGCACCTGACTTTGTATCAAGTTTCCCTATTATCTCTTTCAAAAAGGTAACTGATCTGATTCCTGGGCATGTCATCCAGTGAGATCCACATGTATAGCTGAACATATGTTTTTTAAAAAGTGAAGATATCTTCTATGAGCAGGAGCCCTGGAGGCACAGTGTATTTCATACTGAGCTGCTAACCAAAAGGCCATTGCTTCAAGAACAACAGCAGTTGTCCTATCCATGAATGAAAGATGGGCAAGCTCCTCCTAGATTCACAGCCCTTCTGAAATCCAATGGAGGTCATTATGAGTGGAAATCAATCTGACGGCAGTGGGTTTTCTATTAATAGGTTATTGGTCTTACAAAATTCTATCATGTGATCTCCAGCACTGAATTTATGACCAAGAACATATTTTTCCAACTACTGGTTCTTCTCTGTTTTCAAGGGCAGCAGCAGTAAAAAATAAAACAATACCTACATTACACAAATTTGCTGTAAAAAAATACCATTGTTGTTGCTGTTAGGTGCCGCTGAGTAAAGCATGACTCATAGCAACCCTATGAACAAAAGATCTGTATCCTGTTCTATCCTGAGCCATCCTCACACTTCCCAATACACAAGACCCCACTGCAATAGTCATTGTGTCAATCCACCTGGTTGAGGGTCTTCCTCTCCTTCACTGACCCTCCACCCCTCCCAGCATCATGTCCCTCTCCAAGGAATAGCACATCCTAACAACATGTCCAAAGTATGTAAGGCAAAGCCTCATCATTCTTGCCTCCAAAGAGCACTCCAGCTGCACCCTCTCCAAGACATACCTATTTGTTCTCTTGACTGTACATAGGATGTTCAATACTCTTTTCCAATACCACAGCAGAGAGGCTTCAATTCTTTTTCCATCATCCTTATTCACTGTCCAGATCTAAGATGCATAGTAATCGGAAAGACACACCTGAATCAGACACACCTTAGTCTTCAAACTGACATCACTACTCCTCAATAATTTGGAAAGGTCCTAACCGCAGATTTTTTCCATTGCAATGCATCTCCTTATTTCCTTACTGCTGGTACCAAGGGTATTAATTTTGGATCCAAGCAAGATGAAGTTGTTGACAGTTTCAATCTCTTCTCCATCCATTATGACCATTGTTGTTGACTGCCTTCAAGCACGACTCATAGCGACCCTATGAACAAAAGGCCTGAAGCCCCTCTATAATCAACATTTATCAAAGTTTGTAGTTTCCAGAGGCATATTATTTAGGAAGTGGATGTCATTCCTGCTTACAATCATTACCATAAAGGTGTTAAAAAGGTGTCACTTTGATGGGGGAAAGAAGAACAAACTGGGGAGAAGGGTAGAGAAAACAGTGCAACAATGAATGAATGAAAACCCAAAATCTCTGTAAATGTTCATTAAAACTAATAAAATTTAATAATAATTAAAAAAAAACCTGGGGGGAAAAAAAGGCATCACTTTGAAGACTATGGCCAAACCCCAAAAAATTACATTTCCAATGACCTCATATGCATATGAAATCTGGACAATCAGTAAGGAAGATCAAAGAATTAATGTCTTTCAATTATGGTGAATTATGGAGAATAATAAGTATATGATGGATGTCAGTAAGAATAACAAAACTGTTTTGGAAAAAATACATGAAGAATGATCCTTAGCAGCAATGATGGCAAAACTTTCTGTCACATACTTCGGACACATTAGTTATCAGAGGAAGCATCTCTGAAGAAGGATATCATACTTGATAAAATATGTTGTGTTGTATGTTGTGTTATGTACCATTAGGCTGGAACTGACTCATAGCTGACCTGGTTCCAGCGAGCTTTCAGAGGACGTAAACTGAACAGAAGGAGAGTGCTCATCTTTCTCCCTTGAAGCAACTGGTATATTTGAACCGAGTGTCTCTGAGTTGGCAGCACATTCTTTACTGCTACAGGTAAAGTAAAATGGTCAGTAAAAAAGAGGACAGCTCTCAAGTAGATGGATTGATAGTGACTGCAAACAGTGGGCTCGAATCTAACAATAAGGACCAGGCAGTGTTTCTTTCTGTTGTAGGTAGGATCACTATGAGTTAGAAATGAACAAGTGGCATCCACTTCCTCAACAACATGCCTTCAGAAACTCGATGAACTTTGAGAAATGTCGATAGTAATAAAAAGGCTTGGGGCCTTTTGTTCATAGGGTCACTATGAGTCATTTTCAACTAGAAGGCAATCAACAACAACCTAAAAACTGTACCTAAAAACAACACTTGTGATCCTTTTCATAAAAAATGATGCAAAAGTAGCATTCCAAACAACATTCATACTAAAAAATTAAATTCAGCCCTGAGGTGTAGGGGGTCTACTGTTCAAAATGGCATTCCTAGGCCACTGCCCTTGATTTTACGCTATGGCTGGGCAGGAATATGCAAATAAGCTGTGTTAATCTATCCACAAGGTGACTGGGTAGGTTCCTCATTCAACTAGGCTTAAATTGAGTCAGCAGAAAGTTTGGAATCTCACTATTAGAAAGGAAGAAGCAGCAGACAATGCAATACGTATCCTTCAGGGCCAGAGATACCCACACTTGTCAGACATATAGGAGAACATCTACAGCTGCAGCCAAGAATCAAGTGACCCAACGTAAATCACAGCTGACCTTGGGAATGCTGCCTCAGACAGAACTGACCATGGGAATGCTGCCCCATGGAGCCAGAGCCCTTCACTCAAGCTTGCTGCAGGGGCAAGGGCAGAGTGAGATGTCATAATTGGCAGAATAAGAGTTGTAATCAACCTAACAGCACATAAAAACAATAGATCTTTGAAGCATTAGGTATAAGACTGAAGGCTGAAGGACCTACAAGTATGCTACAGAAGCTGTCCTAACTGAGAAACTGTATCTTGTTGTCTACCTGAATTAACTTTCCTAATAAACCCGGTACATAGGGAAAGTCTGCTGTTAGGGACCTCTCCAAAGTACTGAAGAGCAATGGTGTCTCTCTGGAGACTAAGGTGCGTCTGATACAGGCCATGGTCTTCGCAATCACTTGTTATGCATCAGAGAGTTGGACAATGACCAAAGAGGATAGAAGGAGAATTGATGCCTTTGAGCTGTGGTGCTGGAGAAGAGTATTGAGAATACCATGGACTGCTAGGAAAACAAACAGATTTGTCCTGGAAAGGGTTAAACTGGGTGGCTCCTTGGAGGCAAGGATTCTGAGGCTCTGTCTCACATACTTTGGACATGCTGTGAGGAGAGACCGGTCCTTGGAGAAGGACATCATGCTTGGGAGGGTGGAGAGACAGTGCAGGAGGGGAAGGCCCTCTATGAGGTGGACTGATTCAGTGACTGGGATGATAATTGGGATGGGAGTGTCAGAGACAGTGCGATTGGCACAGGTCAGAGCAGAGTTTAGGGCTGTTGTACATAGGGTCACTATGAGTCGACGGCACATAACAACAACAACAACAATAAACCTGGTAATTTTGAATACAATTGGTTCTGTGAGGTCTGTGTAGCTATTGCAATGGATTTCAGAGTGAGCAGAATAGTTGGACTAGTGCTGGAATTAGTGCAAGGAGGTGTGGGGAAAGGGAGAGCATGTCTGACTGCATGGGAATTGGTTTCATATTGTAGATCCTATTGATGGGGACAGTTCTCTTTTGTGGAGTTAGTAGAGGTCGGATACAGCCTTCTCCAGAATGCACCTGCCCTTTTTACAAACTTACAGGACCTGTTCCAAAAATGCTGCTTACTCTAAGACCAAGGAATGTCTTTATGTAGTCTTGTTTCTACTTGACTCATCTTTCTAGTTGGACATGAGCATCTTTAAGGTAGAGAATTAGTCTTTTAAATGGTGGGGTTCCCATGATACCTATCTCACAGTAAATGACTAATACATGTTTGTTCTTTTTGCTTGATAATTAAAGACCCCCCAAAAAAAATCCAGGTCAGAAAGCCAATGCTACGACAGATAATTTGAGAAATCCTCTAAAGGTAAAGAAGCCTTGACTCTTAGATATGGAAGTTGTCCTATACGGGAAGCTTAATTTTTTAATCACATTAATTTATCCAGGAAGTATGTAAAATATGTTGTCAGATGCCACTAAGTCAATTACAACTCATAGTGGTCCTACAGACAACAGAGGTGTGGACCATGCCCTAACCTGTGTCATCCTCATGAACTCTGTCGCATTCAAGCCCACTGTGGTAATCCCTGTGTCACTTCATCTCACTGAGGATCTTCCTCTTTCCTAACCCTCTACATACCTCAGTAGAGTCCTCTCTTGAAGGACTGGTTCCTTCTCAAAATATGCTCAAAGTAAGTGAGATAAAGTTTTACTATCCTTATCTCTAATGAGCACCGTGGTTGGGTTTTTTGGTTGTCTATAGGCTATTCAATACTCGTTTCCAATACCACAACTCAAAGGAATCAATTCTTCTGTCACCCTTATTCATTATCCAACTTTCAGGTACACAGGATCCAACTGAAAATGCATGGCGTGGATCAGGCACATCTCAAGTCTTTAAATTGACATTATTGCTCTTGAGTACTTTGAAGAGGTCCTTGACAGCAGATTTTCCCAATGCAACATGTCTACCGATTTCTCAACTGCTCTTATTATAAGTTGATTGTGGACCCAAGTAAAGCAGAATCATTGACAACGTCAGTATTTCTTCCCATTAACAAGATGTTGCCTACTGGTCCAGTGGTGAGGATTTTTGTTCTCTTGATGTTGAAATGTAAAACATATTGAAGGCTGTAGTCTTTGATCTTCTGCAGAAAGAGCTTCAGGTCTTCTTCACTTTCAGCAATTAAGGTTGTATTTATCTACACAATGCAGGCTGCTGATGAGTCTTCCTCTAATCCTGATGCCACATTCCAGATTTTTTATTTGCTCAAGATACAGATTGTATAGGTATGAAGAAAGGATAGAAGATATAAATACAAAATATCAAGGGAGCTCTCTTGGCCTAGTGGCAAAGAAGCTGCATTGTAATCCTAAAGGTGCGCAGTTCAAATCCACCAGACGCTCTGCTGGAGAAAGAGGGGCAATCTCCTCCTGTGCCAGTCGGATCCGACTTGATGGTATGTGAAAATAAAATCAAGAAATAAAATAGAAAATAATCTTAGAAAAACTGAAAAGCTACTATACAAGATGCATTTTCCTCAGATACAACCCCATTTCTCCTTTTAAAAAAACCACATTTCTTTTTTTGGTTTAAAATTTGTATGTTCATTTCTATAAAAACAGTTCTGAGGTACAGCATAAATTTTGCCTGTGAGAAAGTAAATGAAGCCTAGTGCTAAGAAGCTGCACTGCAATCCCAAAGGCATGTGGTTTGAATCCACCAGATGCTCTACTGGAGAAGGAGGGACAATTGCCTCCTGTGCCAGTTGAATCTGACTCCACGGTACACAAGAGAAAAAAAAAATAAATGAAGAAAACAATGGTAGTCACCAGTATTATTAAAAATATTTCAAATTCTTCCCACTCTGGGTATCTGGCAATACTGCACTTACACAGATACTTAGAAAAGGACATGGGACTTGTTTTCACCAATCAAATACACCTGCAACGAAGTAAGCTACTCTTAGAGCAAACACATCAAGTGCCAGGTAAAAGGGCATGCTGAGGAGGATTTCTGACTGAATTCTTTGAATGATTATAGTGAGCAGAGATGCCCTGCCAACCCAATGGCATGTAGAATGAACAAGAAATAAACCTAAATGTAAACCACTGGGATTTGAGAGTTAGTCTATCTTGACTGATAACAAACATCAACTATGGCAAAGGGTTCTCAACTATGGACCAATATATATTCTACTTCACTTCTAAGAGGAGGGCAGTACTTCTCTGAAATATGAGGAATAACAGCAGAAATATCAGAATCTCATCTTAAGTCTGACAGGGCACCTGCAAATATGAAACCAAAGTGTCTGACCTAAGTTATGTCCAAGTAATACAAGTGGCAATAATAATAATAATTATTAATTATTATCTCCACAACATTAGATTGTATTAAGAGGCCAAATACTAGATAGATTAAGTGTAACAGTCAAATTTTGTATACACTGTTATCCTAACGCCCCTCAAATAGTAAGCAAGTAAAAAAAAGGGTCTCTGTAATTTCAAGTATCAGTCAATCAATGCAATAAGATCATGAATTATTGAAGCAGTGCAGAGTTCAAGCAAGCAAAGTCAAACTGTGTACTGTGCAAGTCTGGAGAATTTTTAGTTTTCTTTATTTTTTAAAATAAACTATTTCCAATCTTCACTTGGGAAAAATCAGTGTTATGCAGAAGTGGAAGATGACTAGATCAAATCACAAAATGGAAGATGACTACATCATTACATACAGCCAGGTTATAGTAGTACAAAATTGTTGGATTATATAACTACCAAACCAGTGAGAATCATGGCCCAGTTAAGTAGGCACATAACTTTAACTATTGCTATTCTTGTCTCAAACTTGAGCATCTGTTGACGACTAGGTGTGCATTGCTCATACACAAAATAGTAAAGTTTTCACTACTGCAATTGAGATAACCAGTAAGTGAAGAGGAGCCCATTCTTGAGGATCTCTCGAACTTAAGAAATCATTGCTAGTATGTCACTTGTCCTAAGGCATGTTAAGATTCTGGTCTCTAAAAAATAGTCTATCACAAGATTCTCACTCCTCAAGAAGAGAGGCTCAGGATGCAATGGGACACAAGGGTGGTTTCAGCTCCCATTCTTCTCTTTTAGAGGCACATTCCGATAGAGAATCAGAGGCAACTAGGAACAGTCAGATATGCCAACTAGCATCTTTCACAAGCATGTCTTAATTTTCAAAGCCAAAATATCTCTTCCTTCCTTCCTTCTCCTTTTCACCAAGGAATGGCTTGTATGGTACGTGCCCTGGGTACCAGTTATGGTGTGATGGTGTCACTGAGCAGTTTCTATTTAACCTAGTACAGTTTTACATCCTTCCTCAACCATCAAAATAAGCACAGTGAGTGAAAACAGAGTAGGGCACTTGTTCTCAGACACAGCCCAAGAGGTTGTCACCAGATGAGGCATAGAATGACATTCCAAGGCATCACAAATACGAAATATATGTGACTAAGATAGCAGACAAGCGAAAGGAAAACATTTCGCATAATAAGTTTCTGCTATCAACTCTATTCATTTTCAATGGAATGAGGGAGTACAATATAGAGACTGCTCCAGGCACTTGTGACTTTCTCCACACTTCTACAAAGGCACAATTTCAATGCTTGCCATCTGTCACCACTCTTGGAGACCAGCAATAGGAGTTTCTGTCTTATCTTCACTAGGGTGTGGACAAAGCTAATGAGCTTTGTTATCAGGAGCTCTGTTCCTAGGAGGGACACTTGACAAATGTGTTATTACTGTTTATGATCTTTTCATCTTAGGGCTCAGCAGTTCATTTCAATTTTGAACTCTCAGCATTTTCCCATTTCAGTTGTCTATACTTAAGGAGAGTTTTAAAATTCTGTACTACAAAGTTTTCTGGGCTCAGATCCATCTAAAATCATACACTCCAACTCTCTGGAGAGATAATTGCAAAGTAAAAAGGCTAGATAGCTCCCTTGATGTGACCACTGAACTGTGAGTGTGATGACCAACTCTTAAAAGTCTAATTAAATACAAATCCAGCTTTGCTGTCGAGACACTGGTAGACCAGGTGGTTTCCTTGTAACAAAACTCAATTCACTTTCATTAACACCAATACCCAACCTGGTCAAAATACTGAGCTCTATTTGACAATTTCTGAAAGCAGAAGGAACTCCTCAGTCCAAGGGACATTAGCTCCTAATGAACAGTCTACAATGTTGAGGGCTACTCCAGAAACTATGAAATCAGACTTTATTCCAATCTGGAACAGCATTTCTTTGTGTTCTTTTGGCCATCTGAAAGTCTTTCTCTGTGAAGTTTTTTCATGTTTTTTGCCCATTTTGTAATTGTGTTACCAATCTTTTTCTTGTGGAGGTCCTGTAGGATTCTGTAAACTTTTAATATGAGACTCTTGTCTGAAATGGTATTGCCAAATGTTAAAACCTATCAAACGGGGAAAGAAATGCTCAAAATTACTGGCAATAAGAGATATACAAATCAAAACCATAATGAGATACTATCTCACTCCAGTAGCAGTGGTCAAGTTTAACAGGACTACAAACAATACATGTTGGAGAGGACGTGGAGAGACAGAAACTCTTATATACTGTTGGTGGGATTATAAAATGTTACAACCACTCTGGAAGGCAGTTTGCAGTTTCCTCAAAAAAGCTGAACATAGATATTCCATATAACCTAGTTATTCTACTGCTTGGAATATAGCCCACAAAAATGAGAACTGAGGCACAAACAGAAACTTTCAACCAATTTTCATAGCAGCATTATTCACCATTACAGGAACATGGAAACAGCCCAAATATCCAACTACAACTGATGGATAGAGAAATGATGGTACATTCACACAATGGAATCCTATGCAGCATAGGGGAGCAATGACAAATCATTACCTAACTTGGGAGAGACCGGAGTGTATTATGCTGAGTGAACTCACTCAGTCACATAAGGACAAATATTGTATAAGACCATTATTACAGAATATGTGTTAGGATCCAAGGGAGTGAGAGTGGGAGCAGGGGGTGAGAATGGAAGAGGGGGTAATAATAGGGCTGCACAATTTGATGGGTGGAGGGAGGGGTGGGTAAAGGAAATGGGAAAGATCTACTGTAAAAAAAAATGTATACAAACCTTGTTAATTAAATTAGTATAAAATAAAAATTTTATTTAAATTAAAATATAAATTAAGGGGGAAAAGGGAGAGAGAATAAGGCCAGAAAAACGACCTGGTAAGAGACAACTGAAATAAAGATATCTGATAACCAAAGGCAAAGATTCATTTATAAATGGAGCTGAGAAATGTGAATAGGAACTACAGATCAGAGAACAGCATGGACTGATGTTAAATTTCTATTTATGCTCATCATATTGCATAAAATCAGAACTATTATACAACATATTATATAAAAGAATGTGCTTGTTCTTGGGAGATGTTTACTGAAGGGATGAAAAGTCTTGACACCTACAATTAACTTTCAAATGGTCCAAGAATAAAAGGTTATCTCTCTACAAAGATATAAAAGAAGGTGTGCCAAATGTTAATAGCTCACAAATCTAAGAACAGATATGAGCCTCTAAAGGAAACAGAAACAATTTAGTGGCTGACTGGACACTGAAAACAAGGAGAAAAGGAGATAAAGAAGAAAAAGATGCTTCAAAGAGAAAAAAGAGCAAGATTAAGAAAGGACTATGGTAGACGCTGGGGCAAGAAGTAGAAGGCCTGGCACAGAGAATGGCAGCAATGCAACTACAAAAAAAGAGTTGGGGAAGGAAATAATTTTTAGGGCAAAATGTGGAATCCAAGTATGAAAAGGAAGTGGCATGATGCAATTAAGATGAAAGAATGATATTTAAGATGACATGTCTTCAGGCATCTATCATGATGTTGTCTATTTACCCAGTGGTGAGGACCTGTTTTCCTGTATCCATACTGAAGGCTGTAGTCCTTGATCTTCCACAGTAAATGTTTCAAGTTCTCTTTGCTTTCAGAAAGCAAGGTGAATTTCACCTTTTACCTGCGTAACACAGGTTGTTGATGAGTCTTTCTCTGATCTTGATGCTCCATTTTCTTTATAAAGTCCAGCCTTTTGAACAACTTGCTCAGCATATAGATTCAATAGATAAAGGCATGGTGGGACATCTGGCCCCCCTAGCTTTATGAGGACAGAATCATCATTAGCTTAAGTCCTATGATGCAAAGATCAGATATACCTTCTCTTTCCAACCATTTTACCTATTTGACACCAATCATCTCTTCCAAAGCACTCTACTTTACTGGGTTTAATTATCTGTGCAGTGGTCACAAAGAACTGAGACCACATTCATGATTATGGAGTCTATTACATAAATGGTAACAGGTAATAATAATTCAGGATCAGGAAAGACGTAGGATAAAGTTCTTTGGTCAGGACAGTCTCTTCTCAGAGAGAATTTCCCTGGACCTTACCCCTTAGCCTCCACAGGCAGTCATCTGTTCTTGCTTCATGAGCCAGGAAGTCCAGTGTATCATCCTGCCACTCTCTTGGTTCTGCTGCCTCAGGTGTCACCATTTTTCTCTTGTCTGGTGTAGGACATTCTCAGTGGCAAAGAGGTGGCAGCAGAACCAGGAAACGGCGTGGTGAGCTTCCCAGCTCACAACAAAAAACTGAAGATCTTCAAGCAGAAGGCTTATTGGTGAAGGGGGGTTACCTCTGGGCACTTTGCAGAGCCAGGCTTGCTAGTGCAAGAGAGCTAAAAGCCTCTAGATAGAAGTCTTCTTGGTAGAACAAGGTACCTCTAGGCTCTTGCACAGGCAACCTGATGGCACATAACAACAACAAGCTCTTGCAGGTAGAGCTAAAAGCACTTTGAACACTTGTCCAAACAGATCACAAGCCAATTGAAGAGGAGGGGGACTGAGGCAACAGAATAAGGCACAGCAGAGAAGATGTGGCCAAAGAAGTGTATCCTGATTTGTTCCAGATCCTGGATTATAACTTATTACTTCCCTAATAAAACTCTATGTTTCAGCTCTGTGTGACCAATGCAAGGAATTATCAAAGCTAGCAGAGAAACACAAAGTTTCCCTGAGGAAGGGAGGGACTGCTGGTGTTAGAACTGGTCACAAGGTTGAAGATAGGAGGTATGGCTGACCCCCCCTCACAGGAATCCCTCCTCCCCAATAAAGTCTGTTCCTGAATCCACATTCTGAGATGCTTTGGAATTCATTTCTGTGCTGGTGAGCGACAGGAAGCACCCACTTGGCACACTAGATGGTGACACCAAAGTTGTATTATCTTGCATTTCAGAATTTAAAACAAAGTAAAATAATAATAACAATAATAATAATAAGCCTGTAGAAGACATCCCTCCATTCTTCCCATATTTTCAGGTATCGTAAATTTTTCTTTGCACTGGTTACAGAAGGGAACTAGATTAGAATATGATTCTTCTGGATAGAAAAGGAAAGATAGCAGTGCCTTTAACAAATGAAAAACCTAAACAAAAAAAAAAAGAAAAACCTAAACTTCTCTAAGTGTTTGCTGAAAGAGAAGATGCTAAAAGATCTAAAAAGTATCCTTTCACGCGTCCAGGAGACAGATGACCTTAAAACTATCACTTCCCTCTCAAAGTCATGAGGCTGTCAGAACGCCAAGGGAAGTGCCCTCCTAAAGAAGGGGCTCCGTGATTTTCCTGCTATGCTTTTCATGGAGCTACAGCACCAAGATGACAGCAAGTAAGAAAACATCGTTTTATTCCAGCATCCAAGCTCAAGAATGTACTCAATGCACATTAGCCCAGAAAGGGCCACCTGAGGACTCCAGAAACATTAATGGAGACTGAAGAGTCTACTGGAAAATGACAAGTCCTCTAGATGGCAATGCTGGCAGGGACGCATGTAAAAAGCACCTACGTCATCGTGAGCATTAACATAGCATCACGGCTTAGCAAAATGTAACAGACTCTGAAATGCTATAGCGCCTTTCAAGGATACATGGATCAAAGTGACAACAAGTAGTTAAAAAGAAAAATCAGGACCAAGAAAACCTAAGTTGTATAGGTTTCCACATCTGAATAGCACTGGGGAAAACATAAATTTGGCCGTCCATAGCTTCTGACCTGTAGGTTATTTTCCATATTTGATTTAGCATATGAGGACAAAGGCCATATTATGCTAACCAAACAAACCTGAGAATGTACTTTGAACCATTCAATTCTACTACTTCCCTATAGATTATCACCTGACGTCAAATTATTACATTATTGATGCAAGGTTACTATTTTACCCTTTAGAGAAAAAAAAAATTTTAATAGCTTCCTGTGCTATGACAACCACAACGTTTCACTGTCACTGAATGATAGCTAGGAAACTAATTTTCTAACCAGCATGAAACTTGTTGTTGTTGTTGTTGCCTGCTGCAGAGTCGAGCATGACTCATAGTGACCCTATGAACAAAAGACCTGAAGCCGTTCTATAACTATTGTCGTTTCTCAAAGTTCATAGAGCTTCTAGACCCATGTGGTTTTAGAAAGTAGATACCACTGGCCCAGCAGTCAGTTATTTTAGTGGTAGGACTGTCCTTCACCAAGAAGTTTGTTTATGAATAGCTCATGATACAGGCTAACAATAATCTTTTTTTAAAAACCCCATTTTTAATATGTTTGGATGAAAGTTTATAGTCAGGAATAATCTCATACACATTAAAGCTGGGAATATGAAAAATATGGTAACAATCAAATTTAAGTTACTAAATATAGTAGATTCCTGCACTGCTTCCAGAATTAAAGGCCTGAAGAATGAACATGAAAGTGTAAAGAAGTCCCCTCTCTTAGCTTTCCAATAATGATGGCTTGAGAGAGAAGGTACCTTATCCATATGGAAGATCAAATCCAGTTCACAAACATTCTCAAAGCATTTATCCAGGGTCTCCACAAACACCTAGGAAGCAAAGAGAAACAGATGACAACAAAGAAAACACGTCCACATCTCCATGAATGCCACGTCTGAAAATAAAGAAGGGAAAATAAATGAAGAGGGCAATCTGAACCCACTGATCTTAGGACAAATCTCAATCATGGTTCTATTTATCCTTTGTCTCCAACATTAGCCCATCACTCTATTTATCCTAATTTGAAAGGACTGTCTCTAAGAAAAGACTTGCTTTTAGTAAAGCACCATAATCAGCAGGTATGCATGGCGTTCTTTCCCTTTTATGAGATGCTGGTTAATGTAAAAATATTTATGACTCTAATTCATTTCTAATTACAAATTCAACACTGAGTTTTGGGAACTCTGCAGAGTTACTGGGAATGGATATGGATGAAACTAGATCATCAGAATAAAAATAGTAAGAATTGTTTACAAATGTAACCAATGTACGCATGTAACCAATGTCACTAAATAATTCATGGAGAAACTGCTGAATGGGAACCTAAAGAGCTGTGAAACCAATGCAGAAGGAGCAGCATCACTCAAAATGAAGTGCAACAACGAAACCAGTTATGTATTTATTAAATGTTTATTCAACCAATGCTAGGGAGCGGCCACCCAGCACATGATAATTAATCTCTATTTACCTGTTGCAACAGTGGAAAGAAAGGAAAAAAACAGAAGGAACTAGAATGTAACTAGTTTTTCCACGAACCACTGCCTCCTTTGCCTGGCAACCACTACAAAAATCTTTGATTTATTAAAAAAAAATCTTTAATTAAAGATTTTATAGCTGAATGTGATCAAAAGGAGTGGGGGAGGGAACATTTCACTTAAAACATGAATTTTAAATACTCATGGAATCCCAATTTTCTAGAATCACAGATGTCAAAAGATTCCCAAAACTACTGCCTTGAGATAATTCTTAAACTTTAAACCAAAACTATTCTCTGATGTCATCTTTAAACCAAATAATAGTTTAGCTTAATAAGTAAAAAATATCTTATTTGAGCATTGTGTTTTTTTAAAGAATTATGCAGGATCAAATTGACAGTTGATGATACTGAACTTTTCCACTGTCTCTTTCCACAGATGTAGTCACTTGGATTTTTTAAAAAAATATTTACAACTCGAATGAATGGAAATCCAAATTCTCTGTAAATGTTCATTAAAATTATTTTTAAAAAATTAAATACATCTCTCTACCTTAGGGTAAACAATCATCAAATATAAAAAAAATATATTTACAACTCAATAGCACTAAACATTTTTGGGCGAAGATGTACAAATCATATTGGTTCTTCATACAATCACTCAGACACTTCGAGCATTAATTACCACTGATTAGAATAATTATAATGCTTAATTAACTCCTTTCAGAGAAGAGTGTTAAATATACCATGGACTGCCAGGAGAACAAACAGGTTCGATATTGTTTGTTGTCCTGGAGAGGGTGAAGCCAGGCTGCTCACTGGAGGCAAGGATTATGAGGCTTTGTCTGGCATACTTTGGGCATGTTGCAGGGAGGGTCCAGTCCTTAGAGAAGAACATCATGCTTGGAAGTGTGGAGGGACAGAGAAAGAGAAGACCATTGATGAGATGGATTGTTGCAGTGACTTGGGTAAAGAGGGTAGGTGTGTTGGAGACAATAAAGTTAGCATAGGATAGAGCAGGTTTCAGGGCTATTGTACGCAACGGCACATAACAACAACAATTAACTCTTCATTATTATTATTGTTGTTCCCCTCACCAAACTTGTGCATTTATTAGTTTTGTAGATTAGAAGATCAACATGTAACACATTACATCTCCAAAGCTCCTTAAGTGATCAAGAGAGAGAAGAAGTTCTTTTTCACTGTATACTCCTGGTATGCTAACATGAAAACACAAATATTTGAGCAACATTTTCTTTATAGAATACTTACTCTTGGGGGGTTTGGATTTCAATTAAGTTAATTCATAGGTTAAGAATAAGTGGTGGTCTACTTTTAGTTTTTTTTAATTTTAATTGAGATTTTAACGAAAGTTTATAGAGAACTTGAATTTCCATTCTTTCATTATTGCACATTTTCCTCCCTACCAGCCCCCCACCCCCACCAGTTCGTTTTTCTCCTTGAAAAAAAATTCTTTAATTGTTCCGCAATTTTCTCCTCCCTCCCTCCAATCCACTTTGCTATGCAGCTCTTATTTGGAACTGCTGTCATGTAAATAATACCCAATCATATATTCCTTTTTAACAGTTCTTTCCCTCATGTGTTCCAATGCAGTGTACATTATTTATGCCCTCTTCTCTTAGTTTCCCCCAAACCCCATGACAGTCCTGTTTTATAACAGAGGCATTATGCAGTATTTGTCCTTCTGTGACTGAGATATTTCACTCAGCATAATGTCCTCCAGGGTCACCCATTTTGTATTAGTTCCTTGTTTATCAGTGCTGCATAGTATTCCATTGTGTGAATATACTACAGCTTTTCTATCCATTTGTTTATTGATGGGCACTTAGGTTGTTTCCATTTCTTTGAATTTATGAATAATGTGGTCTATTTTTTTAAAGTTTAAAAATAACTCATAATAATAAATTTTTACAAAAGGAAAAAGAAAAAAAACCCCTCATATAATATAGAAGCTTCCTTTATGTCCACTTAAAAAAAAAAAAGCCACACCAACAAGTCTTATTATGAGTCTATTAGGAAATCAGTGATTTTTGTTTTCCTTTTATAACTTTTCTTATTTCATCCCAATTATGTGTTGACCCAATTTGGGTATTTAAATTTTTTTTAATTTAATTTTTGTAGTCAGCTATTTCAAATATATTGGCAATGTTGTTACTGTTGTTGTTAGCTGCTGTTGAGTATGACCTGTAGTGACTCTATGAATAACAGATATTACCCCTGTTCTATCCCATGCCATCCTCACCATCTCTAACACACTCAAACCCACTGCAGCAGTCACTGTGTTAATTTGGTTGAGAGTCATATTTTCCTTCACCATCCTTTTGCCTTTCCAAGCATGATGTCTCACTCTAAGAAACAGCTTCTCCCAACAGCTTTAGTTTGCTTGGCTCCACAATCAACACTCTTGGTACGAGCAGCCAGGAAATCAAGAGATGAACTTCACTGGGAAAGTTGGCTGACAGTCAGGGACCTCTTCAGAGTATTGAAGAGCAATGCAGTCAGTCTGGAGACTAAGGTGCCCCATGACCTAGGCCATGGTCTTTGCAATTGCTTGCTATGTGTCAGAGAGCCGGACAATGACTAGGGATGATAGAAGAGAATTGATGTCTTTGAGATGTGGTGCTGGAGAAGAATGTTGAATATACCATGGACTGCTAGGAGAACAAACAGGTTTGTCCTAGAGGGTGTGACACCAGGCTATTCCTTGAAGGCAAGGATTCTGAAGCTTCATCTGACATACTTTGGACATGTTGCAAGGAGGGACCATTCCTTGGAGAGGGACATCATGTTTGGGGGAGTGGAGGAACAGTGCAGGAGAGGAAGATCCTCGATGAGATAGATCGATTCAATGATTGGGGTAGTGGGAGCAGGTGTGTCAGAGACCATAAGTTTAGCACAGGATAGGGCAGGGTTTAGGGCTCTTGTACATAGGGTCACTATGAGTCACAGGCAACTCGACAGCGCATAACATCAGCAATGATAACCCTAGTGTTGCAACCTCTTCTAAATCCTGCTTGAATGTCTGGAAGTTCCCTATCTACATACTTTTCTAGTTGTTTTTTAATGATCCTCAGCATTATTTTATTGCTTGCAATATTAATGATACTGTTCAAGATAACTACGTTTATGGCTGTGGTTAGTTGTTGGGAAGTCAGCTCCAATTCATGATTACCTGATAAGAAACAAAATGCTTTCTTTGTACAGATCTTTTGTATCTCTAGTTAGGTCCATTCCCAACCTACTGTAAATGGCATTGCTTTCTTGGTTTCCTTCTCTCAGTTATCTTTGTTCCCTAGAGTAATCCCACTGACTTTTAGATATTGCTCTTATATTCATTCTGCCACTCTACTAAACTGGTCTACTAGCTCTAAGAGTGTTCTTTTGTTGTTGTTGAGTCCTTGGAGTTTTCTGTGTAGACTATTATAACATCTGCATACAGCAACAGTTTATCTCTTTGCTGATCTGGATGCCTTTTATTTTCTTCTCTTTTCATAGTGCCCTAGTAAGCACTTCCAATACAATATTGAATAGAAGTGGTAACAGTGGGCATCCTTGTCTAGACCCTGTTCACAAGGAAATGCTTTTAGGTCTTTCTCCATTGAGAATGATATTGGCTCTTGATTTTGCATATATACATACTTTTCACTATGTTGAGGAAATTCCCTTCTATTTCAATTTCCTAAGTGTCTTAATCAAGAAGGTGGTGATTTTTTTCAAAGCCTTTCCTGCATCAATTGCTAGAATCATATGGTTCTTGTTATGTGCTTTGTTAATGTGGTGAATTACATTGATTGTTTTTCTTATATTGTACCATCATTGTCTATATCTGTTACGAATCCCACTTGGTCATGATGAATTATTTTTCTGATGTGCTTTTGGATTATATTGGCTAGGATTTTGTTAAGGATTTTTGCATCTAAGTTCATGGTATGTAGACTAAAATATCTAAGTAACGGAAAAAATGTGTGTTATAAATGGATAGGAAGACTCAATATTGTGAAAATGACAATCTTACCAAAAGTAATTTACATGTTCAACATAATCCCAATACAGATGCCAAACTAATTTTTCAGAGATTGAAAGGGAAATTGTAAAGTTTATTTGGAGAGGAAAGAGACCTCGAAAAAGCAAAGCACTTCTGAAAAACAAAAATTAAGTGGGAGGCATAGCACTCCCTGACCTCAAAACCTACGACACAGCGGTAGTAACCAGAACAGTATGGTACTGGGACAAAAAACAGGCACACAGACCAATGGAACAGAATCAAGACCCCAGAAATGGACCTCTCTATATTTTTTATCAACTGATAAAACTTATCAAGGAGATAAAACTTATCAAATGGGGAAACAAAAACCTCTTCAACAAATGGTGCTGGCAAAACTGGACTGCTTCCTGCAGAAACCTGAAACAGGATCCACATTTCACATCATACACAAAAATCAACTCACAGTGTGTCACAGACCTGGGAATAAAGCCCAAAACCATAATGTGCATAAGGGACAAACTGGGACCAAGTTTAGACGGCCTAGTCTACGGTATAAAGAGACTGCCAAATATAGCCAGAAATGTACAATGTGGAGAAGATACAGTTGATGAATGGGTCTTTCTAAAGATTAAATCTCTGTGCTCATCAAAAACTTTTTCCAACATGGTGAAAAGAAAACCGACCAATTGGGAACAAACATTTGGCAGTATCATCTCAGACAAGGGTCTCATAATAAAAGTTTACAGAATATTCCTATGCCTCTGGAAGAAAAAAACTGATAACCCAATTACAAAACAGGCAAAAGACATGGAAAGACTTTTCACAGAGGAAGACATAAACCACCACAATGAGATACCATCTCACCCCAACAGCAGTGGCAAAGGTTAGTAGGGCAGCAAGTGATAAATGCTGGAGAGGATGTGGAGAGGTGGGAACTCTCATACACTGCTGCTGGGATTGTAAAATGATATAACCACTCTGGAATAAAATTTGGCATTTCCTCAAAAACCTGAACATAGAAACTCTGTATGACCCAGCTATTACACTACTAGGAATATACACCAAAGATATTAGAACTGAGACACAAATGGAGATTTGTATACCAGTGTTCATAACAGCATTATTCACCATCGCAGAAACATGGAAAAAGCCCAAATGACCAACCACAATTGAATGGATTTAGAAATTGTGGTTCATTCCTACAATGGAATACTACGCAGCACTCAGGAGCAATGATTTTGAACAATACTACATAACTTGAGAGAAGCTGGAGAGCATTATGTTGAGTGAACTAACTCAGTCTCCTAAGGACAAATGCTGCATAAGACCATTATTGTAAAAATAGAAGGAACTAGTAAAACATGCATGGGAGTTCAAGACAGGGAAAGAGGTGAGAGCAGAGGGGTGAGGATGGGCAGGAGAGAAACCACAGGGTTTGCTTATTTTGGTGGGTAAAGGGAGGGAGGAAAGAAAACTTTTTTAAAAAATTATTATTATTTTCTGTGCATTTTCTGTGCATTTGAAGTCTCCTCCATCGCAGCCTCAGAAACCCAGCAGAGGGTCATCTGAGTCTGAAGCAATTTGGCAACAGTAGGCTATTTCCTTTCTTTTCTAATACACTGTAATATAGGCATATTTTTATAGCCCTCTACAGTTTCCAATACTACAAGTACATCGTCACATTTTAATTCAATAACATATTGGCTTTATTTGACATATTAACATATTGGCGAAGTGATAAATCAAATTCAGGATTTTCTGATTTAAATACTGATTGTTTCTGTTACACTGAGTTTCAACGTTCAAGTGGACCAAGGTATAACGAAAGTATTTTTAAATTATCTTACAGTTAGATATTTCCTACATGTTTCCATTATTCATTTATCTACCTTTAATTATGATGTATAAAAATTTTAAATCCTTTTATGAAAATAAATGGGTATAAATACATGCATAAAACAAATAAAATTTAAATGCTGAAAAGCTGCTATGTCCAAGAAAATATTAATTTTTCTAAAAGACTACACTCTACCTAAATTAAAATATATACTCAAAATAAAAATGTATTTGCCTACAGGTATAGTAAATTGAAGTCACTCTGGTAGCATACAGTGGATTAAACACTGAACTGTTAAGCAAAAGGACAGCAGTCCCACCCCGCCAGTCACCCCTTGGGAGAAAGATGAGGCACTCTACTCCAGTAAAGATCGCAGCCTCAGAAACCCCACTGGGAAGTTCCATTCTATATAGGGTCACAACGAATAGGAATCAACTTGACAGCAACTGTTTTCAAATTAAATTTAATTTTTATTTTAACAAAACAAATATAGTTAAAAGCCTTTCAAGTTTATAGCTAAAGTGCTTCATTTTCTATAAGTAGTATTAATTAGGCTTTCAACGTAAGCTTCTATTATGTATTTTATTCAAGTCACTTAAAAGAGCCTAGTATCTCTGGTGGGCTAATAGCTGAAGAGTTTTGCCGTCAATCCAAAAGCAGAAAGTCTGAATCTATAAGCTGCTCCAAAAGAGAAAGATGGACAATCTCTTCCTGTGTAACTCGATCGATAGCAATGAACTGCTGTTGTTGTTGCCTAGAAATCTGAAGTACAAAATGAAGGAACTGTGCTAGATTTATAGTTCCTAAGCTCTGGCCCTTACAAACCTAAGGTTCTACGAAGGTAATCTAGAATCTGTTAGTAATTTCTGATTTTTAAAAAGCATTACAAAAATCACATTGACTTACATCAAGATGGTCTAGTTTTTTTGCATTAGGCTAAAATTACAAGTGAAAAATTAAAGTTTATCTTTTCAAATGCCATTTGATTTGATAGCTGAAAACATTTCCAACACATGAAAATCAAGGCAGTGAGAGGCCCAGGAAGCAAGCAATGAAGCCAAAAGCACAGAAGTCAGAGGGCTGCTCAGCAGCTTTCCTGGTGCACCATCTAGTGGACATTTGGCAAAATGTAAACAAACAGCAATAAACTCTGCCATAGGTTCACAGGGACCCACACAGGGTTTCTGAGGCTACAATCTTAACAGGTGGAAACTGCTCATCTTTCTCCTGAGGAGCAGTTGATGAATTTGAGCTGATAGTCACGTAATGCCTCTAAGTTAGCAGAACTACACACTATGGACTACCTCATCACAGGTCTTTATATCAATAAAGAAGCTGACAAAACCATCTACAGGACAGGTACTCAAAAACCCAGTATAAACTCTCCTTCCCTTGTTAGCTGATTACACATACCTGGATGAGGTCCAAGATCCCAAGTTCACTCTCTGATGAATCCACACAAAACACAAAGTAGAGGGTCGCATAGTGCCGGTAAATCAATTTGTAATCAGAGCCACCAATCAAACTGTGGAAGATGCGGAAACAATTGAGCCTTTATCGTAATTAAACCTCCAAAAAGCTAACTTTGTACCAGTGGAAGAGAAAGATCCAAACAGGAAGGAGAGGAACAAGCCAAACAATAGAATCAAGATATTTTGACCAGGTTAAACAGTAACGAAATTTGGCAGAGGTACCTAAAGCCACTTCATCTTTCCCCTGCAGATCCACCCAGAGATTAAACATCTAAATGACTCATAACTGAAGCACAATAAGTCATTAGTTTCCCAAACAGAACTGGATCTCTGCCTGAGCAGGTCTTGCTAAGATCAGTTTAGCCCAATCCCAGAGTAAAGAAGCAATGATAATGGGCACCACTCAAAAGTGGGCACAGGTAGAACACTGAAGCTGATGGTTTACCTTCCACCCTCCAAGAAGTTACAGATGTTGTCATCCCTCTTGAGGACTAGATGGAAAGTCTCTCGAACAATCTGTTGCTGAATTTCTTCAGGCTATGAAAGAAAAGAAGCAAAGTAAATCAGAAGGTAAGTTCAGAAAACTGTTCCATGCATGGGGATAGACAGGGAGGGTAATGTTCCCCAGCTGAAGATTTAAGGCTAGACGTAGAAAAGTAAAAATGACTAGTTGGTAAGATTGTGCTATAGGAATTACTTTGGGGAATATTTACCTAGGTGTCCTGGACACTAACCATTACCATGCCGATCAGTAAGCTAATAAACAATAAAAGGAGGAGTGGCATACATCTCCTAAATATGCCTCTGGAGACACTATGAACTTTGATGAATGACAATAGATAGAAAAAGGCTTCAGGTCTTTTGTTCATAGGGTCGCGATGAGTTGTGATCGACAACAATAGCATAAGGTCAAAGAATAATTAAAAGGGTTAGCCCTGAAATATTGTCTTTCTCTGGAGAACATCTATGCCAGATAAAGAACACATAAAAAGGCCTTATCCTTTAGGGAAGTAAAGATGTAATCTCGTACAAATTTTTTTAAAAACAGACATGCTCATCTTTTGTACTAGTAATACAGGTACTACATATAAGATGCTATTGTGGTTATGTACAAGTCAACTGAGTAGGTTCAAATGCCAACCTTTCAACTAATAGCCAAGCACAGAATGTTTGTGTCATCTAGGGACCCCAATAAAATTGTCAAAAAAGCTTTTTCCTACCTTTAGATGTAAAAACATATTTCATAATTCTAATTTTCTCTTAATTTGATTTTGTCTTAAATTGGATTCAGAGAGAGATGAATGAGTCAGAATCAACTTATAGCTGAATCCCCATGGCTTTTCACAGGCAATATAAATCACCTGGGAGGTAACTGCCCATCTTCCACCCACAGAACAGCTGGTGGATTCAAACTGCATGCCAGCTTAGGATGGCAGTACAACTCCTTACCACTAAATAACCAGAGCTCCCTTAAGATGCTGTTATCAACAAAATGTTACTGAGAAAGTTAGAAAAATATTTGGGTTTGTTTCTTTTTTAAAAATAGATTATAAATTTAAACAACTACGGAACTACAAAATCCTCACTTACTGTTCACACTAGTTGCAGTGTGGAATAAGCGGCTAACCAAAAAGCCACGCCTCTCTAATGGTTTGTACCTCAGAAGAAAAATAGGCAGTCTCCCATTTTTAAGATTTACAGCCTTGAACACCCAATAATGATGGGTCACTGTGCTTCAGAATCACTTGAGGGTGTGAGTCTGAGTTATTCCCTCACTGTACACATGAGAACACTCAACTATAAGAAGATTCTTTAATAAGTCATATTTCGTCTCTCTCTGATGTTCATAGCAATGGTGAAGAGGATAACATAAATAGGAGTCATCTTGGGATTTAAATAAAATGTAGATTGGGAAGGGGCAGAGCCAGACGGGGAGGAAGGTGAGACTGAGAGGGGGCCTGAAGGAGGAAGCGGGGGAGCTGAGACTGGAAATCCAGGGGCCTAGCCAGGGAAGCAACAGCCCAACCAGGGAGCAGCTCGTGCTGGTGGAATGAGTAAGATTGCAGTGAATGCTCATTTGGAGAGTCTGCACACCCGGCACCCGGCTCTCCATGCTTTGCCCTTGCATCTCCTCACATGCAGTTAACTGCCTTTAGTCCAGAACATCTCAATCCAACAGAACTGCAACAGTTATAAACAGAAGAGACTGCTTTCACAGGCCGTGAACTGAAACTTCTCTTAAATCTGAAGTTCAGAGAGAAACACAGGCCACATAACTGCCCCACCCTTTCTGGAGCAGTGACTTAAGAGCAAGAACCTTTTATCACCTTGGGCATGAAAACCTCACTACAGCAATGTCAGGTAAGAAGCAGGCTACTTTACACCGCACACTGGCACATAAATAGAGTTGAAGAGATGGAACACAGAACCAGTGAAACAGAAGATAGAATTGTCACCACAGATCTGTTAGACCAAAAAGTAGAATCAAAAAGGAAGGAAAAATAAGAAAACCTAAGAATAACGTGGGACACTATCAAGAGAAATAACATATGCATCATCAGAATCCCAAAACAGGAAGAAGCAAGTAAAGGCACCAAAAAAGTTGTGGAAGAAGTACCAGAAGAAAACTTCCCAGGCATAACGAAGAATGAGAGAATATATATTCAAGAAGCTGAGCGAACGCTACATAGAATAGACCCCAAAAGAAAAATACCAAGGCATATCATTGTCAAATTTCTGAAATTCTGAAAGAATTATGAAAGCAGCGAGGGAGAAACAAAGAGTAACCTATAAGGGAGAGCAAATAAGATTAAGTGGCGATTTCTCAGCAGAATCGATGTGAGCAAGAAGAGAGTAGAATGACATATATTGAACACTCAAAGAACACAACTGTCAACCAAGAATACTGTACCCAGCAAAACTGTCCATCAACTATGAAGGAGATCAAAATATTCCCAGAAAAACAGAACTTAGGGGAGTTTTTAAAAACAAGACCAGCATTACAGGAAAGACTGAGAGACCTCCTTCTTAACAGAGGTGCCACAAGAAAACAGGATGGACCAAAGTAACTAGTAACAACACCAAAAAGAACTCAACAAAATGATAGTAAGAAAACCTTGCCTCTCAATAATTACATGGAATGTGAATGGTTTAAATGCACTACTGAAGAGAAAAAGTAGCAGAATGGATAAAAAGCCAAAATCCATCAATATGCTGTCTACAAAAGACACACCTGAAAAATGAAAAAGAAAAACTTAAAAATAAAAGGGTGGGGGAAAAATATACCAAGCAAATGGCAACTAGCAAAAAGTAGGAGTATCGATATTGATCTCTGGCAACAAAGGACAAGGGAGGTCAATACATAATGCTTAAAGAGTCAACAGAACAAGAGGATATAACAAATATCTATGCATCAAATAAAACACCTTCAAAATATACAAAACAAACATTAATAAGACTGAAAAAGGAAATAGACAACACTACTATACTAGTTGGAGACTTAAATATGCCACTTTCAAGAAAAGAACTACCATGAAGAAACCCAACAAAGATGCTGAAGAATTAAACCACACAATAAATCAACTCGACCTCATAAATATATATAGGCTAATGCACCCCAAAAAATCACAGTATACCTTCTCGAATGTGCATGGAACATTGTCCAGAATTTATCACATTTTATGTCACAATGCAAGTATCAATAAATTAAAAAAACATGTAAATAATATGTTTAACATATTTTTTATTAACAAATAATAATAACTAACAAAGCATCTTAGACCACAATGTTACAAGATTATAAATTAATAAAATGAGGATAAAGGAGAAAAAAATCATACATTTGGAAGTGCAACACCTTGCTTGAACATGAGTGGGTACCAGAAAAAATAAAAAATGAAATTAAAAAGTTTCTTGAAACAAATGACAATGAAAACACCACTTAGCAAAACCCCTGGGAACAGCCAAAGCAGTAATCAGAGGTTAATTTCTAGCAATTAGCAAACACATCAAAAGGCAGGAAAAATTTACCATTGACTCTCTAACCCAAAATCTCCAACAAATTTAAAAAGAACAGCAAGAAAATCCAACACCCTCTAAAAAAACAGAAGTTCTAAAAATTAGAGCAGAAATACATGAAATAGAAAACAGAAAAACAATTGAAACCATCAATAAAACTAAGAGTCAGTTCTTTGAAAAGGTCAATAAAATTGGCAATCTACTAGCAAAACTAACAAAGGAAAAGACACAAATAATCCAAATAAAAGATTAAATGAACAGGCACTTCACCGAAGACGACATTCAGATGGCTAACAAGCACATGAAGAAATGCTCAAAATCCCTAGCCCTAAGAGAGATGCAAATTAAA
>NW_006399791.1:7729830-7749659 GCF_000299155.1 Elephantulus edwardii | reverse complement strand
AATAAAATATAATTATAGAAAAAAAAAGATTAAATGGGCAACATCACAACAGAACCAACTAAAATAAAAAGGCTAACAATGGAATATTATGAAAAACTATACTTAAACAACTAAGAAAACCTAGAGGAAATAAACAAATACTTAAAAATTCACAAGCTACCTATGCTGATATAAACGGAAACTGAATACCTGAACAGACCCATTACAAAAGAAGAAATTGAATGGTAATAAAACAACTTTCAGCCAAAAAAAGCCCTGGACCATATGGTTTTACAAGTGAATTTTATCAAACATTCAGAGAAGAACAGTCACAAATTCTACATAAACTATTTCAGAAAATAGAAAAAGATGGAATATTTCCAGACTCATTCTAAGAAGCAAATATATCTTTGATACCATAGCCAGGTAAATACACAACCAAAATAGAAAACTACAGGCCAATATCTCTCATGAACATAGATGCAAAAATCCTAAATAAAATCCTGGCCAATAAAATCCAATGATACCTCAAAAAAATAATTCACCATGACCAAGTGGGATTTACCACAGGTATGCAAGGATGGGTCAACATAAGAAAGAAAAAAAAAATCAATGTAATTCATCATATTAACAAAGCAAAGAACAAGAACTACACGATCCTATCATTGATACAAAAAACGCTTTTGACAAAATCTAACACCCTTTTTTGATTAAAACACTCAACAAAACTGGAATAGAGGGGAATTTTCTCAGCATAGTAAAAAGTATATATGCAAACCCAAGAGTCAGTATTGTTCTCAATGGAGAGAGACTAAAGGCACTCCATTTGAGAACAGGAATTAGGCAAGGATGCCCACTATCACCTCTCCTACTCAATATTGTATTGGAAGTCTTAGTGATAGGAATAAGACAAAAGAAGGAAATAAGAGGTATCCAAATTGACAAAGAGGAGGTAAAATTATCTTAATATGTAGATGATATGATAGTATACTTAGAAAACCCTAAAGACTAAGCAAGAAAACTACTGGACATAGTTGACAATTCAGCAAAGTGGCAGGATACAAGATCAACATACAAAAATCAACTGGATTCCTCTACAGTGACAAAGATAATAAAGAACTGGAGCACAGAAGAATAATACCCTTCACAATAACGAATCACAAGATTAAATACTGGGGAGTAAATCTAACCAGAAGCACAAAGGATCTATTCAAAGAAAATTACAAAACACTAGTACAAGAAACAAAAAGAGACCTGGAGAATTGGAAGAATATTCCTTGCTCATGGATAGGAAGACTCAATATTGTGAAAATGACAATGCTACCAAAGGCAATTTACACATTCAATGCAATCCCAATACCAATTCCATTCTTCAACAAGATGGAAAAGGCAATCTCCAATTTCATTTGGAATGGAAAGAGGCCCTGAATAAGCAAAGCATAAGGAAAGAGGCATCTCACTCCCTGATTTCAAATCCTACTACAAAGCCATGGTGGTCAAGAGAGCATGACTGGTACAATGAAAGACACATAGATCAATGGAACAGAATTTAGAACCCAGAAATGAGCCCATCTACCTATGGTCAACTGATTTTTTGAAAAAGAGATGAAATCAGTCAAGTGGGGAAATGACAGCCTTTTTAACAAATGATGCTGGCAAAATTGGAAAACTATTTGCAGAAAACTCAAGCAAGATCCGTATCTCACTCCATACACAAAAACCAACTCAAAGTGAATCAAGGACCTAGGACTAAAACCAAGGACTATAAACATCATTAGAGAAAAGCTTGGGGGAACTCTAGAAGTCCTAATCCACAACATGAACAATGTTCCAAGCATCCTGAAAAACCCACAACCAGGAGAGGATAAAATAGAGGAATGAGACCTTCTAAGAATAAAATCCCTATACACAACCAAAAACTTCTCCAACAGGGTAAAAAGGGAAGCCACACACTGGGAAAAAATATTTGGCAGTGACATGTCTGATAAGGGAATTATAGCTAGAATTTATAGAATACTCAAGTGCCACAACAAGATAAAGGTAAACAACCCAATTGCAATATGGTCACAGGATATGAATAGACACTTCACCAAAGAAGACATTTAGATGGCAAACACATGAAGAAGTGTTCAAAATCCCTAGCTTTGAGAGAGATGCAAATCAAAACAACTATGAGATATCATCTCACCCCAGTAAGAATAGCAAAATTCAACAAAGTAACAAACAACAAATGCTGGGGTGGTTGTGGAGAAACTGGAATCCTTATTCACTGTTGGTGGGAGTGTGAAATGGTGCAACTATTATGGAAAGCAGTACGGCACTTTCTCAAAAAGTTGCAAATAGAAATACCATTTGACCCAGTAATTCCACTACTGGGAATATACCCCAAAGAAATCAGAAATGCCATGCAAGCAGGTATATGTACACCCATGTTTATTGCTGCTTTGTTCACTACAGCGAAGTGTTGGAAACAACCCAAGTGCCCATTAACAAACAAATGGATAGAGAAACTATGGTACATTCACACAATGGAATACTATGATGCATTGAAAAATAAGGTACTCATGAAATATTATACAAAATGGGTGACCCTGGAGGACATTATGCTGAGTGAAATATCTCTGTAATAAAAAGACAAATACTGCATGGTGCTAATGTTGTAAAACGGGACTGACATCAGTATTGGGGAGAACCTAAGAAAAGAGGGGATAAATAATGTATACTGCATTCAAACAGGTAAGGGAGAGAACTGTTCAAAGAAATACTTGATTAAGTATTATTTTCATGACAAGATTCCAGAAAAAGTAACACACAGTGAAGCAGACTGTGGATTTGGGGTAGGGGGATTGTATAACAATGAAAGAAATTTTTTTTTTCTTTTCCAAGAGAAAAGTGAACTAGGGAGAGGAGTGGGCAGGGAAGAAAATGTGCAACAATGAATGAAAGGGGAGGGGGGGAACTAAATGGAAGAATATGCTGTAAAAATAAATAAATAAATACATAAATAAATATTGCATTAAAAAATGTAGCTTCTAGTCAGTGTGTCAGGGGTGGAAAAATGAGCCTTGATGACACAAGGGATTAAGTGCTGGGCTACTATGCAGGAGGCCAGCAGCCTAGACGCATGGATCAGAGCGCTCCTTGGAGGAAAAAGACAGGGCAGCAGCTTCCATGAAAGATATACAGCCTTAAAAACCCTTAGTGGGGCACTCTCTACTCTGACTCACAAAGTCACTGAGTCACAGACTCAACAGTAAGTTTGGGTGTTGAAAGGCCAGTTCTTAGTAGGAAGCTGAACTGGAATGAACTAGTTTGAAGCCCAGTAAGGGATCACACCTAAAGCTTAAAAAATCCTTCAGGTGGGATTTGCCAAAAAGTTTGTAAATGAAAGCAAATTTAAGACCTTTCTATGCATATCACTGAATTTGTTTGAACTACAGCTGTTATGTGCCACTGAGTGGGAAGTGACTCATACCTAACCTTTCAGAGGGTTTTTCAGACTGTAAGGTAGGTGGGGAGACTGTCTATCCTTTCTCACAGAGCAGCTCACTTCTAGTGGATTCAAACTGCATGTCTTTGGGATTGCAGTAGATTCTTACCAGTAGGCCACTAGAGCTCGTAGTTGTTTAAAAAATAGGGAAACTGGCTGATTCGTTAGTTATCAGAAACTACAGGAAATTAAAAGACAAACTGCATTGGGAAATATGCTGTCAGGGGCATCTCCAGAGTACTGAAGAGGAACAATGTCAGTCTGGAGACTAAGGTATGCCAGATCCAAGCCATGATTGTTGCAATTACATGCTACATATCAGAAAGTTTGATGACAGAATGAGAATTGATGCCTTTGAGCTGTGGTGCTGGAGAATAGTGAATATACCAGGTATTGCTAGAAGAACAAACGGGTTCATACTGGAAAGGGTAAAACCAGGCTGCTCCTTGGAGGCAAAGATTCTGTAGCTCCATCTGGCATACTTTGGGCATGCTTGCAAAGAGGGACCAGTACTTGAAGATGGACATCATGCTTGGTTGAGTGGAGGAACAGTACAAGAGAGGAAGACCCTCAATGAAATGGATTGACTCAGTGACTGGGATAATAGGGGTAGGTGTGTCAGAGACAATGAAGTTGACTTAGGATAGAGCAGGATTCAGAGCTGTTGTATAAGGTCGCTATGAGCTGCAGGTAACTTGACAGCCTACAACAACAACTACTAGCATTAAAGCAATTGAAGTTGGTATACAACCTCCCAATGCTGAATTTGACTGCTTTAAAACAAACAAAACAACAGGGAAAGTGCTATTGTGTAAAAATCCTTTTTATAACTTTGACTCAACAAGAATGTATAATGGCCCTTCATATTTCATGATAGAATAAAATTTTGTTAATCAATGGTCACTTTAAGTTCATATTATTCAGTCGCTATTTTCCTAGTTTCCAACTGAAGCACAGGTGCTAGGATACTCTATAAAGGATTAACTCTGTACTCTGAAGTACAAAATAAGCTAAGCATCAGCATTTCTTTCAAACTGGCAACATCTTTTGAATGAAAGCCTTTTATCTGACTGCAGGGAGTAGCGGCAGCAATCTGTGGAAAAGTAGTATGCCATGGTGGGCTCCCTAACTTCTAACTCAGCAAAACAGGAAATTACCATATGCTTTTATTCCTTACCTATTTAATAGTCACTCACACATTTCAGTATGCTGCAAGTTAATTCTCACTTAGAGCACATTTGGTTCTTATAAAAATCATATGATCTGCAAAGAAGATATACAAACGGTATTGACTTAAAAAAGTGCTCAACATCCTTAGTCACTGCGGTCAGTTGATGTCAAGCTGATTCTGACTCATGGCAAGAATCTAGGTTAAATTACTTCAATGGGCTTTCAAGTTGTAAAAGCAAAATTATCAAGTCTGACTTGAGTCTCTCAACTCAAAATGCAACCCAATCCCATCAAGTCAGAACCAACTCATAGCTGGCCCCCCAGCAGGCTTTCAGAGGCTATAAATCACACAGGAAGAAATTGCTCATCTTTTTCCTGTTGGACAACTGGTGGATTTAAACCACCTGACTCTGGGTTGGTAGTACAACTCCTTACCCACTAGGCCACCAGAGCTCCCTAAAGAATCTGCTCCATTATTCTGTACCAGAGTCAGAATCCACCCATAGCTGACCTTCTAGCAGGTTTTCAGAGACAGTGATTTGCACAAAAGGAGACTACCCATCTTTCTCCCCTGGAGCAGCTGATAGATTTGACCACATGCCCCTGGGTTGGCAGTGTAACTCCTGACCACTAAGCCCCAGCACACCCTTAAGGAGGCTCTAGGTGAATTAAAATCACCAGCTTTTTTTGCTAGTAGTCCACACACAGCTGTCTACAGTATCTAGGACTCCCTTGTAGCACTGTTGTGTTCCCTGTTGGGTTGCTGTGCACTCACAGCAGCCTTACATGACAGGTGGCACTGTCAGTTTCTTCAGGTATGACCTCTTTGGGAAATGATATCTAGGTGTTTACTTCAGGAAAGCGGTGGATGGGCTCACTGACCTTTCTGTTAGCATCAGAATGCTTAACCATTACATCACTAGGGCTCCTTCTTTTGTATTTCTTTTGTGTGATTTGAGTGAAACCTTAACAAATCATACTGGTTTTTCCATTCAATCATTCACACATTTTTATAACATTAATTACATTACCATTTCAGACAAGGGTCTCATAACAAATGTTTACAGAATACTCCTGGGCTTCCAGAATAAAAAGACTGATAACCCAATTACAAAATGGGCACAAGACATGGAAAGGTGTTTCACAGAGGAAGACATTCAGATGGCCAACAGACACATGAAGTAATGCTCAAAACTACTAGCAATAAGACAGATGATTTTGATTAAGAAATCAAAACCACAATGAAATATTATCTCACCCCCAGCAGCAGTGGCAAAGTTTAGCAGGCCAGCAAGTAATAAATGTTGGAGAGGATATGGAGAGGTGGGAATTCTCATACACTGCTGGTGGGATTATAAAATGATCAACCACTCTGGAAGGCAGTTTGGTGTTTCTGCAAAAAGTTGAACACAGAAACTCCACATGACCCAGCTATTCCACCACTAGGATTATACCCCAAGGAAATTAGAACTGAGACACAAATGAATATTTATGCATCAGTGTTCATATTAGCGTTATTCACCATTGCAAGAACATGCAAACAGCCTGAATGGATTAAGAAATTGTGGCACATTCACATGATGGAATATTATGTAGATCTCAGGAACAACAATTCTGAAAAATTACAACATAACTTGGGAGAGACTGGAGCACGATGCTGAGTGAACTCAGTCTCAGAAGGACAAATACTTCACAAGACCATTATTGTAAAAATAGAAGGACAGCTAGTAAAATATATATGGGGACTCAAGGGTGGATGGGGTGAGAGCGGAGGGGTGAGGATGGGTAGGGGTGAAACTACAGGGATGCACAGTTTAGAGGGAGGGGGAAGAAAATGACAACGATATGGATGAAAAGACAGGGTAATGATAGGCAAGGGTTAACGGGAATTAATTTTATCAAATATAATGCAGGAGAATGATTGTATGAAACACAATATGAAGTATAAAAAAAAGCTTTGATTAAAAAACCCCAAAACATTAATTACAAAGTCTGATCAATCTCTTATTGCAAATTGCCTTTTACCCAAATCAGTAGTAGAGTTGTGCTGCCTACTCAAAGGTTGGAGGTTCAAATCCACCAACTGTTTCATGAAAGAAAGACAGGTAATTTGCCCAAGTGATTTACTGCCTCTGAAAACCCACTGGAGGGTCAGCGATGAGTTGGTTCTGCCTTGATGGTTTTCCCCACTTATCAATCCCCTAATTTTCACTTTCCTCTCCTCCCTTTCCATCCCTGGTAACTATCAATTATTTCATATACCTATTTCTTTCAAAAAAACCTGACTGCTGACTCTGTTGCATTGTCAAGGCTATAAATCCCACAGGAGGCTATCCGTCCTTCTCTCTCAGAGGTGCTTGAGGTGCCAGAGAGGTGCAGTCTCAGGGTTAGCAGTTCAATGCCCCACAGACCACACCACCAAACCTCTGTCAAGGCATGTTACAGGCAGATAGCCAGAAAGGCTATGTTAAATCAAAGCCTCCAGTACTGTACAAAGTTTGTCTTCTTAGCTCCAGTATAGGGAGCTCTGGTGGTGTAGTCTCTAAGGAATCACACTAAAGACCGTGCCTTTCTGGCAATTAGAATCCACCAAGAGCTCTAAGAGAGGAAGATGGGCGATCTGCTCTCCTGCTATCTACAGCCTCAAATATCTGCCAGAGGGTCAGCTATGAGTTAGTTCCTGTTCTACAGAAAGGAGGTTTTGTTTTACTGGGGTTTTTTGGAGATATTTACAGCCTCTGTACTAAGCATCAACACTTTTTTCAAACTGGCAATATCTTTTGAACAAAACCTTTTATCTGACTACAGGGAGAAATGGCAGCAATCAGTGGGAAAATGGTATGTAATGTTGGGCTCCCTAACTTCTAACAGCAAAATAGGAAACCATCATATGTTGATATGTTGGGGGTGGGGGTTAACAGTGGTCTTACATAATAATTGCCCTTTTGTGACAGACTTAGACTACTCAGCATGATTTTTCTCTAGCTATTATGCAGTGTTTTGTAAATTCTTTATCATTCTTCAGTGTTGTGTAATATTTCATTGTGTGAATGTACCAGAGTTTCTCTAATCATTCTTCCACTAGTAGACACTGAGGTTGTTTCTATCTCTGCAACTGTAAATAATGCTGAAATAAACATGAGCGTACACTTAATAGTTTATGTTGCAGTTATATCCTTAAGATATATACCTAGTAGTGAGATTGCCGGATCAAATGATATTAAAAATAAAAGACCAAGGTTTACACACAGATAGAAACACCTGTGGAGGGGTGACAGGGATGGGAGAGGGAGGAAATCGAGATTAGTGAATGAGTGGGTAGGGTGATGGAGGACAAAGGACAGAGTGAGGATTCAAAAAGGTATTGTAAATAATGACACTGTAAAATTATAATTAGTGTTACAAAACAAAGCAGATACGAGCAAATAAATGGAAACCAATTAAAAAGAAATAAAAAACAAAACTGTATTTCCATTTTCAACGTTTTAAGTAAACCCGACTGCTTTCCATACTGACTACTGTTATTTTACATTTCCATTAGCAGTGTAAGAGTTCCAATTTCTCCACTCTCTCATCATTTTTGGCTTGCTCTTAATTAACTTTGCTATTGTTGCTAGAATGTTCTTGTCGTTGTGCTGCCAACGCAAAGGTGGGAGGGGGGCCATTGAATCTACCAATTTTTCTGCAGCAGAAAGACAGGGAACCTCCCATGTAATCTACAGCTTCTGAAAACCCGTCGGTTGGCTAAAAACCAACTATGAGTTGGTTCCAATTTGAAGGCACATAACAATAGTAAATACACCAGTGGCTGCAGGAGAAAGGTAATTTCCTCCCATGTAATCTGAAGCCTTGGAAACTCAATGGAGGGTCAGTTATGAGTCAGCTTATGATCTCAAGCATTTCTTCATGTGTTTATTGGTTATCAGAATGTCTTCTTTGGTATCTTTTCAGATCTTCTGCTGAGATCTTTTGTCATTAGTGAAACATGTAGGCAAATGACATCCATCAGGTTAACGTTAATAAAGTGTGGGTGAGGGTGTGAATACACTGAGACCCTTATGAGAGTAGAAAATGCTGCAGCCACTTTGTAAAGCAATTTTGCAGCACTTTAAAAAGTTAAACAATGGGTTACCATATGACCTAGCAATTCTACTCCGAGGTATATAACCAAAACTGAACCTGTCATCAAGTCAATTCCAACTCATAGCAACCTATTTGCAGACTTGTGCAGCTCCTGGGTAGAAATGCCCAGGAAGTTTCCAACACAATTATCTTTACAAAATGTCACATTGCTCTCCCAAGGAGTGGCTGGTGAATTTGAACCATCAACCTTTTAGGTAATAGCTGAGTATTTATCCACTACCCTATCAGGACTTTTTCCTAGGTATATCAAAACAAAATTCAGAGTGGTTGTACCATTGTACAAACCCACCAACAATGCAAAAGAGTTCCTATCTCAACACATTCTCCCCAATATTTATTACTTGCTGTCCAGTTAAACTTTGCCACTGTTCCTGCAGTGAGACAGTATCTCATTGTGCTTTTGATTTGCATCTCTCTTACTGCCAGTGATTTGGCGCAGTTCTTCATATGTCTGTTGGCCATTGGAATATCTTCCTCTGCAAAAATTCTTTCCATGTCTTTTGCCCATTTTGTAATTGGGTTATCAGCCTTTTCTTGTGGAGGCCCAGGAATATTCTATAAACTTTCATTTTGAGACTCTTGCCTGAGATGGTATTGCCAAATATTTGTTCCTAGTCAGTAGGCTTTTTTTCATCCTGTTGGAAAAAGGGTTTTTATGAACACAGGGATTTAATCTTTAGAAGGCCCTATTCATTAATTTTATCCTCTTCATACTGTATTTTTCTGGCTGTATTTGGCAGTCCTCAACAACTCTGGAAGGCAGTTTGGCACTTCCTCAAAAAGCTGAACATAGAAATTCCATGACACGCTATTCATTACTTGGAATATACCCTAAGAAAATGAGAACAGAGGCTCAAATGGAAATTTGTACACCAGTTTTCATAGCAGCATCACTGCAAGAACATGGAAACAGCCCAGATGTCCAACCACAAATGAAGGGTTTGAGAAGCTGTGAAATACTACGCAGAACGTAAGAGCAATCATTTTGTAAATTACTACTTAACTTGAGAGGGACTGGAGAGCATTATGCTGAGTGAACTAACTCAGTCCCACAAGGACAAATACTGTATAAAACCATTATGTAGAATGAGTATGAGGATCCAAGGCAGCAGGGAGGGTGAAAACAGAGAGGTAAGGATTGGGGGGGGGGGGGGTGTTAAACAAAGGGCCGCCAAATTCGGGGGGGGGGGGGGGGGAGGGGGGAGGAGAGTGGGGGGGGGGGGCTGTTAATCATAGGGCTGCACAATTCGATGGGTTGGTGGGGTGAAGGAAATGGGAAGGATCTTTTGTGAAAATAACATATTCAAACTTTGTATATAAATCAAAGTAAGGGAGCTCTGGTGGCCTAGTGGCAAGAAGCTGCACTGCAATCCCAGAGGTGTGTTGTTTGAATCCACCAGATGCTCTGCTGGAGAAGGAGTGACAATCCCCTTCTGTACCAATCAGAATCAATTTCATGGTACACACACACACACACACACACACACACACAAATCAGAGTAATATAAAAAATTGTTTAAAATGAGAAAAAAAAACAACAAAATTCAAATTCATTGTTGTCAAGTCAGACTAAATCATAGCTGGCCCTCCTGAAGGTTTTGAAGACTGTAAGTCATACATACAGAGGAGACTACCTACCTTTCTCCTGTGTCACTGTAGATCTCAACCAAAAGAGACACTGCCTTTGTCAGAGGTATACAGCCAAGAGAAATGAAAACATACTCTAACACAAAACTTAAGCATAGCGGCATCAATCAAAAACTGGCAGATGAGTGGATATGCAAAATGTGGTCTAGCCATATAGCAGAATATTATTTTAAAAAAGGAAGCTGATACATGCGACATGACTGAACCTTAAAATTATTAAGTAGAAATAAACCACTAAGTGAAAGGAAACAGTCATAAAAGGCCACATGTTGTATGATTCCATTTAAGTGAAATGTCCAGAAAAGGAAGCACATGGAGACTGCAAGATTTAATGGTTAATAGGGCCTGGAAAGGGAAGCATGGAGTGATGACCTTTTTGATTTGTGTGAGAAAAATGTTCTATAATTGATTGCGATGGTTGCTGCACAACTCTGTATATGTATTTTTTAAAAACCACACATAATTGTACACTTTAAATAGCTGAATGTATAATGTGACATGTTTTAATAAAATTTTTATGAAAAAAACCGCACAAATGTACATACATACAGATGCAACAATGTTCCTATAATAAAACGTATTTTACTAAAATACATTTTAATGAAATGTCTTCTTTAATGAGATTCTAGTAAAAACTCCTATGAACAAGGTAAAAATTGTCCTATCTCCATTTGATAAGAGTAAATAAAATCTGAAAGAGGTTTAACTTGTCAACAGACCTCTTTATTTACACCAGGCCTCTGACCTTAGGTAACATTCTGAAACCTAGCCCCTAAAGGGGGAGGGAGGGGAAGGAATGGAGTGGGAGTGGCAAATAATCATATTTGCGGTTTTCCCGAGAAACGTTTTGGAAAATTCATATAATAATTTATACAAATTATTTATATTATCATTTATTGAGCCGTCACGCGGCAATCCTTGAAATTTTTTATCATTTTCCCATGTCTTGTCTTTGTTGTTGTTGTTACGTGCCGTGGAGTCGTTTCCGACTCATAGCGACCCTATGCACAACAGCCCTAAACCCTGCTCTATCCTGCGCCAACCGCACCGCCTCTGACACACCCATCCCGATTACCCCAGTCACTGAATCAATCCATCTCATAGAGGGTCTTACCCTCCTGCGCTGTCCCTCCACCCTCCCAAGCATGATGTCCCTCTCCAAGGACCCGTCCCTCCTGGCAACATGTCCAAAGTATGTCAGACAAAGCCCCAGAATCCTTGCCTCCAAGGAGTAGCTTGGTTAATCCTCTCCATGTTGAATCTGTTTGTTTTCCTGGCAGTCCAGGGTACATTCAGTACCCTTCTCCAGCACCACAGCTCAAAAGCATCCACTCTCCTTCTGTCCTCCCTAGTCATTGTCCAACTCTCTGATGCATAACAAGCGATTGCAAAGACCATGGCCTGTATCAGGCGCACCTTAGTCTCCAGAGAGACACTGTTGCTCCTGAGTACCTTTGAGAGGTCCCTAACAGCAGACTTTCCCATTGCGATACGCTTTTTGATTTCCTGACTGCTGGTACCAAGAGTGTTGACTGTGGAGCCGAGCAAACTGAAGCTGTGAACACTCTCAATCTCTTCGTCATCCATCCTGACGCTGCTAATTGGTCTAGTGGCGAGAATCTTTGTCTTCTTGACATTGAGCCTTAGTCCATACTGAGGGCTGCAGTCCTTGACCCTTCGCAGCAAGTGCATGAGGTCCTCCTCAGTTTCAGCAAGCAGGGTTGTGTCATCTGCATAACGCAGATTGTTAACAGATCTTCCACCAATCCTGATGCCACAATTCTCCTCATAGAGCCCAGCTTCTCGGATAATCTGCTCTGCATACATGTTGAAAAGGTATGGAGACAGGATGCATCCCTGGCGTACACCCTTCCCAATTTTGAACCATGCAGTGTTGCCCTGCTCTGTTCTGACTACTGCCTCTTGATCCAAGTACAGGTTTCGCATTAGCACAATTAAATGTTCTGGGACTCCCATTCTTCTCAGAGTCAGCCACAGTTTGTTATGATCCACACAGTCAAATGCCTTTGCATAATCAAGGAAACACAGACAGACATTCTTCTGCTATTCTCTGCTTTCAGCCAAGATCCATCTAACATCAGCAACAATATCCCTAGTACCACGACCCCTTCTAAACCCAGCCTGGACTTCCGGCTTTAACTTACTGTCCTCAATTCTACAGAATGAAGGGAAGGAATCCAGTCCCCTAGGGCGGCCCAAACACTAAGGCAAAGAGATTGCAAGAACTTAACGTTCCCAGACCCTCTGGCTAAAGCAAAAGCGTCAAGAAGCTAAGTGTTTCTTCCTCCTAGAAAAACTGTTCACAACAACAAAATGAAAGGGACTTCATTCCCAGTGAGACACACCGCCAACTGTGACTATTATACCTGGCGTCGAGACCTCAGGGGAAAGTCATAGAAATGTCGGGACCCAAGGGGACACCGGACGGAGCAGGGGCAGCGGGGCAAAGGGGAAAGGTCCGGTACCGCCGTGTGTCCAGGAAGGAGGTAAGGGATTTGAAGGGTCAGGCACCGAGCCGGAGGGAAAGGGGGCGGGGGCCCTGAAGGGGCGCGCACCGCAAAGCGGCGCCGCACTCACAAAACGCTGGTAGAAGCGGACTAGCCGCGGCTTCCCGTGGTTGTTGAAAACCAGAATGGCCTGAATCATCTTCCCGGGACACGCTTCACTCAGCACCAGTTGCTCCCAGAAAACAGCTCTTCCGCCCCAACACGGTCACTTCCGGTCTGTGCACAGCAGAGAGCGGCGCCCGGAAACTCGGCCCCAGCGTCTACGGTCCCGAGCGCCCGAGGGTCCGACCGGCGAAGGAAGGTGCTAAAACAGCCACTCTTACTCATACCTTGCTCTGTGCCCCTCGTCCACACCGATCGCTTTCCCGGGATCTTGAGCCCTACAAGAAGACGAGCACGTAGGAAAAGCAGATCCAGAAACGAAATTCCGATTCCGAAGAACTGATGAAACCTTGTAACTTGTTCGCCTAAACGTAAGAGACCTTGAAGGGCTTGCTGCAGGAGATGAAGGACTGTAGTCTTCAGTACGGTTTAAATCTCAACATCAAGAAAACAAACATCCTCACCACCAGGCAGCATCAAGATAGATGGAGAAAAGACTGAAGTTGTTAACGCTTTCATCTTGCTCGGATCCACAATCAACACCGTTGGCACCAGGAGTCAGGAATTCAAAAGACAAGTTGCTTTGGGAAAAATCTCTGTCAAAGACCTCTCCAGAGTGCTAAAGAACAATGACGTCAGTCTAAAAATTAAAGTGTGTCTGATCCAGGCCATGGTCTTCTCAATTGCTTGCTACGCATCTGAAAGCTGGCCAGTGAGTAAAGATGACAAAAGAATTGATGCCTTTGAGTTGTGCGGCAGGAGAAGAGTATTGAACATACCATGGACTGTCAAGAGAACAAACAAGTCTGTTCTGGAAAAGATGAAACCAAGCTAAACCTTGGATGCAAAAATTTTGAAAGTCCAAATCACAGACTTTCTGCATTTTGGGAGAGACCTGTCCTTGGAAAAGGACATCATTCTTGGAAAGGTGGAGGGTCAGTGTAGGAGAGGAAGACCCTGAATGAGATAGATTGAACTGTGACAGTGGGGTCAGGTGTGTCAGAGAGAATGAGGTTGGCTCAGTATAGGGCAAGGTTCAGAACAGTTCTTCCTAGGGTCTCTGTGAGTAGTAGTTGACTCAATGGCATATAACAACAGCATTCCTTCACACACACGATTTTTTTTTTTTTGGTTACTGCCTTACAACTTTATTTGATAATCAGCTATTAGTTTTCATCCATGTTGATGGGCTGTAGATTTTTTTTTTAAAGTGATGACAGGAGCATAACAAACCAGTGTTTTCAGCTTGTTGGGGGAATTTTCATCCTCATTACATTTTCTGGACAATGTGCACAGATGCAGTATGGGACATTCCTTATTCCTTTAGCCCAGATGACTTTGTTAAGTCTGGTGTCAATACGAATACCTGGCATTCCCTTCTCCTTCATGGCAAATCTCCAGATCTTCTTGCGTGCCCAAGGGGCACACTTCTTAAAGCCCACTCTATGGATGTGCTTGTGAATGCTGATAGTGGACTCTCTGGTCACCACTTCACTGACGGCAGAACAGCCCTTCTCACCAGCATTCTTTGTGGTAGTCATAGCACCAAGACCAGGCTGGATAGGAAGAGGACAAAGGATTGTGTCCCAAGACTTTTTAAATGGTAATTTGAATGAAGATTTCCAATGAAATTTCTTTTGGGGAATCATCTGTCAGAGACAGCTGATGGCCTAGTAGTAAGGTGTTGGGGGTCTGGCTAACTTGTAAAGCAAGGTTAGCCCTGCACCATAAGACCAGCAAGACTAACTCCATCTTGGCTATAGTATCTGCTTGACAGTAAACAACTCAAGGAAGTAAGATGTTAAAAACTAAGAATGTTGTGTCCTTATCAACCGAAACCATTTCTTCTTTAAGGCACACAATGAAGTATTCTGGAAAACATCTTTGTATTGTGCTGAGGCCTGTAAAAGTTAATGATTGTCCAGGTGGTCAACATCTTGTGACTGTGTGGGCTAATGTGATTGTTAGAGCAGATGTGCTACTAAAGCCTATATATGCTCTGTCTAAAAAATAAAAAATTTGCTATTCACCATCAGCAATAGCCTCTCTACATCTTCATTTAATCCTCGTCCCTTCTCTTGGTATAATTGTTCATTATAACAAGGCAGGACCCCGTTAGTAAGGAGTTGCACTGACAACCCAAAAAGCATGAGGTTCAAATCCACCAGCTACTTCATGGGACAAAAATGGGCAGTCTCCTCCCATTTCACTTAACAGCCTCTGAAAACCCATTGGAGGCTCAGCTAGGAGTAAATTTTGAGTCAAACAATACAGCAAATAATCTATTTGATGATGAATGTGATACCATTCCTCTTTAAATTTCCCAACATAGTAGTAGGTAATACAACTGCTTGATTCAAAATGGCCAGTCCCAGTCCATCTCGGCTGACCAATGCCTTGGATGTCCATCTTTATGTGTCCCATTTCCTTTTTAGCAACTTTCAGTTGTGCTAGATTCCTATTTCATCCATTCCACGTTGTAATTATTATTGGATGTTTACAGCTGTATTTTGTCATGTTGAGTCATGCCATATCAGCAATGAAGGTCTTTCCTTGAGTGAAAGCTCAAGTGAAAGCCCTGAGTCTTTAACACAAACTCTACTTTGAGATAGATTTTAGACTGCAAAAAGTTGGTAGAAATCCTCCATTTCTTCCTCTTTGACTTTTATTGGTGTGTATATTTGACTAAAAGTTGTGTTAATAAGTCTTCAGGATGGATCTTGAAATGGCTTTTTTATGCTGCCGCCCCCCCCTTGTGTACCGTGGAATCGGATGGGACTGTTACAAGAAGAAATTGGCCCTCCTCCAGCAGAGCATCTGGTGGATTCAAATGGCATGCCTTGGGGATTGTAGTACCACTTCTTGCCGGTAGGCTAGAAGCTCCCTGAAATGGCTTTAAAATACATACATATATACATACTATGAATGCAACACCATTTTTTCTCAAATTATCATTGCTGGCATAACATTGAGAGTAATGGGAATCTCAGAACACGTAACTGTTCTCTCATGAAGCCTGTACCAAGACCAAGAAGCTGTTGTTCAAGTAGAGCAAGGGAATACTGCATGGCTTAAAAATCAGGAACGGTGTGGTCAGGGATGTATTCTTTCTTCATACCTATTCAATCTGTATGCTGAACAGATCATTCAAGAAACTGAACTTCATTAGGAAGAATGTGGCACTAGGATTGGAGGAAGGCCCATCAACAAGTTGCGTTAAGCAGATTACACAACCTTGCTTTCTGAGTGTGAGGAGGACTTAAAACACTTCCTACAGAAGATCAAAGACTTCAATGGGGATTACATCTCAGCATTAAGAGAGCAAAAATCTGACCACTGGGCCAATAGGCAAAATCACAATAGATGGAGAAAAGATTGTAACTGTCCATGATTTCATCTTACTGGGATCCACATCCTTGGTATCAGCAGTAAAGAAAAAGATATGCTGCATGGGAAAATCTGCTGTTAAGGACCTCTTCAAAGTGCTGAAGAACAATAATGTCAAGCCAAGTTCTTCTCAATTACTTGGTATGTATCTGAAAGTTGGACAAAGACAAAGAAGAATCAATGCCTTTGAGTTGTGGTGCTGAAGAAGAGTATTGAATATACTATGGACTGCGAAGGAAACAAACTGGTCTGTCCTGGAGAAGGTGAAACCATATTGCTCCTTGGAGGCAAGGATTTGAAGCTGTATCTTACATACTTTGGGTATGTTGCCAAAAGGGACCAATCCTTGGAGAAGGAACTCATGCTTGGAAGGGTGGAGGGACAGTGCAGGAGAGAAAGATCCCGAGTGATGGATTGACACAGTAGCTGGGGTAATGGGAATAGGTGTGTTGAAGACAATGAGACTGTTTTAGGACAGGGCGGGATTCAGAGCTATTGTACACAGGGCTGCTGTGAGTCACAGGAGACTCAACAGCACATGACAACAACAACTTTGAGGAGACTGCTCTTACCCAGTCATATTTTGAGTACCTTCCAACCTGAGGACCTCATCTTCCAGCTACATGAAACAATTTTCTACAGCTATTCAGAGGGTTATTGAGGGCTCATTATTTCACAAGTGAATGACCTGTCCTGCTTCTTGGTTGGTCTTTGTGGGGGAGCTCCACCAAAACCTATCCACCATGGATGTCTCTGCCAGTATTCAAAATGCCAGCGGCGTCAATAAGAGAGATGCAAATGAAAACCACAGTGAAATACCATCTCCAGTAGAAGTGGCAACGTTTAACAGGCCAGCAAGCAATATTTATGTTGGAGAGGATGTGGCAAGAAAGGAACTCTTACACGTTGTTGGTGGGATTGTAAAGTGGCACAACAGCTCTGGAAGGCAGTCTGGCACTTCCTCAAAAAAGCTGAATATAGAAATTCCATGTGACTCAGCTCTTCCATTGCTTGAAATACATCCCAAGAAAATGAGAACTGAAGCTCAAATGGAAACTTGTACACCATTGTTCATAGCAGCATTATTCACCATCGCAAGAACATGGAAACAGCCCAGATGTCCAACCACAAATGAATGGATTGAGAAGTTGTGGTACATTCACCCAATAGAATACTATGTAGCATGCAGGAGCAATGATTTTGTAAATTACTACCTAACCTGGGAGGGACTGCAGAGCATTATGTTAAGTGAACTAACTCAGTCCCAAAAAGACAAATACTTCATAAAATCATTATTGTAGAATGAGTATAACCATCCAAGGATGGGGGTGGGGGGAAGCAGAGGGGTGAGGATGGGCAGGGGGGTGAGATGTAAGGTTGCACAATTCAATGAGGAGGGGTTGAAGGAAACAGAAAGGATCTTTTGTGAAAAGCAATGTATTCAAACTTTGTAAATAAATCAGTATAAAATGTTAAAAATAAAAATAGTACCAACTGAAAAATTTTTAAATAAACAAAACTAACAAACAAAAAGAACAAGTGCTATAGCTTGTGGCATCACAGTATCATGCAAGCCACTACAGTACCACAAACTGACAGAAGAGCAGTGGATGGACTCATTGACACTTAAAAGAAAATACCTATACAAATGCATAGACACACAAAAGTAACTAAAAAAAGATCATGCAGGTGTGCCAAGTAATGAAAGTGTTCATTTAGTTAGAATAACATCAATGAGATGCAACAATTAAAATTTTTTTCCTACTAAAATACACAATAAAAGACTCTAGGTCTTGAGTGGTGCTCAGCTGCTAACCAAAAGGTGGGTAGTTCAAGATCAACCTCCAAGACCAAGCAGCACTTGGAAAGAAAAGTCTAATATCTGCATTATGAAAAACTCAGCCACTGAAAACTCTTTAAGCTCAGTTCTTCTCTTACAATGTACATTAATTACTTTTCAGATGGAAAACTAGTGTAGTTGTCCATACTGTGGAAAGGAGTGTGATGTCACCTAAAAAGTTGGAAATAGAAACACAATTGCTGTGGTTGTTATGTGTCGTCGAGTCGCTTGTGACTCATAGTGACCCTATATACAATAGGTTTGAACCCTGTTCTATCCTGGGCCAACCTTATTGTCAACTACTCCCATTGCCTCAGTCACTGAACCAATCCATCTCATCGAGAATCTTCCTCTTCTGCTCTGTCCCTCTACCTTCCCAAGCATGATGTCCCTCACCAAGGACTGACCCCTCCTGGAAACATGCCCAAAGTATGTCAGAGAAGCGTCAGAATCCTTGCCTCCAAGGAGCAGCCTGGTTTCACCTTCTCCAGGATGAACCTGTTTGTTCTCCCTGCAGTCCATGATATATTCAATACTTTTCTTCAACACCATGGCTCAAATATATTAATTCTTTATCTACCATCCCTAGTCATTATACAGCTTTCTGATACATAGCAAGTAATTGCAAAGACTGGCCTGGATCAGGCTCACCTTATTCTCTGGACTGACATCGCTGTTCTTCAGTACTCTGGAGAGGTCCCTAATGGCACTTTCTCAGTGCAATTTGTCTAATGATTTCCTTGCTACTGGTACCGAGGGTGTTGATTGTGGAGCAAAGCAATCTGAAGCTGTTAACAATCTCAATTTCTTCACCATCTATCATTATGCTGTCAATCAGCCCAGTGGTGAGAATCTTTGCTTTCTTGATGTTGAGCTTCAATCCATATTGAAGGCTTGTGAGGGTGGAGGGACAGTGCAAGAGGGGAAGACCCTCTATGAGGTAAATTGATTCAGTGACTGGGGTAATCGGGATGGGTGTGTCAGAGGCAGTGAGATTGGCACAGGATAGAGCAGAGTTTAGGGCTGTTGTTGAGTCTCAACCGACTCAATGGCACGTAACAACAACAACAACAACAGTCCTTGACCTTCGGCAGCAAGCACTTCAGGTCCTCCTCAGTTTTAGCAAGCAGGGCTGTGCATAACTCAGGTTGTTGATGGGTCTTCCTCCAATCCTGATGCTGGTTGTGTCATCTGCATAATGGGTCTTCCTCCAATCCTGATGCTGCACTCCTCAAAGAGCCCTGCAATCTCATTACTAGCTACATATCCTAAAGAAACAGGAGCACGCACTCTGGTGACATAGACCATAGAGTGTTGTACAGCAAACATAAAGAAATAAGAACTGGGTCGAGCCCTCTGTGCCGATGACATGATAGTATACTTAGAAAACCATAAAGACTCAGCAAGAAAACTCTTGGACACAGTGGACCAATTTAGCAAAGTGGCAGGATACAAGATCAACATACAAAAATCAGTTGGATTTCTCTACAGTGACAAAGAGAATACAGAGCCGGAACTAAGAGAAACAATACCTTTCACAATA
>NW_006399791.1:7717336-7724219 GCF_000299155.1 Elephantulus edwardii | reverse complement strand
AGAAAGACACACTTGAGGAAGGCTGTAGTGGCATCTGAAACTTAAGTTTTTAAAAATTTCCACACTTCCAGGTGGGAAGGAAGAAGACAGAGACAATCAGCAATATCTTGATAATCAACTTGTATAAAAACAGCAGCATCTGAGAAAAATCTATGTTCCCCCAGAAACTGAGCCTCTGCAAGACATCTTGGGAAACTATCCAGTATCAAACCTGTGGACTAAGAGAAATGTAGAGTCATCATCAGATTTTCTGATTCGTACCTACGTGGATTTGGGTTAAAAAGGCAATAGATCACAGGAGCATAGTGACTTAGAGGAGAGAAATGACAGCTGAAAGTGACAAAGAAGACAAATGCTTGTAGTACTTAAATTACTCCACCACCAGACCATCAGACTGGGGATTTTTAGTGATAGCACAGCCACTCACATACCTCAACAGTCCCATCAGGCATCATATAAAAACTGAGGTTCATGATAATGGCCCAAATTATTCAGAAGAATTTAAATCATATTCTATACGTTATGCTTCAGATGGCATGAGTATTACATAAAGTAACAGCAATATATTGTGATTTATACAGCTTGATCCAGTAATCCCATTCTAGAGAGTTATATTAATAAAACAATTCAAGAGAAATAAAAAAGGAACAAAGGATAAATAAGAGCTGGAACATGAACAGATATATGCACACCCATCGTCATTGCAGCATTATTTACAATAGCAGAGAGATAGAAACAATCTAAGTGTCTATCAAGGGATGTATAAATAAACAAACTATATGCATACACACAATGGAATACTGTGCAATGTTAAAGAACAACAAAAACCTTGAGAAATATTGCCTAGTATGGGTGAAACTAGAAGACATTATTCTAAGTGAAATATGTCAGTCACAAAAGGGCAAATACTGTATAAGCTCACTGCTATAAGAAGTTAAGGAGAAGTTTACATGCAAAGAAACATTCTTTGGTGGTTACCAGGGATAATAGGGGCAGGAAGATAAATTAGCAAATAGACAATAGACATAAATTGGATGAAGGAAAAAGCAACATACAATGAGGTTAATCAGAACAATATCATTCAAGAAAGCTAAGACACGGGTATGTAAGAGATACAGACAATGAAGTAAGTACAAAACGGCATTATGAATGGATTTGTAGGCAGACAAGCAAGATGAGCAGAGGGGTGCAGGTGGAAGGGATTAAATCCATGACCATTAATTACATAGACTTGACAGATGATATTTGCATGTGTATATTTACACGTTATAAACTTATCCATGTATATAATACAGACAACACAGTTACGTAAACTTCATTAAAATCAAGCACCTCTGGGCTTTCCTCTCAGGGACATCAAGGCCAATTAGTACAACCACATACAAAGACAATGTTCTACCTCCTACTTGGTGAGTAGCAACCAGGGTCTTTAAGCTTACGAGAGACTATCTCAAAAACAACTGTTGGCTTTCCTATCCTGGACAAAGAGGAGAGACGAAAATAAAAGATGCAGAGAAATAGTTAGACCAAAGGACAAATGGCCGAATGAATAGCCGACAGGAACCTCAAAATCCACTACCCTGAGATCAGAAGAACTAGGGATTGCCTGGCTATAAGAAATCAAAGTAGAGAGTGCTAGAGAGAATGAGAGAAAAATACAGAACAAAAATCAAAATCATAAAAGATAGTCGGGCGTTTTTTTTGTTGCCTGACTGCCGCCACCATGGGTCGCATGCACGCTCTCGGGAAGGGCTTGTCCCAGTCAGCTCTGCCCTATCTCCGCAGCGTCTCCACCTGGCTGAAGTTGACGTCTGACGACTGAAGGAGCAGATCTACAAACTAGCCAAGAAGGGTCTTACTCCTTCCCAGATCGGTGTGATCCTCAGACATTCACACGGCGTTGCACAAGAGCGTTTTGTAACGGGCAACAAAATCCTGGGAATCCTTAAGTCCAAAGGATTAGCTCCTGATCTTCCTGAGGGTCTCTACCATTTAGTTAAGAAAACTGTTGCTGTTCGAAAGCATCTTGAAAGGAACAGAAAGGGAGAAGAATGCTAAATTCCGTCTGATCCTGATTGAGAGCCAAATTCACCGATCGGCTCGAGACTGTAAGACCGAGAGAGTCCTTCCCCCCAGTTGGAAATAGAATCATCCACAGCCTCTGCCCTGGTTGCATAAATTTGTCTTTATATACTTGAGCAATAAAATCATTGTTTAACTAAAAAAAAAAAAAAAATTAAAAAAGCTAGTCAGGCTTGCTGGTTTTAATACAGACTGGTGGGACCCCGAAAGTAAGATTCTTAGTCATCCTTGGAGACTGTCTGGAACTAATTCAACTCCTTTCTGAGGCTCAAATTTCAGCCAAATAATGAAAAAAAAAAAACAAAACCCAACAAAAAACCAAACTCTTAAACAATAGCCAGGCCTATAAGGTGAACAAGAACACCGGGGAAGTACTTGCTCCTTACAACAATCAACCCTGTAAGATTTATCCAGGAATAAAGGCTCAGACAGCAAAAAGGGGTAGGACAGAAGGATGAATGGAGATAATAATCATAAAAAGAAATGGAAGAGTGCTTTACAATGTGGAGACTGTAATAAATATTTATAAATGAATGAATGGAAAACCAATTATGCTCTGTAATCTTTTGCTGAAAATAAAATTTAAAAATAAACAAAAGCTAGTGTTATTTTCATGAGTTGTAATTGGCTCAGTGCAAGCTTCTATATCTGATAAGAGACTTTTATTAACTATTGTTAATATTTTATAGGTTTTCTTTCTGTTAACGTGTGTGTGTGTGTGTGTGTGTGTGTGTGTGTGTGTCTATGTATGTATAGACTTCACTATAGGTTACATTTCAACATCAAGAAAATAAAATCCCCACCACTAGACCAATAGGCAACTCCTGATTGAAGTCATCAACGATTTCACCTTGTATCCACAATCAACACCCATGGTAGCATCAGTCAACAAATCAAAAGATGTGCTACATTGGGAAAATTTGCTGTCAAGGATCTTTCCAAAATTCCATAGAGCAAAGATGTCAGTTTAAAGTCTAAGGTGCACCTGATCCATACCTTGGCATTTTCAATTACTTCCTATGCATCTGAAAGTTAGACAATGAATAAAGAAGACCAAAGAAAAATTAACGTCTTTGAATTGTGGTATTGGAGAAGAGTATGGGAATATACTACGGTCTGGTTAAGAACAAACAAATCTGTCTTGAAGGAAGTGTAACCAGATTGCTCCTTAGAGGCAAGGATGATAAAACTTTGTCTCGTTTACTTTGGGCCTATTTTCTGGAGGAACCAGTCCTCAGAGAAACACATCATCCTGGGAAAGGTAGAGGGTCAGTGAAGGAGAGGAAGACCTTCAATGAGAACTGATACAGTGACCACCACAATGGGCTTGACAGATGATGGCCTGGGAGAGGGCAGGATTCAGATCTGTTGTTCATAGGGTTACTGTAAATTGTAGTCCACTGAATGGCACCTAACAACAGCAACATGGGTATACATTCTCTTTTATAACTTAGTTCTTCACCTAACAATGCGTGTTATGAAATCATTTTAGAGCACTCCATTATTGGACATAATTCATTTATTTAAATAAACAACTACTATTAGCATTTATTTTTGTGATTTCCTTATTATTCACATGCTGTGATGAACATCTGTAGCTTAATCTTCTCACTAGTCCTTGATACTTTCCTTTGGGAAGACCCCTGAACATGAAATGGGCAGGCAAGAATATTCTAAAGCATGTTAAGTCCTTTGATATCAAAAGACTCAAGTGATCCTCAAGAAGTAGTTACCAATTCTCTTCCACAACAAATAAAATATATAAACAACACTTGAGTCTATGTTTCTCATATCCTCTTCATTATGAAGTATATTAGAATATTATAATCATCATTATTAAAATATAGTACTATGTATTTTCAAATTATTTTAAAAAATCCTACTTCCTTGATGATTTAGTTTGCATAGTTCTGAGTACAACTGAGATTAAGCTGTTTTCACAGTTTGAAAATTTAATTCATTTTTAATGGAAAAAGTTAATTCATGTACATGGTAAAAATATCAAACAGCACAGTTAATATATTGAACATCAGTCTCCATCTGGCCCTGGAGCCTTAAGCCCCTTGAGGAAGCCATCATAGTAAGTTCTTTGTTTCTCTTTTCAAAAATAACATTTACCTAGACAAGCAAGCAGAAATACATGATGCATATAGATCTGCACACTTTCAAAAACATTAATTAAAAAAAATTTAAAAAATAAAAAAATTAATTAAATCCTGAGTTCTTGTTTGGCTGATACAAGTTGTTTGCAACCAACTGCTCATCTAAAAAAGGTTGGTGGTTGCAAACCATTTAGCAGTTTCTTAGAAGAAATACCTGGCAAAAGGATCATCTGTATGCAGAATAGATCACCCAGGACGCTGGGCTGTACAAGGAGTAATGTGGCATCAGGATTGGAGGAAGATTCATTAACAACCTGCAGATGACACAACCCTGCTTGTTGAAACTGAGGAGGACCTGAAGCACTTGCTGCAGAAGATCAAGGACTGCAGGCTTCAATGTGGATTAAAGCTCAGCATCAGGAAAACAAAGATTCTCACCACTGGGCCGATTGGCAGCATCATGATGGGTGGTGAAAAGATTGAGACTGTTAACAGCTTTAATTTGCTTGGCTGCACAATCAACATTCTTGGCACCAGCAGCCAGGAAATCAAAAGACATATTGCAATGGGAAAGTCTGACCTCTTCAAAGTACTGAAGAGCAATGAAATTATTCTGGAGACTAAGGTGCACCTGATACAGTCCATGGTCTTTGCAAGCACATGCTATGCACCAGAGAGCTGGACAATGACTAGGGATGATGGAAGGAGAATTGATGCCTTTGAGCTGTGGTGTTGGAGAAGAGTATTGAATATACCATCGACTGCTAAGAAAATGAACAGGTTTGTCCAGGAGAGGGTTAAACCAGACTGCTCCTTGGAGGCAAGGATTCTGAAGCTTCATCTGACATACTTTGGACATGTTGCAAGGAGGGATCAATCCTTGGAGAAAAACGTCATGCTTGGGGTGTTGGAGGGATAGCGTAGGAGAGGAAGACCCTCGATGAAATGGATTGATTCAGTGACTGGGGTAGTCAGGGTAGGTGTGTCAGAGATGGTGAGATTGGCACAGGATACAGCAGGGTTCAGGGCTCTTGTACATAGGGTTGTTATGAGTCGCAGGCAACTTGATGGCACATAAAAACAACAAAGCAACAAGGATCACAGGTAGGAAAAGAATCCTATGGAGCAGTCTATGACACATCCTGAGACCCTATCTGTGCTGGCTCGTTCCTGTTACCACCTATGTAGCCACCACCAGTTTGTCAGTGGAGATTTAAAAAAAAAAAAAAAAAGGCATCAGACTAAGAACAATCCCTGGAAGATAGGATGACCTCAACAAGATGGGTCGACACAGCAACTGTAACAACGGGCTGCAGCACAGCAGAGGTGGTGAGTAGGGCAGGGCGAAGGGTTCAGAGGGTTCCTGTGAGTCCTAGTCAACTTGAGAACACCTCTGGTGGTCTAGTGGTGAGAAGCTCTGCTGTAATCCCAAAGGCACATAGTTTGAATCCACCAGCTGCTCTTTGGGAGAAGGATGGACAGCCTCCTCCTGTGTGACTTACTGCCTCTGAAAACTTACTGGGAGGTCTGAGTAACTTCTGACTTGATAGCACACAACAACAACATAGGGAGCTCTGGTGGCCCAGGGTAAGAAGCTGCGCTGCAATCCCAAAGGCACGAGGTTTGCACGCACCAGCTCCTCTACACAAGGATGGATAATCTCATCTTTTTTAAAACAACAACACCACTTTTTAATTTCAATTTTAATGAAAGTTTACAGAAAAGTTAGCTTTTCATTCACTCATTATTGTACAACTACCCCACATCCAGTCCTTTTTGCGATGTAACTCTTATTCTGGGCTGTTGTTGTACATATAATACCTAATCATATATTCCTTTTAAACAATTCTTTGCTTCATCTGTTCCAGTGCAATGTTCATTAAAGCAGGTCTGACCTGAGGGCTTGGGAAGATGATAGGGTAAGAGTGGATACATAATGGACAATCTCCTCTTGTGCAATTAACCTCCTCTCAAAACCCATTCAAGTAATGGGGTGATTCCGATTCCACGGCATACAACAACATAGTGGCCTAGTGGGTAGACAGTTGCACTGTTAACTCCCTTGTGGCCCCTCTCTGGAAGTTCAAATCCACAGCTGCTCTGCAAGAGTAAGATGGCCAACCTCATCCTGTGCCATTTATAGCCTGTGAAAACTAGTTCCAACTCGACGGCAGTGAGTTCGTGAGTATGATGCTGAGCACGTTTCAGCAGAGCTTCTGGTTAAGTCAGGGTGGAGGAAACGCCTGGAAATCAGCTAGAGAAAACCCTATGGCTCATAATTGATTTGCACGTTGATGCAGGGCTTGGTAGCAACGTGTTCAATTGTGCCTGGGGTCACCATGTGCCAGGGGCCAACTCAACAGCCACTAAAACTACAATCCCAGGGGTCTTCTTTCAGAGAACATTCTTGGGATCAGCTGTTTCAGTAGACAAGCAAAGTGGTAAGAACATGAGGTGAGTGTGGGGGTCTCTTTCTGGGTGAAGCCAGGTGGAGACCAAGAAGAGAGGGTCCCTCCCGTAGGATCAAGGACAAAATAAACAGCCCAGGTCCCTGGAGAATCGTGAGGCCGAAAGGCTCAGATGTGGCATTAAGAGATACCTGCTACAACCCTGAAACCCACAGCGTCCCTTTTCAGCAGGAAGTAGCTAAGAGAATACGCCATCCCCTTTTCCTTATGACTCAGGGTGAAGTCTCTCTC
>NW_006399791.1:7710378-7711858 GCF_000299155.1 Elephantulus edwardii | reverse complement strand
GGGTAATCGGGATGGGTGTGTCAGAGGCGGTGCGGTTGAGCAGGGTTTAGGGCTGTTGTGCATAGGGTCGCTATGAGTCGGAAACGACTCGACGGCACATAACAACAACAACAACATCTACTAGTTTATTTACAAAATTCAAATACAAATTTGAACAAATTCTCACTCCCCACCCATTAAATTGTACAAAGCAATGATTAAGCACCCCTTTTCCCTGCACATTCGCATCCCTCTGCTTCCAGCCTCTCCCACCTCTCCTGGATCCTTATACTCCTTCTACAATAATGGTTTTATACAATATTTGTCCTTATGGGACTGAGTTAGTTCACTCAGCATCATGCTCCCCAGTCCCTCCCAAGTTAGGTAATAATTTACAAAGTTATTGCTCCTTTGTGCCGCATAGTATTCCATTGTGTGAATGACCATAATTTCTCAATCCATTCTTTTGTGTTTGGACATTCGGGCTGTTTCCATGTTCTTGAGATGGTGAATAATGAAAAAAAAAATCTCTATATCTGTATCTCTATCTCTTTATCTATCTATCTATCTATCTATCTATCTATCTATCTAATCTCTAACAAATTCTCCTTTCTTGCTCCCCCAAAATCTAGTCTTCCAAAGCTAATAGAGATCTCCTAGGTTCTCTGAGCCTCCTCTTCCCTTTGGTGCAGGTAGGGATCCCTCTGGCTCCTAGGACGGCGGAGAGAGAATAACAGGCAGCTCGCGCGCGCATCAGCCGCCCTGCAGCGCGCAGGTCACACCCGCGCCGCGAGCTTCCGGAAGCCCCTCCCGCCGCGCGCGCCCGCCGTCAGGAATGGGGCTCGGCCCCTTTAAATCCTTTCAATCCCGCCCGGGAACGCCCAGAGCCGCCCTGTTCCCGGATATGCCTGCTGCCCCGGAGTTGCGGGGCGTGGTGACTCCAAGGTGGTTCACTCCCCGTGCCCCCTGCTTCCTGGCTCGGCCCTCTGCTCCGTCGACGCCTCGGCGGTCCCCACCATGAGCCGCATCTACCACGACAGCGCGCTTCGCAACAAGCCGGTGCAGAGCGCGCGGCTGCCCGGGGCCTGGGACCCCGCCGCCCACCAGGGGTAGGCTCTGCCGCGCGCCCGGCCTCCAGCCCGGCCTCCATCGCCCCCGCACCTCCTCTGTTTGGACCCGGGCTCCCGGATTGGAGGGGAGGATGGAGGGAGGAAGGGCTGGGGTGACAAGAGTCGCCTCTCGGGCGCCAATCCGAGCTGGGCTGGCAGCGTGCCTGTCCTAGTGCCATCTGGAGAGGATCCCGAGTCCTGGACTGGGCTCCAAGGCGGTGCATTGGCCCCGCTGACCTCTGTCCCCACCCCGCCCGTATGACTGGAATCACTCCAGCCGCTTGTTTTGCTGCCTTCCTTTCCGGTGTTTGCACGGGCTGTCGCTTCTGAAATGACAATTTGGTTGGCATTGCCTGTTTGGAATCGAGTATAAGGATTCCCTCCCCCCCCCC
>NW_006399791.1:7705654-7708725 GCF_000299155.1 Elephantulus edwardii | reverse complement strand
AAGAACAAACTGGGAGGAGGGTAGAGAGAATAGTGCAACAATGAATGAGTGGAAACCCAAAATCTCTGTAAATGTTTATGAAAATTAATAAAATATAGAAAAAAAAGAGATACCTGCTACAAAGGCAGGGCATAGATTTTCTTTCAAAATGAGTCTTACTCTATTTGCATTTATTGATGTAAAGTGATGGATAGGTTTGTTTCTGCCTCTGGCGTCTCATTTTACATTGTGTTTGTCTAGTGAGCACTTGCTTTGTGTCTTTTGCCCTGTGATGGGCATGTGCACATGTGTATTTTCTTCAGGCAATTTCATTGCATCAGTGACAACCAGGCTTGCTCTTTCTTCTGGAGCCACCAGACTTTGTCAGGACAAGATGTGTCAGATATGTTAAAATGTGATCTCATGCATAAAATCTGAAACTCCACACACAAATGCACTCCTAGACTTATATATGTTTTTTCTCCCCTCTACTGCTCGACAAACACGGGAATCCTGATAAATTCTATTTCCTCCAATGTCCATCAAAAGAGAGGAGAGAAAAATGTTCATGTGTTTATAACAATATGTACATCTTCAGTGAGAACATGCTAGAACTTCCATTTTGATCAAGGTCATTGGGAACCAAAGCATCCGCTTATGACTTTAGCTGTCTCAAGCCTGGAAGACTTTTCTGCACATTAGCTTCTTCCATCTCACACCCTGATCCTCTCCACCACCCACAATGTCTCAGTACAGGGCACTCTAGGCCATACGTCTGCCTCCAGCCTCACTCCGTTATGTCACATCAGAAGTGTCAGCACAGAGAGTAGTCAGGTATCCCTGGAAGCTGGCCTGCACCAGGATAGCTAGAAGTAGCTTAGCCATATTAGAAATGACTGAGAACCACATTGATTGTTGCTATGTGCTGTCGAGGCAACTCTGACTCAGAGGGACTCTATGAACAACAGGTCTAAGCCTTGCCCAATGCTACACCATCCTTGTGATGTCCAACATGCTCAGGCTCATTGGTACAGTCACTGTGTTGATTCATCTTGTTGAGGATCTTCCTCTCTTTCTCTGACCCTCCACTGTTCCCCGCCTGATGTCTTTATTCTGGTTCTAGTTGCTGTTGAGTCTATTTTGACTCAAGGGTGCCCATGTGTGCCAGAGTAAGACTGAGCTCCACAGCAACTCAGTAACCGATTTTTTTCTGAAAGTAGGTTGTTTCTTCTGAGGTGCCTCTGGTTTAATTCCAACTTCCAAGTTTTTATAATTCATTCTGTTAACCATTTGTGCCACCCAATTACTACAAGCCAAAGGGATTCCCTGTCAACTTTCTCTAAACTAGATCACTCTAACAATGAGTGACATGAGGCAAAGAAGAACTCTGAGTTATACAACAGGGTTCAAGTCTTTTGCACATCAGGTCACTATGAGTCGTGTGCTTACTCGACAGCACTTAACAAAAACAACAAGTCTTAACTGGAACAAAATTACTTACTAAAGAAAATTCACAATAGCATATGTCTATGCCTAGGGTCCACAAAATTCATGAAATGATGGGAGGAAGGGGCTACCACTGACAGCTCATCCTGTACTCCCAGGTATCTGCCTGGACACCTGACTTCCTGTGACCCCTTCTAGAGGAACATCTGGTCTCCCTGAATGGAGCACAGGTTCTACTCCATAAAATGTTTGAAAAAGGAACCTACAACCTTGAACATACCTTGGCAAAGGGCTGAATGAAAGGGCATACAGGATGGGGTGAAATCTGGGAACAAAGGGAGGGGTTGGATATTTAAATTTTTGAGATCTGGCTTATTGTTTTTTACCATCCTGACATTAACCCCATTTTTACAGAGGAGCACCAGCCCAGACAGATTGGAACATTTGTCCAAGTCCACCCAGCTGGGATTCAAACTTTGATGAGTTGTTGATCTAACTCATGGTTCTATCCCAGGTCTTTGGAAGGCTCCTTCAGCCACTGTGCGGTCAGGGACAGAGCACAAAGAGCAGCTCCCATGCCTGCCAGTTGATAGCTCCTGAGGGCTACCCACCTCCCCATCCCAATTCCTTGTTGTTATTGTTAGGTGCCAGTGGGGTCCAAAACAAAAAGGGAAGAAATGATGCAGTAAGAGAAATGAATAGATGATTTTAAAGGGCAGCTCTGAAGACAAAGTATTATAGTGAAATGGGCAAAGAAATGAAGCTAGAAATCAAAAGGGAAGAACTCGTATTGCATTCCTGAGACTGAAAGAGCTGAAGAAAAATTAATGCCTCGAGTTGCAATATGGAAAGTTTTGCCGTGGGCAAAATCTTAATGATGCAAGAAGCATCAAAGGAAGATGGAAGGATTTCACAGTCACTGTACCAAAAAGAACTAGTTGGCAATGGAGCAGTTTAAGGAAGTACCACATGATCACAAGTAATCAAGAGTAATGAAGAAAGAAGTGCAAACTGCACTGAAGGCACTGGCAAAAAAAATAAGGCCCCAAGAATTGATGGAATACCAAATTGCCATGTTTCAACTAACAGATGCAGCCCTGGACATGTTCCCTGGATATATATCAAGAAATCTGGCAGACAGCTACCAGGCCAACTGACTAGCTGTCAATGTACTGTCAAGTCATTCCTGACCAGTGAGTTTTTAGAAGCTGTTAATCATATAAACAATATAATCATATAAACAAACCATATTTGTTCCCATTTTAGGAAAAAAGTTATTATAGAACTCCATTTGGGTGTCAAATGCCATAACGGTTGCCCATGGTGGACAGTGTTTGGCAGAGTGGAATTCAGTTCCTAAATCACATGCCTCTGGAAATTCTATGAACTTGGAGAAATGTCAATAGTTATAGAAAGACTTCTGGTCTTTTGTTTAGAGGGTCGCTATGAGCCATCATTGACTCGACGGTAATCAACAACATTATATAAAAAACAAAAAATGTTTTTTAAAAAATATTATCTAAGTAAATATTCTTTTTATTTTCTTCTTTTCCTGCCAGGAAAACAAACAGATTCATTTTGGAGAGGATTAAACCAAGCTGCTCCTTGGAGGCAAGGATTCTGGGGCTTCGTCTGACATACTTTGG
>NW_006399791.1:7665465-7701449 GCF_000299155.1 Elephantulus edwardii | reverse complement strand
CTGGCACAGGAGATTGCCACGCCTTCTCCGGCGGAACATCTTTTGGATTCGAACCACGTTCCTTCTATATTGCAGCACAGCTTCTTGTCACTAAGCCACCAGAGCTCGAGTATGTGAGGGTCAAGACCTCTCCGTCATTGAGGTTGTCAGGACAAAGTGAATCATTCCACTAGGAATTATAAATCAGCTGATCCAAAACTAGGGAGCTCAGGTGGCTTTAGTGGTAAGGAGATGTGCTGCCAACTCAAAGACAGGCGGTTCAAATCTACCCAGGGCTCCCCCAGAGAATGATGGGCAATCTTCTGTTAAATTTACAGCCTCTGAAAACCTGCTGGACTTCCGGGCTGGTTTCAACTTCACAGCACACAACAACAAACCAATACAGTTGCCAATAGGACAGAGCAGGGAGCTGTGGTGGCCCAGTCTGCCGCTGACCCAATGCCAGGTGCTTCCCAGGCGGCTGGAATCCATCAGGGGCTCCATCGCAGAAAGGTGAGCGGTCTCCAGCCGTGCAGCTTACAGAACCTTTGGAGAGCCAGCCGTGAGTTGATTACAATTCAGTGGTAATAATGAGTTTTGCTTTGAGAACTAGGGCATATACAACTGAGGGTGTACATTTTTACTGAAGCAGGTTGCCTTAGCTTTCTTTGACCATAGTGAACTAATGGGTCGAAAGTTGAGTTAGAAGAGAGAGAGGTGGAAAAATGAGTTAGCAGCCAAGTGTGTAACTACTGTGGCTCGAGGGCTCCTTGAAGTGACAAACGGTAGAGAATTGTGTGTGATGGTTGATGGGGGAGGATTCTCCTTCATCTTTGGCTCTTCCCACTCCCGCCCTGTTTCTGTAGTTCAAAAAGGGGATCCCCTTGGTTCTCCTTTTACCAAAGTTGAATCAGGAAGCCAACGATCCAGTTCCGCTCAGTGAGCGGGACCTTCAATCGTGTACAAGTCACAGAACCTCTAGGTCTCGGTTTCTCTACCTCTGGAGGAATAGCCATTTCCTCTTACCTCAAGGCATGTTTTTAAGAAAGGCTGTCCCTTGGAGAAGGACATCATACATAGAAAGGTGGATGGACAGTGAAAGAAAGGAAGATCCCTGACAAGATGGACTGGCATGGTCACTGCAGCAGTGGGCTCAAGGATGTCAGAGGTAACAAGAATTGTCACAGGATAGGGCAGAGTTCAGATCTGTGTTTCTATGGGTTGTACTTGACTCCTAATAACAACATTAAATGACTGTACATGCAAATGAGAACAGAAATAAATGAAAGTGCTTTAAAACAAGTAAAATAAAATTCAGAAAACAAACTCAAACTCAACTACCATGAGATCTGAACTAATTTATAGCTGACCCTCCAGTGGGTTTTCAGAGGCTGTAAAAAGCTTGGGAAGAGATTGCCCATCTTTCTCCTGCGGTGAGGGTGGTGGATTTGAACCACTTGAGATGTCTGGCCTTTGGTTTAATAGCATATCACCCTTTGGACTAGGCCACCAGAGTTCCCTAAACAGGCGAAAAGGAAATATAATTCATAACCAATTAGGCCCCTCAGCCCAGTTTGGTTAAGCAAAAATACAAACCCCATTATATGTTGTAAGCATTTTATAGTTTACAAAACAACTAGGTAGATGTGATTTTGTATCATCATCAGAAGAGCAGAGTGAGGTGGCCCGTTTCCTCACTTTGTTGCTAAGCAGCTTGACTCTCTGCTTCAGTAACCCCAGTGGCCAAGCAGGCGGGCCGCAGCTCAACCTTAGAGTAGCCTGACATTCCTTCTGCCTCTGGTAGTGCCTCATCACTGTCCTTGGAGAATGGACACCACAGTGTGAGAAGTGTAGAGAAAGGGCCAGTCGGTAACAGGCTGGGTGTGCAGGAGACGTGTGGACTTCTGTCCCCACGCAGACAGACCTGGGCCATCCCGTTCAGGCTGTCCCTGAAGTCTGACAGACTGACCTTCCTCCCTCTTCCTCTCATCCCAGGGGGAACGGTGTCCTGCTGGAAGGAGAACTGGTGGATGTTTCTCGGCACAGCATCTTGGATGCCCATGGCAGGAAGGTGAGGATGCTTCTTGGGTTACACCTCAGGGCACGGGCTTCACTGTCCCTGTCCTAGCCTCTGCCAGTGTCAAGGACCTGGGATTGAGCTCTTTCCTGGAGGGGCTCACAGGACTGTGAGAGATGGGTCAGAAGAGCAGCAAATGGAGCAGCTGAGTGGAAGGGATTTGTTATATCCATGCAGTGCAATGGGTAGACAGGTGGGAGTGTGTAGACTCTTGACAGAAGAGCCTGGGTCGTAGACCAACCAGCCTTGAACCTCACATAATGGTGTATTTGGGCTGGACTGGGAGCATGAGAGCCTGAAGGGGTGCAGTGGGTGGTAAGGACTAAGCATGTGTGTGATCAGAGGAGGCCCGCACGGGACAGATTTCACAGGGTAGGGAGCCATGCTGTGGAGACAGGAAGGTCAGGATAGATGGCATTTCATTCTGTGAGGCAAGGGTCCAGACCCCTGACCTCTGGCCTGGTGGTTTCCACTGCCCCAAGGGGGCAGATGAAGTCCAAGCAGGTTGCAGCTGTGTGGATGCAGGGTCAGCAGTGACCTTCCTCTTCCTGAGGATGAGCTGTGTTCCTAGGAAATTGTGTGCACCTTTAACTTTTGGGATTGAATTACTGTGAATGTGCTGCTGGAGGCGGTCGTTCAGAGCCTTGGAAAGTGGCAGAGCTCTTGGCAGTTCACTTGCCTTATAAAATCACTGTTTCTGGCTTGATACCGTCCTCGCTCCCGCATGGTCTCTTGGAATCCTTACAGGTTCGTGTTGCCTCTGTATTAGAGAATTTAGGAGGGCCTAGGCGAGCTATGCTCCAGGTGACACGTATGTTGGAAGAGGCAGCGTGGCTGTCCTAGTCCAGGCTCCTTTTGAGCTCCTTTTCCATGCTGCCCTGGCTGCATCCTCCTCTGCTTTATGCTATCTGGGGTCCTTCGTGCTATGCACTTGGGTTGTAGTTCTGTGTATGTAGCTTCTGGCTGTGTGGAGGAGGCCTTTGGGTTGGCCTACTATGGACTTCCAGCATGATTCATGCATCAGGTGCTCTGTCAAACACACAAACGAATAAATGAGTGAGTGGATATTTGAATGAGGGGTATCTACCCAGTTTGAATATCTTCAGGGACTGAGGTGAGATTCTGGGGTCTAGGTAAAATCTAGGAGGGCTACAAACCCCAAAGCAGTAGTGTATTACGGTGGGAGCCGGGGAGGCAGCCCTTCAGTCTCGCTCTCTCTCCGACAACAGGAACGCTACTACGTGTTGTATGTCCAGCCCAGTCGCATCCATCACCGCACATTCGACCCTAAAGGAAATGAAATTGAACCCAACTTCAGTAATACCAAGAAGGTGAACACGGGCTTCCTCATGTCATCATACAGTACGTATTCTCTGTCCTTCCTTCTTCTGGGCCCTCCCAACCAGTATGGCCTGGCCTCCCTTGTCTCTTGACTCCAGGATTGACTCATGTCATGTTATCAGGAGGGACTAGTCCCTCGGGAAGCAGGCCGTGCTTGGCTGCAACAGTGAACTCAAGTGTAGCAGCAGCTGTGAGGCTGGCAGGACCAGGCAGTGTTTCCATGTACATGATGCCTGTGGCCTGCAACCTACTTGACAGCACCTAACAACAGCAAGAGCTCCTGTGGTCCCACGAGCCAGCAGCCTGCAATCTGACCGGATGATTGGGGTTCGTTAGCACCTGTGAGTCAGGAGAAGGCCCCTGTCTGGTGCCTGACCTATGGATTTGGGACTTGCCAGCCTCGTGAGCCAGGCCCTGGAGATAAACTTCCCTCTCTCTGTTTCTATATATACACTTCACTGTTTTTACTCCTCTGTAGAATCCGTCTAAGACAAATGGTGCAGAGTCCAGGCCAGGCTCCCAGAAACCTCCATCTCTCTGGCCCCTGGGCCCTCCCTACTGATTCTTCTTCCTGACTTTGCATGTAGAGGGTGCTCTCTGCTGTCTGTCCTGTATAAGGAATTTTTAAGTTGAAATGAGAATCCATCTGTCCATCCATCATTTTATTCTTGTTTTCACTTGCTCTTCATTTTCTGAACACTTAATGAGTATCTGCCATGAACCGGGCCATGTACCTCAGCCTGTGGTTAGAGGGCGAACAAACCCATTACTTGAATTCAGGATGCTCTCAGTCTGGTTGAGGAAATGGAGGAGCTGTGATTGTGGTCATTGTGACTATGTGCAGCTCTGGATCTGACAGATCTGGCCAGGGAGGCTGACTGGAGGGGGAACACCACTGAATCCTGAAAGGAATCAAATGGGGTACTATGGCTAGGGAAGGTGTTTCAGAGAGGACAGCGTGCCCAAGGCATTCTGGGGATGGAAAGGGTCCATGGTCCAGGTGAAGAGAAGCCATGCAAGTGAGCAGAGCTGGGATGCACAGGGCCGGAAAGGGACCGAGAGTCAGAACTTCAGCTGAGAATACAGGAGAGCTTATTAGTGAACAATTTTAAGTCAGGAGTTAACAGATTAGATTGATCTAAAAAAAAAATCCCCTGGGGGAAATGAGTAGACTGGAGATGAGGAGTCTTGTTATGAAGCTGTTAAGTCAGGGAGTATAAAAAAAAATGTGCCAATTGGTCCATGTGTGCCAGGGTAGGACTGTACCCCACAGGTTTTTCAATGGCTAATGTTTTGGAAGCAAGTAAAGCCTTTCTTCCAAAGTGCCTTTGATGTTGTTGTAGTTGTGGGCCTTTGAATCAGAATCAACTCATGGCTGACCCTCCAATGGATTTGCAAAGGGAGTGAATCGCACTAGAGGAGAATGTTCATCATCCCCTCTGCAGAGCACTTCGCACATTCAAACTGCGTGCGTTTCAGATCACAGCACAGCTTCTCACCATGAGGCCACCAGAGCCATTAGGTGATTTCAAACTGCCAACCTTTTGGTTGACAGCTTTGCACCACCAAGGAACTTTAGGAGGAGATGAAGGGGCCTGACTTTCCAGTGGGGCTGGAAAGACTGGATCGGCTAAAAATGGAAGAGGGACACAGGGCTCAGTGTTTTACGGGCTCTGAGGAAAGAATATGGGAGGAGTTGGGGATGACACCAGAGCTTGGGTGTGGAAGGAGGCTTTGGGGGATGGAGGAAAAAGAGGAGCAGGTCTGGGGTGAAGGGTTCTGTTTAGAACACACTAAGTTGGAGGTCCACTGACACTTGCAGGTAGGGGTAGATGACCACTGGTGAGAGGGAGGTACGGTTCTAACACTTGGAGTGATCTGGGCTGCTCACAGGTGTTTGGGAGTAACCAGCCCATGAGTAATATTGAAGCCAGGAGAAAAAAAGAAGTGGGCTTAGGAGGTTGTCTTGGGAGGCAGCAACAGGAAGAACAGGACAGAGGAAGGGGCCCTTTCAGGGTGGGAGGAGGAAGAGTAGAGAGTCCTAGGGAAGTGGGGAGAGTGTGACACCTCTGACACCCAGTAAAGGGGAACAGGAGTGAAGAGGCAACAGAGGGGTCAGGTGATGCTCAGCACCTGGAAAAAGCTGAGACCATGTGGCCTCCAAGTGGTTTTAGCAATTACAAACTTGCTGGTGACTATGATGTGGGAAGGGTTGAGGAAAGTGGAGTAGTGGATGAAGAACAGAATGTTGGGAAGTGTTGAAAGATGGGGGCAGGAAGAAGGAAAGACAAGTTCCAAGGAGAAGAGGGAGGGTAGGATCAGAAATCCAGACAGAGAAAGGAGCTTGAGGCAGGAGGAGGATACCACCACCTCCTCCTCAGAGACAGGAGAGAAGAGATTGGATGATGTTACAGGCAGAGTTGACAGGTAGGAGGTGCTAGGGAAGAGTTCTCTTGCAAAGTAAGAGGTCAGGTGGCTTGTAAGGTGGCGTGGTATGGACAAGGTGGAGAATCAAAGAGAAAGGAGCAGTGGGAGGTGGCCTTGTCCTGGCTGAGGCTATAGACTATGAATGGAACATAAACTAGCCTCTGTGGGCTGACCAGGATATCCTCTGGCAGCACCTGCTCATCTTGTGTTGATGTAAAGAATATAGCCTGTTGATTGACTTTGGGTTGCTGGGCTGAAATGTGGCTAGCACACTTTGGTGAAGTGTAGGGCCTCAGGGTGGCTCCCTGGAGAAGGAGGCACCGTATCCTATCCAAGGTTTGCATGGTGATAAAATGAAGGGTGTTAAATCCTGAATTAATGAGCTCAGTCAGAGCCAGGGTCAGGGGACCGCAGAGGGGCTAGGGAGCCCCAGCGTGTGGTGGTTTTGAATCCTGCCTCCTCCACTGACTTGTGTGATCTTAAAAGTCTTAACTGTAGGCGTTGGTTTTGCAGCTCTAAAATGGGAATAATGAACAAGTATTAGCACTCCCTGAGATTTACTGGTCGGATGCTGTGCTTGCTTTTTATATATCATTTCATTTTCACCTCCTATTAGTCCTATCAGATAGAACCATTTTATCTTTATTTTCAGGCATAGAGAACTTAAGGAATTTGTCCAAGGTTACACAGCTTGTAAACAATGGAAATCAGATTCACACTGTTGTTAGGTGCCGTCAAGTTGAGTACAACTCACAGCGACCCTGTGAACAACATATCAGAACCCTGCCTTCACCTCTGCCAGCATCACAGTCTCAGGCCATAACTCCTGCTGTGAAGTTTGTTGAATGCTCCAAGAATGGATTTTCAAAGGCTTACCTTACAATGACTGAGGGTTAAATGAGGCAACACATGAAGAACACACAGCCCTCTTCTGTTCACAAAAGGCTTTCTGTTGAAACAGGAGACCAAGAATAGGAGGAAGATACGGAATGTGTGGCTGATGGCTTCTGTGACAGCCGTCTCCTTCGCAGACATGGACCTAGAGAACTAGATAGTGCTTGGCTACTGAAGACTAATCAAAGAGTCTATAGAAAAATCCTCACATGAAGAGGGGAAAATGCAGAACAGAATTTGACATTTTCTTGGACTCCAGACTTTTTGGAGTCAGGAAGGCTAGATTAACTCCTGAAATAGTTTTAAAACCTTAACTCAAAGATACTCTTGAAATCCTAAAACCAAAGGTTCATTTAACTAGTGCACAATATTTGCCTTGTACATTGTATTACGCTCTTTTAAAATCTCTGTATACAAGATCAAATTAACAACAGCAACTCGGAAGATTAGGAAACTCAGAGGGCAGGGAGTTTATGTTAACGGAGAGGAAGAGTCTAAAAGGGGGAGTGAGAATGGTTTCACAGCTTGAAGAATTCAATCAGTGTCATGGAATTGCACAGGTAGAAATGGGGTGTGTTCTGCTGTTTATCTTCTCAACAGTAACAGAAAGTAAATATGTCTAAAAAAAAGACTTCATAATGAGTGTTGTTAGGTGTCATTGAGTGGGTTACAATTCATAACGACCCAGTGAACAACAGATCGGAACCTTACCCTATACTGCACCATCTTCAACATCTCTGCTGTGCTTAAGCACCCTATTGCAGTTACTGCAACAGTCCAGCCAGGTGAGGGTCTTCTCTTTTGCTGACCATCTGTCTTTTTCAGCTTGATTTTTTTTTTCTGAGGACTAGCCACTGCCGATACTATGCCTAAAATACATGAGACAGAGTTTCACCATCCTTGCCTCTAAGAAGCACCCTGGTTGCACTTGCTCCATAGATTTATTTGTTCTTTTGACAGTCTAAAGGATATTCAGTATTGTTTTATAGCATCACAACTCAAAGGCATCAATTCTTTTTTCTGTCATCTTTATTCATTTTCTAACTTTCAGATGCATGTGGAGCAATTGACGAGACCATGGCTTGGCTCAGGTGTACCCTAGTCTTAAAACTGACATCCTTGCTCGTTAGCATGTTAAAGAGTTCTTTGTAAGTTCTTGCTATTAAATCAGTAGTAACCCTCTTGTGCTGTGTCCTGCAGAAGTGGAAGCCAAAGGGGACACCGATAGGCTCACTGTTGAGGAGCTGAAGGGGCTGGTCAATAAGCCGGAGCTGCTTGCACTGACAGAGAACCTGACTCCAGACCAGGCCGTGGCATTCTGGATGCCAGAGGCAGAGATGGAGGCCATGGAGCTCGAACTGGGGTGCGGGATCCGACTGAAAACCCGGGGTGATGGCCCCTTTCTGGGTGAGGAGTGCAGCCCCTTCTGGCATATTTTGCTCTGTGACATGCGAGGTTGCCCTTTCCTGTTTCTGAGGCTCCCCGCCTCCTCTCCTGCTCAGAGGTCATGGGAACTGGATGGTCTGGGCTCATTGAGGACATGATTCCTTGAGAGTTAGTCCTAAATCCCTGCATGGGTGCCCTGGCATCCTTAGCCTGACATTGGAGCCTAGGGTGCTGCCAAATCCTGTGGTGCCTGGGAGTGACCCTATAACCTGGAACCTCAGGTGAACCCACCTAGGCTAACTTACCACACCGTGGCCTACAGGAAACAGCAACTTAACACAGTCTTTTGGGAGGGCAGTCCCACCAGACTGGAATCAGACTTGCCATCTTTCCACCTTAGGAAGGGAAGCCTTTCAACTTCTTCCGTTCTTTCAGATTCATTAGCCAAACTTGAGGCTGGAACAGTGACCAAGTGTAATTTCGCTGGTGATAGAAAGACAGGCGCCTCATGGATGGACAACATCATGGCCCAGAAGTCGTCAGGAGGAGCCACAGCAGAAGTCCGGGAGCAGGGGGACGGAGCTGAGGACGAGGAGTGGGTAAGTCAGGCAGAGAGCTTTGGGCCTGGTGCTGGAGCAGGCCTGGGTTTGGCTGGGTTTTCTGTCTCTTGTAGCTGAGAGTAGGATGAGGAAAGGAATGCAAGAGACACCTTTAGTGGTGGCCTTTTGGGGGGATTCTTGAGAATATGTTGTTGTTTTGTACCCTTGAGTCAGACAGAACCAACCCATATCTGACCCTCTAGCAAGTTTTCAGAGGCAGTTAATCACACGGGAGGGGATTGCCCATCCTTCTATGGAGCAGCTGGTGGATTGCAACAGTGTGCCTTCAGGATTACAGCGCAGCTTCTTATCACTAGGTCACCAGTACTGAGAATATGTTAGCCCTTCAGGAAAACTCCTGCAAGTCACACAGGGCCACCACCAGTCCTGCTGTTACAGAAATAGCATAAGTGGATACTTGAAAGATCTGAAGTTTATGTTGTCACAGTTGCGAAACCTATACTTGGACCAAGAGGCAGTCGTCAGAACAGAGCAGGGTAACATAACACTGCATGGTTCAAAATTGGGAAGGGTGTACACCAGGAATGTGTCTTGTCTCCATATCTTTTCAACCTGTATGCAGAGCAGATTGTCCGGGAGGCTGGGCTCTATGAGGAGAAGTGTGGCATCAGGATTGGTGGAAGATCTATTAACAGTCTGCGATATGCAGATGACACAGCCTTGCCTGCTGAAACCGAGGAGGACCTCATGCACTGCTGCAGAGGGTCAAGGACTGCAGCCTTCAATATGGACTGAGGCTCAATGTCAAGAAGACAAAGGTTCTCACCACTGGACCAATTGGTAGCATCAGGATGGATGGCGAAGAGATTGAGATTGTTCACAGCTTCAGTTTGTTTGGCTCCACGGTCAACACTCTTGGCACCAGCAGTCAGGAAATCAAAAGACGTATTGCGATGGGAAAGTCTGCTGTTAGTGACCTCTCTAAAGTACTCAAGAGCAATGGTGCCTCTCTGGAGACTAAGGTGCATCTGATACAGGCCATGGTCTTTGCAATCGCTTGTTATGCATCAGAGAGTTGGACAATGACTAGGGAGGATAGAAGGAGAATTGATGCCTTTGAGCTGTGGTGCTGGAGAAGAGTATTGAATGTACCATGGACTGCCAAGAAAACAAACAGATTCATCCTGGAGAGGGTTAAACCAAGCTATTCCTTGGAGGCAAGGATTCTGGGGCTTCGTCTGACATACTTTGGGCATGTTGCAAGGAGGGACAGGTCCTTGGAGAGGGACATCATGCTTGGGAGGGTGGAGGGACGGCGCAAGAGGGGAAGACCCTCTATGAGATGGATTGATTCAGTGACTGGGGTAATTGAGATGGGTGTGTCAGAGGCAATGCGATTGGCACAGGATAGAGCAGGGTTTAGGGCTGTTGTACATAGGGTCGCTATGAGTCACAAATGATTCGACAGCACATAACAACTCATGGAGGGGAGCTCTGGTGGCCGCTAGTGGTCGGAAGTTGCACTGCAATCCTAAAGGCTCATGGTTTGAATCCCTCAGCTGCTTGGAGGAAGAAGGATGGGCTATCTCCTCCCCTGTAATTTAGTTCCTCTGAACTAAATTATGAACTAGTTATGAGTTCTGACTCAATGGCACAAAGCAACAGCTGTCGATTCCTCCTGTGAGGAACTTTATTAGTTTCCAGGGCCCAACGACATTCTTTGATATCTTTGTCTCTGTGTATCTTCTGGTCCTTTTGTAACTCAGAAATAATTAAGTTTAGGATCCACCCTCCACAGGTGTGGTCTCACTGACATTTTGAACAAAAGGAAAATGGGTCACATTCAGATTCAGGGGATAAAATTTGCCTCATAACAACCTAGGACTTTCAAAAAAAAGTTATTTTTAAAATATAAATATATATGTACATACATTTTACTGCTCATATTAAATTGCTACAGTTTTGCTTCTGCTTTTCTGGTATTTTCTGCTGTTCCTCTTCCTTCTAGGTCACTGGTATTTCACTGTTACTTTTTAACTGGGTGAACTTTTACTGTTACCTTTTAAAAGTGAAGCCTTCCTTTTCAGAAACATGAGGCAATAAAGCTCTAATCATGGTGGATCTGACCCATGTATGTCTACCTTTGTACAACAAAGACTCTTAAAATTGGGAGAGGGGGACAAAGAGGTACAGAGGAGAGCTGTTGTTGTTATGTGCCGTCGAGTCACCTGTGACCTATAGCAACCCTGTGTACGTCAGCTCTGAAGCCTCCTCTCTCCTGAGCCAGTCTCACTGATTCCAACACACCAGCCCCCATTAGAGGTGGACATTTGGAGAGCTAAGTGTCTCCAAACATTTGCACTTCAGTAGAGAATCAGATGGGCAGAACTTTGCCCAAGGGTAATGTTCGGAAGGAAGGAAGGCTTAGGCTAGAAGGATTCACAGAAATGAGAATCACAGGAAGGAAGTGGGAAGAGTGATGTACAATGCCAGCAATGTAATTCATATCATAAAACAAAATGTGTGTGAGTCATTGGGGAGCTCTGGAGGCCTAGTGGCAAGAAGCTGCGCTGCAATCCTGAAGACACACAGTTCAAGGCCAGCAGCTGCTTCATGGAAGAAAGATGCACAATCTCCTCCTGGCTCTGCGGTACACAGCAACAACATCCTGAGTCATTGAATAGAATACCAGTTTGCTCTATAAACTTTCACTCAAATCACCATTAAAAAACCTCCCAAACAGAAATGTCTACTTTAAGTGATTACCTTACTCATATTGATCAGTAGAAGAGTGGAATGAGTACTTGTCTTGTCCTTTGCTCCGGGTTTCTTGTCCAAAGTGGCTGGGAAGTGTCTGTCTTGATCTTGACTAGTTTCCTCTGGGTCAGCTCCCTAATTTATCATCAGGTTACTTGGAGGCCTAGATGGCGAAGCTTCATCATACTTTGGACAGGTTGCTAGGAGATGCTATTCCTTAGAAAGGGGTATCATTCCTGGAAAGACAGTCAGTGAAGGAGAGGAAGACCCTCAACCAGATGGACTGACACAGTGACTGCAGCAGTGGGCTCGAGTGTGTCAGAGATGATGGGGATGGCACAGGGTAGGGCAGGGTTCAGATCTGGTTTTCATAGGGTCATTGTGAGTCATAGCCGACGACCCGTAACAACAACAGCCTATTCACTGTGGCATTTGTTTCTTGAAGTATGTTTCACTCAAGAGATTTGAATCAGTTCTCAGCGGCTCCAAATGGAACATTTAAAAGATTTTTTTAACAGAAAAATGGGCTGTTTACCTAGGTGACGAAGATGATTTTTTGCCAGAGAAGGCAGAGGCAGCTGAGCAGAATCTGGATTCCCTTTTAACTGAGAGTCACACTGGTAATGCGTGAGCGGACCTTGTTTGCCCACGTAGGTGGGTGTTTTACTGAATACTCTCTGTTCATGTCTCCTGACCCCTTGATTTCTCCAGGATGACTGAAGTTTGTGGGAGCTGGAGAAGCTCGAAGACCCCCAGCACCTCGTAGGCATCACTGAGGACTCTGGACCTTGAGACTTCCCTGACTCTCCCTGCCGCGATCTGGGAGCAGCCTTGGGACAAGCTCTGCCAAAATCAAATCCAGAACCAAGACTTTGGTGGCGGGGCCCTCCCCGGATGTGAGTCTAGCCCTTATTTTCACAATGGCCCTTTCCCTCAGCCACCTTGTTTTTAAATGCCGGGTGGGGTTGGGGGGATGTCAATCCTCCAGGGCAGTCTGAGATGATCTGCCTTAGTCTTGGTGCAGAGTTGGGGGACAGCCCTCATCTGAATACAGGGGCCAAGGGTCCCTTCCTGTCTGTGTCCATTCATGAGGGTGTTCTGGGTTAGAAAATGTAGCCCATTTTCTACCATCCCAAAGCTGTGCCTTGACCTCATGTTTTTACAAATACGATTAAGCATACTCTGAAACTTGCTAAGGGTTTGCTGGAGATGAAGGTATATAGACTGCTTTGGCAAGTGATGGTGAGGTTTATTTAGCTATGTCTCCTCCCACTTCCTCTCAGCTCTACACACTGTGTCACACAACCTCTGCTCCCCTCTATCGTCCTCTGTCCTCCCCGCCAGTGTTGCCAGCTCTTTCTTCCTCCACTGATGCCATGCCTCCATGGTTTCCCGTCTTCTGCCCTTCCCTGCAGCTGCTGGTGGGTGGTGCTCTCAAAAAGGCCAGTTGTCTGCTGGTGCCTGATCCTCATATCATGCTCACCTCGCCTGGCTGCATTTTTAGTAATACCTTTTGTTTTATACCTTGAAAACTTTTTATGAATGAATAAATTTTAAGAAAAGATTTCTTCCACCACATTGAATCAGTTATTATTTGGCATAAATGGTTTCTCAGATGAGCATCCGTCCTTGAAAGGCTTCTCTTTGGTCAAGAACTGCTGGCTCATGTGCCCAAACTCAGATCTGTGAAGGACTCTGGAGCCGGAATGTGCGTGTCCTAAGAATGAGGACTTAATGGCACGTAGATGGATCCTGCTCGACTTGGGGTAAGGAGGGAGGATGGTAGTGAATGAACAATTACTGAGTCCGGCTGATATGCCAGGGAGTCCCTTGAGTGGTACAAACCATGGGCTTTCAGAAGTAGTCAGTCTCACAGGAAGAGATTCCCCATCTTTCTCCTACAGAGCAACTGGTGTTTTTGAACCATGTGACTTTGAGTTGGCAGCGCAGCCCATTACTGCTAAACCACCAGACTTCCGAATGAACACTAGAAGCCCAATGTTGATTATTCAAATGTTGATAGCAGCAGATCTAGTTCCAGCCTGGAAATACCAGCAGGTGAGGATTTGAACAAGTCCCCTGGCAACTGGGGCTATAAACCTGCTTCAGAGCGAGGGTTCCCTCTGACTCTGGTGTCCAAGACTCTTCTAGAAGCCCAGGAAGCAGAGGCCAGCGGAAGAAACATGAGCTTGATGCACACAGCTCTGGATTTGAATCCAGACTCTCCAGTTAGGAGCAGTGTGACTGAGAAAGTTGCTTCCCCTCGCCAAGGTTTTCCTCCTCTGATAAGGGCTCTGGTGGCCATCTCATTGCATCCAAATCACCACGCCCGTGTGTGTTAGGGTAGAACTCTGCTCCATAGGGTTTTCAGTGACAGATTATTTATTCACAGGTAGATCACTAAGCAAGCCTGTCCTCCAAGGAGCCTCTTGGGTGGTCGTAGGTGTGGTCGTAGGTTCCCCATTTTGCCTCCATTGTTGTTGGGTGCCATTGAGTCCCATGGAGTGGCTGGTGAATTTGAACCGTCCTGGAAAGGGTTAAACCGGGTGGCTCCTTGGAGGCAAGGATTCTGAGGCTCCCTCTAACATACTTTGGACATTTTGTGAGGAGAGACTGGTCCTTAGAGAGGGACATCATGCTTGGGAGGGTGGAGGGACAGCGCAGGAGAGGAAGGCCCTCTATGAGGTGGATTGATTCAGTGACTGGGATAATTGGGATGGGAGTGTCGGAGACAGTGCGATTGGCACAGGACAGAGCGGAGTTTAGGGCTGTTGTACATAGGGTCGCTATGAGTCACAAACGACTCGACGGCACATAACAACAACACCACCACCACTGGGTTAGCAGAGCAACTCTTTACCACTAAGCCACCGGCCTCTAGAAAAGCTCGCTTAAAACCTAATGGGATGGCAAAACTGGCCAATCCCCTCATTGGGATTCCATATATTTTCTTTGCGTGGTCCCTACAAATAGTTTAATGGAAGTTACAAGGACGCCAACCAGAGATCTGTATTGTCAAAATTACATGCAAGTAATTCTTACATGCAAGATTCAGTCTCTTTAAGAAAACTGATCAGTCTCCCAGCTGCTGTTCAAAACGGCCACTAGGAAGTATAAAGGGAAGAAGTGTGGCTTCTGAGGTCACACGGGCAGGGGTGGGGTGGAGACACCGGGTCATTGGCGGTGGATTTACTCAGGTGGAATCCAAGGTGATGTTGAACAATGGTGCGCCCACCTCCATCCATCCACGCTATCCAAGCTCAGCTCCTTCGGGATCTTGCCCACCACAGGGGGGCGCTCTGGGAGCTCTGGAGACAGGAGCTGCAGCACCCCCTCCACCTCCCACATGGCTGTAATGAGGTGACTGGTGGTGGCTTCGAGGCAGCCTCCTCAGCAGCTGCATAGAAGAAGAGAGCAAATCTCACTCCACCCGACATGGTTGATAATGATTTATCTAACTCTGATCACATTTCTGCCTGACTTGTTCTCCTCCTCCCTCCTTCATTGCTTTCATCTTCCCACCTTTCCCAGGGCCTGAGCCAGGCAGACCTCCTCCACCTGGCTCTGCTGTATCCTTCATCTAGGACAGGGCTGAGAGTCTCCTGGAACTGGAGCTTCCTGGGGAATAGGAGAGGTCATGACTCCTCTGGACTTTATTGTTGATGTGCAACAGGAGGAAGCGGGATGCCTAAGAACAAAAGAAAAAACATTAAGAAGATAAAATTCTCTCTAACATCTACAACAAGGAGAAGATAAAATAGATGAATGGGACCTTCTAAGAATCAAATCCCTATGCACATCCAAAAATTTCTCCAACAGAGTAAAAAGGGAAGCCACAGACTGGGAAAAAGTAGTTGGGAATGACATGTCAGATAAGGGACTTAAATCTAGAATTTATAAAATACTTGAGCACCACAACAAGATAAAGGTAAATAATCCAGTTGAAAAATAGGTACAGGATATGAACAGACACTTAACCAAAGAAGACAGATGGCCAACAAGCACATGAAGAAATGTTCAAAATCCCTAGCTCTAAGAGAGATGTAAATCAAAACAACTATGAGATATCTCACCCCAGTCAAAATAGCAAAATTTAACATAACAGCAAGCAACAAATGCTGGCGAGGTTGTGGAGAAACTGGAACCCTTATTCATTGTTGGTGGGAGTGTAAAATGGTGCAACCACTGTGGAAGGCGGTATGGCGCTTTCTCAAAAAGTTGCAAATAGAGATACCATTTGACCCAGCAATTGCACTATTGGGAATATACCCCAAAGAGACCATAACTGACATCCAAGCAGATATATGCACACCCATGTTTATCGCAGCTTTGTTCACAATAGCAAGGAGTTGGAAACAACCCAGGTGCCCATCAACAAAGGAATGGCTAGAGAAGCTGTGGTATATTCACACAATGGAATACTACGCTGCATTGAAAAACAAGGAACTCATGCAATATTATTCAAAATGGGTGACCCTGGAGGACATTATGCTGAGTGAAGTATCTCAGTTGCAAAAGGACAAATACTGCATGGTGCCACTGCTGTAAAATGGGACTGATATCAGGGTGGGGATAAGACTGAGAAAAACTGGATAAATTGTGCATATTGCATTGAAACAGATGAGGGAGAGAATAATTTAAAAGCGATATATGATAGAGTATTATGGTTCTCACAAGAGTCCACAATTAAGGTTGCATAGTGGAGTGTACTTGGGATGGTGGAAGGTTGCGAGGGGATTGTGTACCAGAGAAAGAATTTTACTTTTCAAAGAGAGGAGCGAACGGGGTTGCATGGGGTGTTGGCTGGGCAGGGAGAAAAGTGCAACAATGAATGAATGGAAATCCAAAATCTCTGTAAATGTTCATTAAAATTATTAAAATAAAAAAATAAAAACAAAAATTCTCTCTAACAGAGCTAGGAAGCTCTGGTGGCCTTGTGGCAAGAAATTGAGCTGCAATGCTGAAGGTGTATGATTCAAATCCACCAGCTGCTCCGTGGGAGAAAAATGGGCAGTCTCCTCCTGTGCAGTTCACTGCCTTTGAAAACCCACCAGAGGGTCACAGGTGGTCAGTTATGATGTGATAGTACACAACAATAACAACAGCAGAGCCCCTGGGTGACCCAAACCAAAAGTTTGAAATAATGAAAGGAGCCTCGAAAAGGCATCTGCTTCCAGAAGGTTCCAGCCCTAAAAGCCCTATGAAGTCTTGGCATTTAGTTCTACTCCCTAACAGCTGGGGTCACCGTGAGTGGTAAACAACTTCACGGCAACCGTCCCCCGCTTTCTCTCTTAAACTAAATATCCATTCTGCAAAGCTGATGTCTTGCTATATAGTTCTATTTTTAATGTAAAAAAACTTTACATTAATTCCTTCTTTCTCCTCTCTATAGTTTTGATTTGACTAAAACTGATGCCATTTGTCATAAGATGCATCGTTATTTTAGATGCCCCTCCCCAAAGAAGGAAAAACATTCTGCCAATTAAATGATGAATAGCGGTTTGTTTTCATTTAGGATTTGGGCTTATACTCATTAAAAAAGATCTTATCAGAGTTCATTTTATACCTCCGTAGACACATTTCTGTGTAATTTTTGTGTATAGGGAAAATTGTTTTTGTGTGCTATCGAGTCAGAAGCAGCCCGTGGCTGAACTTCTGGCTGATTTTCAGAGACAGTTAATCACATGGGAGGAGATTTGAACTGCATACTTTGAGTTGCCAGTGTAACTCCTTACCTCTAGGCCATGAGAGCTTCCTATCTGGAAAATATACTTAAGATAAATTGGAATGTATTCCTAAAACCTTCTCCTACAGGTGACCTGCTTGTTCTGAATCCCTTTGCAATTCGGGTTCATTAAGGATCACAATTTTTTCTGTGTCACTAGCACCGTTAGTCCTATAAGATCTGTAACAACTCCCCCCCATTATCTCTGGGATTTTCATCTAAACTGCTCACAACCTAACTGCAAATAGTTATGTCATATCTACAGACCTTTTTAAAAAGTAGATGTGGTTAATTGTTATTTGCTAGGTTGGTGTTTTGTTGTTTTTGGGGTTTTTGTGGGTGTTTTTTTTTTAAAATTTACTAGTTTTTAGTTGCTTTCGAGTCAGTTCTGACTCAGAATAAGTCCAGGTGTACAGAGTAGACTCACACTGTTACTGTCAATTTTTGTTTAAAGATTCTCTAACTGGATTTGAACAGCCAAACTCCTGGTGAATAAGCAAGTGCTTAAAATGCTTGTGCCAGTCCCAGAGTCCTCAAAACCCCACACTCATTGCCATCAAGTCTGTTCCAACTCATAGCAGCCCTCCCCTGGACTGTAAATCTTTACAGGAAGAGACTGCCCCTCTTTCTCCCACGGAGCTGCTGGTGGATTTGAACCAGCAAAGACACTCAGCCTTTTGGTTAGCAGTGCAACATGCTACAGACTGTGTCCCAGAGCACATTAAAATCTTATAGAAGGTGTTAATGGAAGGTTTCAGAATGACTTGGCAACACCCACACAGTAATGTCCACACCCAGTCACAGCTATTGTGAGCTGGCCTTGGTTGTAGGACACTCAGCGGTCTCAAGTAGGTATAAGTCTTAGAAATGATGAATTATGAGAAATTTTAATACTTCTCCTGCCCACACTTCCTATTTCACTGCCAGGCAGGGGGATGCTTCAGGCTGAACAAAGAGAAGGTCATGTACTTGGAAAGACTCTTTGATATTCTTTTATTACATAAACAGGTTTAATATCTCAGAAATAATATTGGAAAAGAAATCTTTGAAAAAAAACTTTGACTACAATTCTGTTATTTCTCTGGGCAGATCCCTAGAGAGAGTTTGAGTGTGTTAAAAAGTAAGGCTGACTGTTCTTCTCATGAATATAAATCATAGTTACTGAGTTATCTGGGGTAGGTGCATGCACGTGCAACCCCCCCCCCCGAACCTAGGTGCATACACACACACACACAACACCCAGAATCGCTAGAGGACCAGTCACTCCCGATGTACCAGAAACGATCAGGAGCCCCTGAAAGGCGGGAGGAGGAGGCTAGTCTGAAAGAGAAATTATAGCATCAATCATACACAAGAGGGGTCTGGTATAGAAGTCAAGAATAGCTTAAAGGCTCTAAGCTTAGAGATGGCAGCTGTGAGGAAGCTTAAAACCATGTTTGGATGGGATGGGGCATCACAAGAACAGGAGATTTGCCCTCTGCTTTCCTCTTCCTGGGTCAAGCGGAGGATGGTTGAGACCTCAGTGTGCAGTAAGGAGTAGTTAAGTGGGTACTCAAGCTTGAATAGCAGTGTGGTTCCCTGGAATACCACCACTTAGAGCGAAAAGGAGCATCCTGGCCCCAAACACAAGCTACTAGTTCAACCTACCCGACAGAGACTCCTCCTCCTCCTTCATAATTGGATTTAGGATGCTGCAAAGAGCTACAATGCTCATATATTGATCATATTTGTTAGAAATGTTTCCTGCCACAAGTAATAACATATCTTAATTGTGGAGCAAATGAAAGGCACGTTTAATTAAATCATCATGATGTTGAGAGATAGGTGGTTTCAGCTTGGTGTCTCTGGCTTTATGAAAATTCAAGATTTCCTCCTACAACCAGGAGAAGATAACATAGATGAATGGGATCTTCTAAGACTCAAATCCCTATGCACATCCAAAAACTTCTCCAGTAGGATAAAAAGGGAAGCCACTGACTGGGAAAAAGTATTCGGTAATAACATATCAAATAAGGGACTTATATCCAGAATTTAGGAAATACTTGAGCACCACAACAAGATAAAGGTAAATAATCCAATAGAAAAATGGGCACAGGATATGAACAGGCACTTCACCGAAGACGACATTCAGATGGCTAACAAGCACATGAAGAAATGCTCAAAATCCGTAGCCCTAAGAGAGATGCAAATTAAAACAACTATGAAATATCATCTCACCCCAGTCAAAATAGCAAAATTTAACAGAACATCAAGCAACAAATGCTGGCGAGGTTGTGGAGAAACTGGAACCCTGATTCACTGTTGGTGGGAGTGTAAAATGGTACAACCCCTGTGGAAAGCAGTATGGCGCTTTCTCAAAAAGTTGCAAATAGAGATACCATTTGACCCAGCAATTCCACTACTGGGAATATACCCTGAAGAGACCATAGCTGACATCCAAGCAGATATATGCACACCCATGTTTTTTGCAGCTTTGTTCACAATAGCAAGGAGTTGGAAACAACCTAAGTGCCCATCAACAAACGGATGGCTAGAGAAGCTGTGGTATATTCGCACAATGGACTACTATGCTGCATTAAAAAACAAGGAACTCATGCAATATTATTCAAAATGGTTGACTCTGGAGAACATTATGCTGAGTGAAATATCCCAGTCACAAAAGGACAAATATTACATGATGCCACTGTTGTAGAATGGGACTGTCCTTGGGGTTGGGGAGAGACTGAGTAAGATGGGTTCAATAATGTATACTGCACTGAAACAGAGGAGGGAGAAAACTGTTTAAAAGAGATATATGACTCGGTATTTCTGTCATCACAGGAGTCTAGAGCGAGGGCTACATGGTGGAGGGAACCTGGGGGAGGGTTTGTAAAACAGTGAAAGAATCCTTTCTTTTACTTTTCCATAATTTTTGACTCATGTACTTATAACTTGTTAGTCAAATTTGTGTCTTCTAGGTTGCAACACCCCCATGATACATCTTCAAGGATATGAACATGTACAGCCAAGCACAATCAATAAGAGTGCATCTAAATTCCAAAATCAATCTCCATAATAGTCTACGTGTTTCCTACTGCCAAAGGGGCCCTTTAGAGTAGTGAGAGAAGATCTTCACCCTGAAACCCACAGCGTCCCTTTTCAGCAGGAAGTAGCTAAGAGAATACGCCATCCCCTTTTCCTTATGAATCAGGGTGAAGTCTCTCTCAGGGAGGAGTGCTAGGGAATGGCAAAGGACACACCGACAAAGGAGATTAATCAGAACTGACTTTGACAAGCACTGTGGCAATTGGACAATTAAAACAGACATTCGGATGGCGGGGAAGAAGAACAAACTGGGGAGGAGGGTGGAGAGAATGGTGCGGCAATGAAGGAGTGAAAGCCCAGAATCCCTGTGAATGTTCATTGAAACTAATAAAATTTAATAATAAAAAAAGAAAAAGATTTCCTCTACTTTTTCATTCTGCCATCCTGTAGCTACCACGTGCACGCAAGACATCACATTCATGCCAAACAAGGAAGGGTAAAAAGTGAGCATTATTGGACTTCCTGACTGAAATGCCCCTTTTTTAATAAACACTTTCGCAGAAACTCCTCAGTAGGCTTCTACTTAAAACTTATTATATCAGAACTTTGTCACAAACCAAAGGGAGTCGCAAGGGAGGCTGGGAAGGAGTCCCAGGCTGAGTTCTCTAGAGATGTAAGGCATGTGTGTTATGTGTGTGTGAGTGTAAAGAGAGAAACACAGACAGACAAAGATGTAAATCTCAAGTAAACAGTTGACGGGCTTGCAGAGGTTGGCAAGTCCCAGGTCTGTGACGCTTCTCCTATTCTTGTAGCTTTGGGGACACAGAAAAGAGACCACTGGTTCAAGCCTGAAAGAACCAAAGGTGATAAGCAGATGCAAGATCCAGACTGAGAAAAGGAAGAGTTTTGCCAAACTTCCATGTACATTCCGTGCAGGCCACACCCCTATCAAACTCCCTTTCTGCTGATTGGCTGGTCACAGCAGATCTCATTATGATAATGATTACATTTTGCAAGGTCTCATCAAGGAAATGAATATTCAATATAAAGTAGATGGCTACATTACAAGGATCCCCTAGAGGCAATGAGTACGCCATAACTGCTAACACAGAGAACAGAGAACCACAGATGGTCAAGCTGATGTGCAGCTTTAAACATCACAGAAGGAGAGGGTTTGGGATTACAGTAATTGCCTTAGGACAACGGGTGAGTGTATAGAGGGCTCTGTATTCAACAGTGAGAAAATACAGTTCTCTTTATTTAGTTTTCTGGGGATAATGTGAAACAGTAACAAAAATGATCAGAAAGTTGTCCACATGTTTCAGTACAGAGTATGATGTAGATTATAATCTGAGCAAATTGTAAAGAAAGTGGGAGTTAACTTAAAAATGTAAGTAAAGGCTCTCTGCTCCTTGTCGATTGACAGATTGTTCTCTCTTCTCCTGCGGCCTCAGCTGCAAACCTGAGACACAGTGGCAAAGGTCGGAGTAAACGTATGTGGCCACATTGGACGCCTGGTCACCAGGGCTGCATTTAACACTGGCAAAGTGGATGTTGTTGCCATCAGTGGCCCCTTCATTAACCTCAATAACTTGGTCTATATGTTCCAGTGTGATTCCATCCATGGCACGCTCAGTGGCACTATTAAGGCTGAGAATGGGAAGCTGGTAATCAGTGGGAAAGCCATCACTATCTTCCAGGAACAAGATCCCGCCAACATCAAGTGGGGTGATGCTGGTGTTGAGTATGTGTGGAGTCCACTGATGTCTTCACAACCTTGGAGAAGGCTGGGGCTCACTTGAAGGGTGGCGCCAAATGGGTAAGCATCTCTGCTTCTGCTGAAGCCTCATATTTGTGATGGGCACGAAGCATGAGAAGTATGACAACTCTCTTAATATTTTCAACAATGCCTCCTACACTGCCAACTGCTTGCTTTCCCTGGCCAAGGTCATCTGTGACAACTTTGGGATCACAGAGGGATTCATGACCACAGTCCATGCCATCACTGCCACCCAGAAGACTGTGGATGGCCCCTCTGGAAAGCTGTGCTTTGATGGCCGTGGATCCCCAAACATCATCCCTGCCTACTGGTGCTGCCCAGGCCGTGGGAAAGCTCATCCCTGAGCTGAATGGAGACATGACTGGTATTGCTTTCTTTGTCCCCACACCAGTGTGTCACTGTGGATCTGACTTGCCAAATATATGATGGCTTCAAGAAGGTAGTAAAGCAGGCATCAGAAGGGCATCCTGGGATTCAGTGAAGACCAGGTTGTCTCCTGTGGCTTTAACAGTGACACTCACTCCTTCATCTTTGATGCTGGGTGTGACATTGCCCTGAACAACCACTTTTTCCAACTCATTTTGTGGTATGACAATTAATTTGGCCATTGCATCAGAGTGGTTGTCCTGATAGTTCACATGGTCCTCCCCTTGGACCACCAGCCTCAGCAATAGCACTACAAGAGAGAGATCCTCAGCTGCTGGAGGTCCTTGCCCCAACTCAGTCCACTCTTACACACACACACGGGCACACAACCACCCACCCACCCACACACACACTGAGAATCTCACATCATTGACACAATTTTCATCCAATCCCTCTGAGAAAGGGGAGGGGTTTAGAGAGCCCATCTTGTCATGTATCATCAATAAAGTACACTATTGTTGTTATGTGCTATCAGGTCGCTTGTTAACTCATAGTGACCCTGTTACAATAGCTCTGAACCCTGCTCTATTGTAAGTCAACTTTGTTGTCTCTGACACACCTACCCCCGTTACCACAGTCACTGAATTAATCAGGATTTTGAATAATGCAGTTAAGATTGAGCTAAATCCAACTTTTTGTTCATTCAGCAAGTATTTAGTAGGCACTCATCATATGTTGTTCATGCTTGTAGGTGCTGGGGATACATCAATGAATAAAGCAGCCATTGTACTAGAGGTTCTAGACCAGGATTGTTAAGTATATATATTAGAAAGGAAGAAGCAAAGTTGCCATTATTTGCAATCCCTCTAAAGAATCAAGCACTCTAATAAGCAAATCATGCAATGTGGCAAGATAGAGGATCCTATAGCTCTGGTGGCCTAGTGACAAGAAGCTGCACTGCAATCCCAAAGGCATGTGTTTCAAATCCACCAGGAGATCTGCAAGAAAAGGACGAGCAATCTCCTCCCGTGTGATTAACTGCCTCTGAAAACCTGCTTGGAGGGTCAGCCATGGGTCGGTTCTGACTTGACAGTATACAACAATAGTAAAAAGGAATAGTTTTTAAAATATGTTATCAAAGCTTTATTTTTATATACTTTGGATGTTTTCAGGACAGAGCAGTCTTCATTTGATGCTTTCTGTGTCATTCAAGATTTTGTCCATAGCATCCTTCAGTATTGCAACTGGGGCTTGAATTTGGTTTTCAGCTCTTTTGGCTTGAGCAATACTGAGTGTGCTCTTCCCTTTCTTTCTAACTCCAACTTCTTGCACATTTCATCATGATATCTTGTCATCTCGACCTGCCCATTGAGATCTTCTGATGAGCTCTCTTACATCAGCATTCCTCTCACCTCTTGTCTGTCACTGTGCTGTACTATGGTGACGTGCGTGTTGCTGTGATACTGGAAGCTATGTCACTGGTATTTCAAATACCAGCAGGGCCACTCATGGTGGACAGGTTCCAGAGGAATTCTAGACTGAGACTAAGAAGCAGGACTGGCCATTCACTTGTGAAATAACAGGCCTTAAAAATCCCTATGGACAATGGTAGACTATTGTTGAATACAGTGCCAGAAGGTAAATCCTTCAGGGTGGAAAGCACTCAAAATGTGACTGGGTAAGAGCTGCCTCCTCAAAGCAGTTTTGTTGTTGAGTATTGTTGGACTGGAACGGACTCATAGTTGACTCTTCAGTGGGTTTTCAGAGGCAGTTAAAGACACAGGAGATTGCCCATCTTTTTCCTGCAGAGCAGCTGGTGGGTTTGAACTGCATGTCTTTGGGTTGGCAGCACCACCTTACCAGGTCTCCCTCCTCAAAGCAGAATCAATTGTAATGATGTGGATGGAGCAAAACTTTCACTCCATGAAGGACCTTCATTTGCTGATTTGGCAAGACTAAACTTCAGGAGAAACAGCTACAAAAGTCCATTAATACCCACTGAAACAGGGAACATGCAAAGTATGAATCTAGGAGAATTGAAAGCTGTCAAAAATTAAATGCATAAAGATTGACATTGTAGGCATTAGTGAGCTGAGATGCATCAGTATTGGTCATTTTGAACCAATCATGTGATCTACCATTCCAGAAATAACACGTTGAAGAAGAACGGTGTGACATTCATTATCAAAACCAACATTTCATAATCTATCTTGATGTGTAATGCTGTGAGTGAAAGGATGTTATCCCTGTGCATGCCAGGAAGACCTGTTAATAGAATTACTGTTCAAATATATACACCAACCTCCAAAGTCAAAGATGAAGAAATTGAGGATTTTTACCAATTTTTGCAGTTTGGAATTGAGAACCTGCAATCAAGATGCATTAGTAATAATTAGAGACTAGAATGCCAAAGTTGGCAACAAGAAGAACTGGTAGTTGGAAAACTTGGTGGCAGCAAGGAGGCTGGCTCCACAGTGCAGGAAAGAATTTTGTGCAATGAACGATTTATCAATTGCAAATACTTTATATTGGGAGAAGTTTCTGATGCACATAGGGACTTAATCTTTAGAAGGTCCCTTTTGTCAATGTGATTCTATCCTGGCTGTGCATGCAAATACTTAAAAAAATAATTCGTGACCATATACATAGACTTCACCTAATCTATTCCACAGGAATCAGATTGACTATGTGTGTTAAAGAGGCGGTAGAAAGCTCAGTACCAGCAGTGAAAACTAGGCCGGGGTTATCTGTGGAACAGATCATCAACTACTAATATGCAAGTTCAAATTCAGGTTAAAGCAAATTAAAGCAAGTCCATGAAAACCCAAATAAGACCTTGAATCTATCTCAGTTGAATGTAAAAACCATCTTAAGAATGTTGTTGTTAAGAATGTTGTTGTTGTTGTTAAGTGCCGTTGAGTCGGAGGCGACTCATAGCGACCCTATGAAGAAGAGTCCTCGATGCTTGGGTGCCTTTCATCCTCTCTCCAGGTTCATAGGGTTTCCAGAGGCAAGCTATTATGGAAGTGGATGCCACTCCTCCTTCCACGCTTGTTTAATCGGGGAGCTCCACCCCACTCTCAGTCCACACTGGGTAGCCAACCATTAATGCATTTGACACATCCGTGTCACAATGTTCAGCCTCACAGCAACCACAAGTGACCACGGGACGGCAACTTGTACACCAGGGCTATACAACCTAGAGGAATGTCTGAACAAAAACAGTGAAAGACTGGCCCGAGGGCCACAAACTAAAAGTCACCCACCTTTGTCTTGGTCACATCATTTTCACTGGGCCAGCTGATCTCTCTCTCTCTGTTGATGTTATTGTTGTTAAGTGCTGTCGAGTCCCTGGCGATAGTGACCCTATGAAGGAGAGTCCTCAACGCTTGGGTACCTTTCATCCTCTCTCCAGGTGGGGATTTACCTTGGTAAATGTACATTAAAAACACAATTAAAATAACATTTTATTTAAAAAATAGATGTGACATTGAACACTAATGACCGAAGACCAGATGAATTGTGGAATGGCATAAAGGACATCACCCATGAAGAAAGCAAGAAGTCATTGTAAAGACAAGAAAGGAATAAAAGACCAAAATAGATGTCAGAAGAGACTGAGATGTACGCATGTGTGTATGTGTTTAAACATATATTTTTTTTTTGTCTTTGTTCACTGAGAGAGCTTGGGAGAATACAAAACCCCAAAGCTTTGCACATACCTCAAAAATGTGTAAACACATTTAAAATGTGAACAGGAAGCAGAGAACAATTATCAGAGAACTATAAATAGAATATAAGCTAAGTCATACAGGATTCAGAGATGTGTGGGTTCAAATTATCACATAATCCAAAGAAAAAGGCAATATCCCTGGATCTGTTAAAGAAATTGAATTGTTGAGGGAGTTTTTCTTTTGCTTTTCAAGGAGAGGAGCAAACGGGGGGGGGGGGGGGGAGGGGTTTGTGCGGGGAGAAGGGTGCAACAATGAATGAATGGAATCCCCAAATCTTTGTAGATGTTCATTGAAATGAAAAATAAACAACCTAAATTAAAAAAAATTCTTCGTAGACACAGGTACCATTCTTAGAGTGGAATTTATAATTGTGTAAATATTTGTACCAGGTAAGAAGAAATTTCTAAAATTAATCCTCCTTCTTCTGTAGCCAGACAAAGAAAAACAAATTTAACTGCAAATAAGTCTGCAGAAGGAAATGAGAAGAGTCAAAATCAATAAAATAGAAAACAGATGAATGTTAGAGAAAATCAATTAAGCTCGAAAGCCAGCTCTCTGAAAAGATCAATGAAATTGACAGACCTCTAGTCAGACTGATCGAGAAAAGGGAGAGAAGACATAAAGTACCAATATGTTTTTATTTAAGTTTGTTTTCCTGTGATGTTAAGCATTCACATAATTCCAGGGTCAAATCTACAAACTAAGGCATATCCAGGGATGTAGAGCTTATACCTTTGTTTCTTCCTCTCAGTTCTCTTCCTCACCAATAGAGAGTAGTTTGATTTGTATACTTCCGTATTTTATGCATAAGAAAAGACAGGCCTATTGTGTATATTTGTCACTCCTCACACACTCACTATGATCAAGTCAGAGCAGAATCATAACTGACCCTCTGGCGAGTTTCTGAGGCTGTAAATCGTACAGATTACTCATCTTTCTTCTTCAGAGTAGCTGGTGAATTCAAACTGCCAGGGAAGCAGCGCCTTGGGGTCAGAAGCACAACTCCCTGTGGACTAGGCCACCAGAGACCTCTTTATACACTTACAGTATTGTTGTAAGAAATATTGTGTCTTTCAAATGGGCCTCCTATCAAGTGCTTTGAAGTTTGTGAGAGCAGTCTTAGAACTGAATAGAGTCAGTATTTGCAAAAACACTTCTATGCATCAGAGAGCTTAACAATGAATAAGGATGCTAAAAGAAAAAATGATGCCTTTAATTTGTGGTGCTAGAGGAGTCTTGGACATACCAGGGACTGCCAAGGAAACAGTCAGCTCTGTTCTGGAGAGGGTGAAACCAAGTTTCTCCTTGAAGGCAAGGATTTTGAAGCTCTGTCTCACATACTTTGGGCATGTGGCCAGGAGGGATCAGTCCTCGGGAAAGGATATGCTTGGAAGGGTTGAGAGGCAGCACAGGAGAGGAAGACCCTCGGATGAGATGGATTTATTCAGTAACTGAGGCAATGGGAGTAGGTGTGTCAGAATTAGTGAGACTGGCTCAGGATAGGGCAGTCTTCAGAGCTGTTGTACATAGTGTTGCTATATGAATCACAGGTGACTTGATGGCACATAACAACAACAATAACAAAAACACCAGGGAGATACACATTCTTTAGAACAATCTACAGTATCAAAATGATAGCATTTGCCCAGAGACAAAGTTCAGGAGGCAAGAAGTGATACGAAAGAAGGACAAATGGAAACAGGATACACAGAGGGAGGGCGGGAAGAGTGCTGCCATGTTGTGGAGATTACAATCAATCTCATGAAATAAAAACTGTATGAATGGTTGAATGGAAAACTAAGTTACTTTGTGAATTTTTACTCGAATCACAATAAAGATTCAAAATAGGAAAAGAAAGGAAGACTCATTATGATCAAATTGATTCCAAGGGACAGGAACCCTACAGGACAGAGCAGATCTGCCCCGAAGGTTTCCAAGGCTGTGACACTTTTACAAAGGCAGACGCTACATCTTTCTTCCAAGAGCAGCTGCCGGGTTCTGACTGCCTTTGGATGAGCTGCTGAGTGTTTAACCACTGCATCACCAGAGCTTCTTCAAACATGTGCCAGAGTACATACAATAAATTGATGCATGTTATAGTCGATACGTATCTGTGGAGAAAATCTAAGGGGTTTAGCCTGCCTTCTGCACAAGAGGAGTTCAATCTTATTGTCGATTGTTGCTTGGCAAGACACCTAGCCATCTCAACTCGATTTCTGTGTGAAGAAAGTCTAGTTGATTTTTTAAAAATCCTATTTGGTTTTCTCAAGGTCCTAATGATTCTGAGCACTGACAATTTTGCTGGTAAAGTGACTGTTGCTTTGAGAACTCAAAGGACAAGAGCATCCAGACTTCGGGGCTGGGATCTTTCGGAAGACTACTGTCTTAAAAGGCTGCTGCTTTTCCTTGGTGGGGAGTCTGGTGCTGTCATTGTTAAGAGTTCCACTGCTAACCCAAAGGCTGCCTCCCCAGAAGCTCCAATTCATTAAGTGATCCACAGCCTCTGAAAACCACTGGAGGGTAGTTATGAGCCAGTCCTGGTTTGATGACAATAAATTTGTGAGTTGTTGTTTTGTTTTCTTTGATGGCATGATAAGCTTTAACTAGAAATCATGGTTAAAACTGTAATCACTTGTTTGCTTTTTCCAAAAACAAATTACAGTATCAGCACTGAGAACAGGTTGTTGGTAGGTACCTTCGAGGCAACTATGACTCACAGCAATCCTATGAATAACAGACCAGGACCTTGCCCTGACCTATACCATCCACACAATCTCCAGCACATTCGAGCCCACTGGTACAGTTACTGTGTCACTCCATCTCGGGGAGGGTCTTCCCCTCTTTAGATGACTAAGACTGTTGTAATTTTTAAGTGTCATCGAGTTGATTATGCCTCACAGTGACCCCATGGCCCACAGACCTGAACCCTGTCCTACCCTGTGCCATCCTCTCCATCTCTGCCATGCTTGGGCCCATTGCTGCACTCACCGTGTCTTCCTCTCTTTAGCTAAAACTAGTGGGTGAGTGATAACATTTCGTATTATAGCTAGTCTTTGTTGCCATATGGTGACTATATCCCCCTGGTAAGAGAGTTTATTTATAATAACTTCAGATTGCGGTGGTTAGACAAACACTATAATTTTTATTTTATTTTTTTTAAATACCGCTGCCATCACCTGATTCTGACTAATGGCTGTAAGTTTTACTGGAATCAGACTGCTCATCCCTCTCTTAAGGAATGGATTCACTCTGCCAACATTTTGATCCTATTGTTTAAATTTCTTTTCCATTTAAAATGATAGCTTGTTCATTTCATTTCTAATACTGCAATTACAATTTAATTTGATGACTTGGACACATTGTTATAACATTAATTACAATAGATTAATAGAAATCATTAAATGGATAATGGAAATGTGATCAATATATTAAGTATTTCCTTGCCCTTCACCAATGAAATCATTATTATTTCTGTCTCTCTCACGTCTCATTCCTGATAACCACCCAAGATTGATTCTGCATGTAAACCTTCCTTAGCTTTTATACTCTTGGTCTCTTCCTAGCTTTTTATACTGGTGGTCCAGCACTACAGTAGTCCTTTGGGGTTGCCTTATTGAACTTAGCACAGTGTCCACTTGATGCATCCAGGTTACGCACTGTTTCTCAATACACTCTTCTTCATGATGTTGCTTATTTTTTTTGTTCCGTCTACTTTTAGTGTTCTGTGCATTTTACGTGTATCTTTTCTTACCGTTTCCTTCATTGCAGTTGTTTAGTGTTTTCTATGTCTTTATGGTTTTCCTCTTTTTAATTTTGATGAGAATGTTTTCAAGTTTTCTTGTTCCCACTTCTTAAATTGTTTATCGTAAAATCTCTTTGACTTCCTTTCCATTCAGAAGTTCTGCCACTACACATCTTAATCCATCTTTTTTGTTCCATAATCGTCATCATCATTTATGAATGATACTTCTTGTTTCCTGTTGTTAATCTGATAGGTTTGAATGTCTTGTGTATTTTTGTGTTCAGGTCAGTTTCTAAATTACATTGTCATGTATGTTAATTTCTAATTATTGCATCTTGTTGTTGGCTTTTGCACAAATCCTTCTAGGATTTTTTATAAAGTTTCTCTGGTGTTTTTTGATGCTGTTGGATCCACCATGACTCACAGCACCCTATGAGCAACAGAGTGAAACCTTGTTCCATCCTGTGTCATTGTCACAGTTTCCACAAGATCATTGTTGCAGTCACTGTGCCAATCCATCACATGAAGGGCTTCCTCTCTTTTACTGACCCTCAGCCTTCCCAGCATGATGTCTTTTTTCAAGGACTTGTACCTCCTGACAGCATTCCCCAAGCATGTGAGAAGTTTCACCATCATGAGTCCTAAAGAGCACTTGGGTTGCACTTCCTCCACAACAGATTTGTTCTTTTGACAATCCGTGGTACATTCACTACTCTTCACCAGGACCACAATTCAAATACATCAATTCTTTTTCTGTTTTCCTTCTTCATTAGCCGACTCTCAGGTACATATAAAGTGACTGAAAATGTTTTTCAAGCACAATTGACAAGGAGAACTTGGGTCAGTTCACCTTAGTCTTTAACATGACACTCTTGCTTGTTAGCACTTTGGCGAGGTCTTTGGTAGCAGCTTTGCCCAATGTAACACATTTTTATTTTTTATTGGGGGGAGGGTAGTAAAAGGTTTAATTCAGATTAATAACAGAATACAGTCAAGACAGCTCCGTAAATGTACACACAGCACTTCAGTCAGCCTCGAGCCTTATGGCTTCAGGCCAGCGTTCCCAAGTTCTCAGTCGTGCCAATATTGGCTTCCCTCCTCCCATAGTTGTTCAACAAAATTTTCAGCTCTGCAATATTGGCTCTCCCTCATCCCCACTGCCAAGGTCCCATCTCAAGTCAGGTCTCCAGTCTGGTCATAGGTGTAGCTGGAGCAAGAAAGGCATTCTCTTGCTTTTTGTTCAATGATCTCTCTTTTGATTTTTTTGACTGCTACTACCATGAATGAGTTCACACATTTAATGTCTTTACATAGTCAATAAAAAACAAATAGACATTCTTCTGGTATCCTTTACTTTTAGCCAGGATCCAGCAGACATCAGCAATGGTGTCCTTGGTACCACAGTCTCTTCTAAATCCTGCTGGAACTTCTAACAGTTCACTGTCCATGTACTGATTCAGCCATTTTTTTAATGTGTGGGTCATAACAAGTTGTTGCTCATAACACAAGTTGCCTGGATCATAACAAGTTGTGGCTGACATTGAGAAGAATGCAATCCCAGAGCACTTGATTGTGCTCATGTGGAACCTATACCTGAACCAGGAGGCTATTGTGCAAACACAGTGGGGAAATATTGCATGATTTAAAATTAAGAAGGGAGTGTGTAAGGTTTGTATTCTCTCTCCATACCTATTTAATCTCTATGCTGACCAAATTATGAGAGAAACTGGACTCTAGAAAGAGGAATGTAGCATCAAGACTGGAGGGAGACTCGTCAATGACCTGTATTATGCAGATGACATAACCTTGCTTTCTGAAAGTGAGGAAGACTTGAAGCACTTGGTGCAGAAGATCAAGGTATGCATCCTTCCATATGGATTGCATCTCAATGTTAAGAAACAAAGATTCTAACCATTGGACCAATAGGCAACATCATGATAGAGGGGGGGAAAAATTGAGGCTGTCAGCAACTTCATTTTGACTACATCCACAATTAACACCTTTAATCCCAGCAGTCAGGAAATAAGGAGACACATTTCACTGGGAAAATCTGCAGCTAGGGAACTCTCCAAATCGTTGAGGAGTAATGATGTCAGTATGGAGACTAAGGTGTGCCTGATTCAGGCCATAATCTGATCACTTGCTATGCATCTGAGAGCTGGACAGTGAATAAGTATGACAGAAGAATTGAAACATCCCATGGACAGTCAAAAGAACAAACAAATATTCATGGAGAGCAAGCAGAGTGCTCTTTGGCAGCAAGAATGATGAGGCTTTCCCTCATGTGCTTTGGGCATATTGATAGGAGGGTTATTCCTTGGAGAAGGACAAGATGCTAAGAAGGGTGAAGGGCCGGCAAAGGAAAGGAAGACCTTCAACTCGGTGGATTGACATGGTGAGTGCTGCAGTGGGCTCTTACGTGTTAGGAAGTGTGAGATGATGCAGGATAGAACAGAGTTCAGATCTTTTGTTCATAGGGTAGCTGTGAGTTGTATTTGACTCAATGACACCTAACAACAATTAACTAATAACCATTAATGATGATTGTGGATCAAATGAAAATCAAATGGTTTAGAACTCCAATCTTTTCTTTGTCTACAATGATGTTGCCTATTGTTACAGTGGGGAGGATTATTGTTTTATAGATATTGAGGTGTAATCCATATTGGATTGGCTGTAGTTTTTGATCTTCTGCATTAAGTGTGTCAAGTTATCTTCACATTCTCCAAGCAATGTTGTATCATCTGCATGATGAAAGTTGTTGATGAGTCTTCCTCCAATCTTGTTTTGTACAGAATTTATCATTATGAGACTGAGTTAGTTCACTCAACATAATGCTTTCTAATCTCTCCCAAGTTATGTAGTAATTTTAAAAATCATTGTTCCTTATGCTAAGTGAACAAACTCAGTCCCATAAAGACAAATATTGTATAAAACCATTATTCTAAAAATCGATAAATAATAAAATGTGTATGGAAATCCAAGGGGGAAGGAGGGTAGAATAAGAGGGATGGGGAGGGGCAGGAGGGTAATCATAGGGTCATACAAATTGATGGATAGAGGGAGAGGGCTGGGTAAAGGAAATGGGAAAAATCCAGCAGAAATCTGGAAAGACAGGGCAATAAGAGGCATATTTCCATGTTGATTGATTTTATAAAATATAATGAATGGGAGTGATTGTATGAAACACAATGTAAATGAAGATAGTGTGAAAAACAACGTGTATGAACTTTGTAAGCAAACCAGTAGAAAATAAAATTTATTTTTTAAAAAAAATTATTGCTCCTGAGTGCTATGTAGTATTTAATCATGTGGATGTATCACAACTTCTCAATCCATTTGATTATGCTTGGACAGTTAGGCTGTCTCCATTTTCTTGTAATGTCAAATAATGCTGCTATGAACGTTGGTGTGCAAGTCTCTGTTGTGTCTCAGTTCTAAATTCCAAGTAGTGGAATAGCTGGGTCATATGGAATTTCTATATTCAACTTTTCAAGGAAACATCAAACTGCCTTCCAGAGTGGTTGTACCATTTTACAATCCCACCAACAGTGTATGACCGTTCCTATCTCTCTGCATCCTCTCCAACATTTATTACTAGCTGTCCTGTGAAACTTTGCCATTACTACTAAGTGAGATGGTATTTCTTTATAGTTTTGATTTGCACATCTCTTTTATTGTCAGTGATTTAGAGTATTTATTCATGTGTCTGTTGGCCATCAGAATATTTTCCTCTGTAAAAAGTCTTTCCATGTCTTTTGCTCATTAGCCTTTTTCTTGTGGAGGTCCTGTAGGATTCTGTAAAATTTTGTTATGAGATTCCTCTCTGAGATGGTATTGCCAAATGTTTTTTCCCAGTCAGTAAATTTTCCTTCCGCCCTGTTGGAAAATGTTTTTGATATGCACAAGGATTTCATCTTTAGAAGGTCTCATTCATCAATTTTATCTTCTGCTGGTTGTGTATAACTTGGTCCCACTTTGTCTCTTATAATCTTTATGATTTGGGGCTTTACCCCAGGTCTCTGATCCACCTTGAGTTGATTTTTGTTTCTAGTGAGAGGTGTGGATCCTGCTTCAGCTTTCTGCAGGGAGCAGTCCAGTTTTGCCAGCACCATTTGTTAAAGAGGTTGTAGTTTCCTCATTTGATAGGCTTTGTTTTCTTGTCAAATGTCAATTGACCATAGATAGATGGATTAATTTCTGTATTCTCGATTCTGTTCCATTGGTCTATGTGGGGCCTTGTTTTTTGCCATCTCAGTACCTGATCATATGCTACATTTTGAAATGGGTAGATGTCAATTTTTAATGGTACAGTGATTCTGTATAATGTTTCTATCTTCATTTGATGTTTCTTGCATCATTCAAGATTTTACACATAGACTAGTATTGGTTGTAACATGAGGCTTGGGTTTGGTCTTCAGTTGTTTCAGCTTGAGAAATGCTGAATGTGTTCTTTCCTTTTGCTTTTCTAATTCTAGCTGTTTGCCCATTTCACTATGAAACTTTGCTTTATCTTCTCTGGCTACTCTTTGAAATATTCTGTTCAGCTATCTTTTGCATTTCTTCCCTTTGGCTTCTCTATAGTCTAGAGCAAGTTTCAGTCTCTTCTGGCTTCCATTTGTTCTTTTCTTTCTCTTGCATCTTTATAATGATATTTTGACATCTTCATGAACGGCATCTCACAACTTGGCTGGTCTTTGGTCATCAGTGTTCAGTGCATCGAAACTATTCTTGAGATGATTTTTAAATTCAGGTGGAATAAGACCAGGGTCTTATTTTGGCCCTCATTAACTTTTAAAAATTTTCTTTCATTTTAATCTGGAACTTACTCACGAGCAGCTGATGAGCCATTCCACAATCAGCTCCTGGTCTTATTTGGACTGCTGATATTGAACTTCTCCATATCACTGTCTCTTTCCACAAATATAGTAAATCTGATTCTGATGTAGTCCATCAGGTGAGGTCCATGTGTCGAGTGGCCATTTCTGGGCTTTTTTTAGAAAAGTTTTTGTTATGAATAAATAATTGTCTAAAATTCTACCATACAACCTGCAGTGTCATTCTATCACCAAGACCATATTTGCCCACTATCAACCCTTTTTGTTTCCAGCTTTTATATTCTAGTTGCCAATTACTATTAATTAATCTGGATTGCATGTTTTCTACATTTTAGATTGTAAAAGTTGGTGGAAATTCTCGGTTTCTTCATCTTTGATTTTTGCAGTTGCGGCATATATTTGAATAACAGTTGTATTAACAGGTCTTCCTTCTATCCATATAGATAATATCCTATCATCCACAGTATTATACATCAGGATAGATCTTGAAATGCCCTTTTGATGATGAATTCAGCACCATTCAACTTCCATTTGTCATTCTGTACTTTGTTGATTATATGATTATCTGATACAAAATGGCCAATACCAGCCCATCTCAGCTCACTAATGCCCATTGTTGTTGTTAAGTACCACCGAGTCAGAATCAACTTATAACACTATCCAGAGGGTTTTCAGAGGCAGTGAATCACCCAAGAGGAGATTGACCATCCTTCTCCCATGAAGCAGCTGGTGGTTTCAAACCATGTGCCTTTGGGATTGTAGCACAGATTCTCAAGACCACCAGAGCTCCCACTAGGCCACCAGAGCACTAATAGCTAGGATGTAGCTCTTTATACATTCTATTTCCTTTTTCACCACTTCCCACTTTCAATTTTCCTAGGTTTGTACTTCATACCTTGCATGCTCCAATTAGCGGATGCTCCCAGCTAATTCCTCTTCATTTTGAATCCTGACCTATCAATAAGTGAAGATCCTTCATTGACTGAAAGCTTTACTCCATACACATCGCTAAGACAGACTCTGCTTTGAAGAGGCAGTATGATGGGTAGTATTTTGGGTGCATTTTAACTTGAAGAACCCACCTTCTGGCAGTAGATCACACAGTGTTTCCCTGTTATTTAGATGGATTTTAAAGGACCATTTTTTCAGCATGGCATGGGCTGCTCCAGCTTCCTGGTTTGTCATGGTCTGGCAGCTCCACTGAAACCTGTTCCTTGTGGGTGACATGTTGGTTGTTAACATACCAGTGACATGGCTTGAAGCACCATAGCAACACAAGCCACCCTCATATGACAAACAGATAGATAAGGCAGAAAGGCCACATTTGGTAAGTTGCTTTGTCATAGACTTCTTT
>NW_006399791.1:7638246-7660015 GCF_000299155.1 Elephantulus edwardii | reverse complement strand
GATCGCAAGGGCAGGTCAATCACTTGGAGGACCTTGCTCAAACCTCTGCTGTCTCCGTGTGTTCATGACAGGAGTCCTAACTCAAATACCTGCTGTTTCCGACCCAATGGTTTTCTCAGTGTTCCCTGCCTGGTGGCACTTACGCAGGTGCCCTCTCACAATAGCCCTTCCAATATAGCAATTTATACCAATTGTTTCTAATTGCATATATTTGGAAAACCTAAATGTATAACAACTATCTCCTTGAAGACATCTATCTTAGTTACCTATTGCTGATAAAATAGAAATGCTGCAAATGGATTGTGTGTTCAATATGGATTGTAGCTCAAAAACAAAACAAAACAAAAAACCCAAAGATTCTTACCACTGGGCTAACTGGCAGCATCAGGATTGAAATTGTTTAAATTTTCAGCTTGCTTATTCATCTCCACAATCAACACCCTTGGCATCAGCCGTATGGAGATTAAAAGATAAATTACATTAGAAAAATGGGCTGTCAGGGGCTTCTTCAGTGTGCTGAAGAGCAACACTGTCAGTCTAGAGACTAAGGCGCATCTGATTCAGGACACAGTCTTCATAATTACTTGCTATACATCTGAGAGACAGAAAATAACTAAGGATGACAGAAGAAGAATAGATACCTTTTAATTATGGTGCTGGAAAAGAGTATTGGAGATACCATGGACCACCAAGAGAACAAAGATAACTGTTTTGGAGAGTGTGAAACCATGTTTCTCCTTGGAGGCAAGGATTTTGAAATTTTGTCTCACATACTTGGGCATGTTTGCAGGACAGATCAGTCCTTGGAAAAAGACATGCTTGGAAGGGTGAAGGTTCAGTGCAAGAGAGGAAGACCTACCTAGGTGAGATGTATTGATTCGGTCAATGGGTTAATGTGTGTCAGAGACAATGAGATTGGCTCAGGATGGGGCTGAATTCAGAGTCATTGTGTATAGGGTCACTGTGAGTTGCTGGTGACTTGAGGGCACATATCAATTAACAACACTTTGGCTAGACGTCCAAATTCAGGTGCTGGCCCCTGAGGAAGCCTTGCTCTCTCCATAGGACCTGTGGTAAGGTCTTCAGCTGTGTGGGCTCGGCATCTCTTAGCAATCTCCTTATGTTTTGGCATCAATCTTCCCTTGAGTCTAGAAAGCTCTCTTCATAGGGACCCTGCCCTTCATTCTGAGTGGTACTGAGACCTCTCTCTGCTCATTTCTCTATGCTTTTTTATAAGATAAAATGTGATGTAGGATACACCCTTTCATGGCTGTGACATGAGTACATGTATTTCATTCATTTGTAATCTCCATACACCTGAGGAAGTGATGAAATCACCTTATTGGGAGATAATAACATCTTTGCCTGACTTTCAGATTATGTCATTACATAAATATAAAAAAACCTGAGAACTATGGCACAGCCAAGTGGAGATTTATTTTGGGGGACTCAATTCAACCCATGACAACATTGTTGAGCTAACATGAAAGTGAATAATTTGCTGGCACAGGATCTGTAAAGAAAGATATTTAGGGAAATTAGGTCAGTCTTTAGAGCCATTTTCTCCTAGTGACACTTAACAACCCCGAAGGAGAAACTATCGAAAGGTCTGACAGGCTGAGACAGAGTTTGTCAGAGATCGAGGAGAGCGGATACCAGCAAACAACTTATTGCCGTTGAGTCTGAACCAACTCTTAGCTGAGCCTCCAAAAGGCTTTTAGAGGCTGTAAACCGCACAGGAAGTGATTGCTCAACTCTCTTCTTGTGTAGTAACCAATGAAGCTGAACCATCTGCCTTTGGATTGGCAGTGCAAGCAACTTCTTACCCACTTAGGCCACCAGAGAGTGCTAGAATAAATAGAAATGCATTTTAAAAAACCAAGGTAAGCAGATTCCAGTGTCCATCAACAGATGAATGGGAAAACAAGATGGAGTCTGCTTGCACCGTACAATACTACTCAGCTATTGGAGAAATGCAGTCCTGAACATGTCACCACATGAATAAGTCTTGTGAACCTTGTGCTGCATGAACTAAGTCAGACATGTAAGGGAAAATATTGTAAATGAGACATCTGAAGAGAGAGGTGTAAGTTGTTTACTAGTGGTTGGTTACCAGGGGCTGGTGTGAAGGGAGAAATGGGAGGTAATTGCTTAAGAGGTGCTGAATTTCACTTTGAGTTGATGAAAAACTTTTGGAAATAGATTCTGGTGATGGTTGTACAATATTATGAATATGACTGGCAAAGATGTCAGTGTAGAGACTAAGATGTACCTGATCCAGGCCATGGTTTTTCCAATTACATGCTATGGCATCAGAGAGCTAGACAGAGACTAAGGATGACAGAGAAAATTGATGCCTTTGAGTTGTGGTGCTGGAGAAGAGTACTGAACATACCATGGACCACCAGAAGAACAAATAGATCTGTCTTGGAGAGGGTGAAACCAAGGTTCTCCTTGAAGGCTAGGAGTTTGAAGCTCTGTCTCATCTACTTTGGGCATGCAGCCAGGAGGAAGGACATCATTGTTGGAAGAGTGGAGGAAAAGTACAAGAGAGGAAGACCCCGGATGAGATGATTGCCACAGTCAATGGGACAATAGGATTAGGAGTGTTGGAGAGACAGTGAGACTGGCTCAGGACAGGGCAAGGTTCAGAGCTGTTATACATAGGGTTGCCATGAGTCACAGGTGATTCGACAGCACATAACAACAACAACACGCTTCAGAACAGTTAAAATGAATTTTTTTAACCTGTGCATTTCTACTCCAGGGAGCTCTGATAGTATAGTCAGTCCCAGGGGGTAGTGCAGCTAACCCAAAGGCATAGTCTCTCTGGTGGTTCGAATCTACCAGCAGTTCTGCCAGAGAAAGATGGGCAATCTACTCTCATGCAGTTTGCAGTCTCAGAAACCATGAAGAGTCAGCTATGAGTCAGTTCTGACTTTATGGCACTAAGTTTGCTGGTTTTAATATTTTACTACAATAATTAAAATATTTTCGTTAAAGTTATGCAATAATTTTAAAATTTACTGCTAAGGAAACATTCCTGATATATCAGGAAATTTAAAAACATTACCAAACTAGATGGCACTTCCTTTTACTTTGTGCATATACATTTATACACATTCACAGAAATTAAGTGATCTCGAAAAATGGTACCAAAGTCAAGATGGTCACTGTCTCCTCAGACATGTTTTTTTGTAAGCTTTATGTGTGTGTGTCTGTGTATTTTCTGATCTTTTTGTAATAAGCTTTTATTGCTTTTCTAATAAGAAATAAAGTTATTTTATAGTACTGACCCAGAAATAAACCCACAGATCAATAGAACAGAATGGAAAACTGAGAAAGAAACCCAATAGATAAATAAGAATTTGCTGTATGATCAAGGTAGGATTTCAAACCAATGTGAGGAAGATGGATACTTCAATATATTTCATTAGCTCAACTGGCTAACCATTTGGGTGATAAAGTTGAGCTCTAACTCAACCCATTTGTTAAATGAACTCCCACATCTTAAAATAGAAAACACAAATGTTTTCAACCACGCCACATAAAAGCAAACAAAGTCTAAAAAACAAACTTAAGCAGGTAGTTTCATAACCTCAGAGTGAGAAGATCTTGGTAAGACTAGCAACAAAGTTGGTTTTACAAAAGAGAAAGTTGACAGATTCGACACCCTAAACAATATAAGACATGCACATGTGCAATGCATGCATTTTAAAAAGCCACCATACGTTCAGGGTAATAACAGCTATAAAATGCCTAGGAAAAAAAATTCAACAAGAAATGTGGGCTGCCTGGGTGACAAAAATGGCAAGACTTTAAGACTTTACTGGAATATGAAACAGAAGACCTGGAAGAAATGGAGCGCTTGGTAGAAGGTGGTGGAATGTATTCGTTGCAGGTTTTCTTGTATTAGAACAACAATGAGAGAGAGAGAGAGAAAACCTAAATGTGAATAAAGTCTTCTGACTGAGTATTGCGCAGTGGCTAAAAGTAATGCAATAGTGCTGCATTATTTCAACTTCTCTTTGGCCTCTCAGCTCCTCCTAAACCCACTCTAAGTTTAGATTGGGTCCTTCCTGTTTAGTAGAGTGTGGAGTCAGTGTGTTAAAAGGCCATGACCCATGCTGGATTTCTTTTATGCTGCCCTTTTATCCCCTGCCCTGGGAGTCCTTGGAGGCTCACACACTAGCTTGAAGCAGTTCTGACCAGACTTTACGACCTGACCTTCAAAGGGATTTACTGATCTATTCCAGGTCTCCAGATATGGAGTCAATCAGATGCCTACAGTCAGCTGAAATCCAGCTTCTACCCGGAGTCCTGAATCAGACTATGGCAGCCATGGCCTGGCCAGACAATGCATGCTGCCAAGGCTGCCGTGTGACTGCAGTGAGCAATGCTTGATCGTTGCTTTGAAACTATGGGGTTAGTGCAGCAGGTTGGCTCTATGATTTAGGAAGAAACTATCCCAGGAGCCCCTTGCGGCATCTAAAGAATTTAGATAGTCAAAAGGCATTACAATGTAGTGAGAGAACACAGATTTTAAAAAAAAAGATGAAAATTTACATAGAAAGTTTGTTTTCTAGTCAATAGGTCATACACAAATTATTTATTCTGTAACATTGGTTGTAACTTCAGCAATATGCCACTCCCTATTTCCACCCTGGGCTCCCTGTTTCTGTTCATCTAAGGTTCCCTGTCCCCGTCTTTTCATCTTTGGTTTTGAGCAAATGTTGCCCCTTTGATCTCACATAGTTGGTTGTCCCAAGAAGCAGATTTTCATGGATGTTGCTGCTTTATAGTCTCTAGTATTTGACTGAAGAGCGGTCTCTGGTAGTGTTTTCTTAACCCCCTCTGGCAGTTTAATTGCTATTTAAAGGAACATTCACAGAACAAATTAGCTTTCCTTTCAACAAGTCATGTTCATTTAGTGTTGTGACATTAATGACCAACCTCACAATGTAGCAGCACTCTTTCCACTTCCTCCCTGTATGTCTTCTTTCCATTAATCCATCCCCCTTGCCCTTTCCTGCCTTCTGTGTTGTGTCCCTGTGTGAGTGCTTCCTATGGGGTCTTATGTGGTTGGATTGTTAAAAGAAGTGTGTGCATCTGCGGTGTTATTATGTACTTTGCAAGCCTGACTATAGCTTGGATATAAATGGAGCAACAAGAGTGAGCTCAGTTCTAGGCTTGAAGAGCGACCAAGAGTGCTAACTTCAGTGGTTCTACCACTTCTCTATGAGATCAATAAACCTGGACTTTTCTGTGATTTTCATTTGTTTCACATTTTCCTCCCATGCCTCTGGGATCCCTTTCAGAGCGGTCTGTAGTGGTAGCCAGGCACCATTTTGTAATTGTGGTCTCAGGGTTGTGAAAACTGGGGTTCATGTGGACCTTTAGTCCTTGGGAATAATTGTTTCCTTGTATCTGTGCTTTTCGTTGTTCTTTGTTCCTGAAGAGAGAGGTAAATGGTGGCCCCTTAGATGGTCATCACAAGCTTGTAAGACCCCAAAGCAGACTGGGGGACATTGTCTTTGTGGACTGTGTTATGGCGATTGACCCTGACTGAGACGGCTGTCTGAGACTGTGATCAGGAAATCAAAGGATGAACTGCATTAGGAAAATCTTCCAGCTCTAGAGTGCTGAAGAGTGATGAAATCAGTTTAGAGACTAAGACGCACCTGATCCAGGCCATAGTTTTTGCAGTTATTTGCTATGCATCAAAGAACTGGACAAAGACTAAGGATGATAGAAGAAGAATCAGTGCCTTTGAGTTGTGGTGCTGGAGAAGAATATTGAACGAACCAGTGTGACCTGGAGAGGGTGAAACCAAGTTTCTCCTTAAAGGCAAAGATTTTGAGGCTCCACCTCACATCCTTTGGGCACATGGCCAGGAGGGACCAGTTCTTAGAAAAGGACTTGGAAGGGTGGAGGAACAGCACAGGAGAGGAAGATCCCGGATGAGATGGATTGATACAATAACTAGGGTAATGTGTGTAGGTGATGTGTCAGAGGCAGCGAGATTGGCTCCCGACAGGGCAGGATTCAGAGCTGACGTGCAACAGGGTCATTGTCAGTTGTGGTCAACTTGACAGCACATAACAACAACATAACAAACAAATGTGTGTATGTTTCTTAGTGTAATTTGGAAATGCCATCAGTTTCAAGTTAAAAAGTTGTCTCAGGGTAACAGTCAGGGAATCCTCTCTTTCAGACTAAAAGGCCAGATCTTTTTTTTTCCCCCCCCCCACTTAAACTTTTAATTCTTTTTACCTATTCAAACTGGAACCTTTTGCTATGGTCTTGGTCAGAACGGTCAGGAGTGGTAGCTGGGCACCATCTATATCTTCTGGTTTCAGGTTAGTGAAGGCTGAGTAGTTCACTGGTTAGTGTAGAACCATTAGTCTTGTGGACTGATTGCTTCCTTGAGTTTCTGCTTTTCTTCATTCTTCTCTGCTGCAGGTAGGAAAAGACCAATAGTTGCTTCTTCAGTGATCATTCATAAACTTTTTTTTTTTTTGGCCGAATTAACAAACTTTATTTCGAGTTCGAACCCGGTCTCCCGTGTGCTGACACAGCAGCATCCAGCTGAGAGCCGATCATTCAAAAACTTTTAAGATCTTAGATACTAGTCACCAGACTAGGATATAGAAATTGATCTCTAGGAGCTGTGTGTTTCTAATTGAACTAGCTGTCCTCCAAGACTATCTCCCTTAGTCTTCAGGTTCGGTGGTTTAGTCCCAAAGTCCAAGCTGATTCTGTAATTGTGCCTTTTCTGTAAAGAACACAGAATTTTAGAGCAGGCTCACTCATTGCCGTTGAGTTGCAACTCATCCTTCAGCTGTTTGTTGTTGTTGTTGTTGTTGTTGTTCACTATAGAATCGGAGCTGACCCTCCAATCTGGACAGCCTGCCTCTCCTAGCATGGCTCCTGAGATGGAACCAGGAGACAGTGAAAAGCTGGATCCTAAGGCCTCTGGCCTGTTATCACCCTGCTTTGCTGGCACACCCACATCCTGTGCTGATTACGGTAAAGTGTAACTGGATGGGATGAAGACATCGAGCACCCGTGGTGTGCTGGTTCTCCAATCTGAGCCTTTCTGGCACCAAGTATTTGTCCAGCCAGTAAGGAAATGGTGCTTTGATTTTTCTTTGGCTGCTGTTTGGTGTGCACAGGCTCCTTTTGTAAACTTCTGGAGGGCAGGCAAGTGCAACCTCCTAGGGAGCCAAGGTGCAGGGGTACAGCCTCAACCTGGATGTATCCCTTCAAAAGCTACTTCCACCCTGCTCAGGGCCAGCGTCAGAAAATGCTCACAATGTGCTGTTAAGTAAAAAAGCAAGATGCAGCACAATCTGTCCAGCATGGATGTGGTTTAAAATACATGTGAGATCAACCCTAAGCCCTCAGCAGACCCTTCCCTCATGCAAATCCCAGCCCGTGGTCCTCAAGGCCGAGTGGCATCTTTGAGCCTGTGAGCAGCCCAGAAACCCACTGACAGTTCCATTAGGATTCTGAGCTGCCTAATGGCATCAAGTTGATTCCAAGCCATAGTGATCTTCCCTGGAGTTTCTAAGGTGTAAATCTTGATGAGAAAAGACTGCTTGTCGCTTTCTTAGGAGCAGCTGGCGGCTCTGAGCCTCTGCTCTGACCTGCGGGCTAGCAGCCCGGTATATGAAGTACTGCAGTACGAGGTCTCCAGGACCAGCAGAAGGGGAACGTTTTGTAGTCATTCGTTCTGTATTTATTTCTTTCTTCTTCCGGTCGTTGTTTTCTTTTGTGTGTGTGTTATCTGAAAATTGCCACTTTCTAACAATGAAAGAATTTTTCTTTTATTTTTCATAACGAAGGCTGCATAGTGGAGTGGACTTGGGGGGAGTGATTGTATAACAAGGAAATAATTTTACTTTTCAAAAAGAAGAGCAAACTGGGGGGAGGTTGGGCATGGGGGGTGGGGAAATGTGACAATGAATGAATGGAAATCCAAAATCTCTGTAAACTTTTATTAAAATTAATAAAAAATATATTAGGGGAAGAGAAAAAAATTGTCCTTTCTTTATTCTATATTTGTTTTCCATTTAGTTATTTTTAGGATAATACTTCTCCCTAAAATAAATCCCTTACACCTATGACTTGTCTTTCTAGACCTGGAGCGGCTGTTGGGTGGAGACGAGGGTAGAGCTTCTCAGACTCAGCATGCAATGGATTAGCTGGGATCTTGTGAAAATGCCGCATCCGTGTCCATAGGCCCAAAGTGAGGCCTGAGACTGCGTTGCTCACTAACTCCCAGCTGATGTTGACGCTGCTCGTCCAGAGCCATACATGCAGTGGCCAGCAGTAGACAGTGCCCTCATGGCCGCGAAACCGCTAACCGAAGGGACTCCCGAGGTCGTGCTGTCTGCTCCTCCTCCAGCACAGAGATTCTTCTGACAGATGATAACCACGAATCCGTGACGCATCTCACAGCAGGGATGGACCTGCAGGACGTGGTGCTGAGTGAGATACTCAACCACAGGAGGACAAATATTGCATGAGGCCACTAGTATAAACAGTTGAGGAAGAATTTACACATAGAAAGAAGCACTCTTAAGGTGGAAGGACTGGGAAAGACAAGTATTGTAAGACCACTGCTATGAAAAGTAAAGTTTATGCACAAAGAGAAATATTCTGTCTTGTCTGGCAGGGGATGAGAAGGGGAAAGAAGGAGAAACACTAACTAGATAGTAAAAGAAACAAAGCCTAAACTTAACTGCCATTGAGCTGGAACCAACTCATAGCTGACCCTGTGTTGGGTTTCCACGGCTGCACATCCCATGGGAGACAATCGCCCAACTCTCTGCCTCGCAGATGCTGGTGGACAGAAAGGCTGTCTTTAGCCCCATGGCACACTCCCTATGCATTAAGCCACCAGAGCTCCCTAATTAGATTGTTGTTGTTGTGTGCAATCCAGTAAGGACCGACTCAAAGCTGACCCTCTGGAGGGTTTTCAGAGGCAGTAAATCACACAAGAAAAGAGTGCCCATCTTTCTCCCATGGAGCAGCTGGTGGATATATAGTTGTTGTTGTTATGTGCCATTGAGTCGCTTGCGACTCATAGCGACCCTATGTACAGGAGCACTAAACACTGCTCTATCCTGTGCCAACCTCGCTGTCTCAAACACGCTCATTCCCACCACTCCACTCACAGAATCGATCCATCTCATCGAGAGTCTTTCTCTCCTGCGTCGTCCCTCCACTCTCCCAAACATGATGTCCCTCTCCAAGGACCAGTCCCTCCTTGCAACATGCCCAAAATATGTCAGACGAAGCTTCAGAATCCTTGACTCCAGGGAGCATTCCGGCTTCACCTTCTCAAGGACAAACCTGTTTATTCTCCTAGCAGTCCATGGTATATTCAACACTCTTTTCCAGCACCACAGCTCAAAGGCATCAATTATCTTTCTTTCATCCCTATTCACTGTCCAACTCTCTGATGCATAGCACGTAATTGCAAAGACTATAGCCTGGATCAGACACACCTTAGTCTCCAGCCTGACATCATTGCTCTTCAGTATTCTTGAGAGGTCCCTCACAGCTGACTTTCCCAATGCAATTCATCTCCTGATTTCCTGACTGCTGTTATCAAGAATGTTGACTGTGGAACCAAGTAAATGAAAACTGTTAACTATCTCAATCTCCTCACCATCCATACTGATGCTGCTGATTGGCCCAGTGGTGAGAATCTTTGTTTTCTTGATGTTGAGCTTCAATCCATATTGAAGACAGCAGACCTTCTGCTTTCGTGAAGGGAAAGGCAATACATAATTGGAGGAGGACTACACAATATGACCAAAGCAAAGGAAGACAATGCAAGGTGCACAACGTAAAAGGCAAATGTAAATACTTTTACATACACAGGCCCGCAAAGACAGTAATAGCAAAAAATAACTTATAGGTGGCTATATATATGCCTTTGAGCTGTGGTGTCGGAGCAGAGTATTGAATATACCATGGACTGCCAGGAGAACAAACAAATTGATCCTGGAGAGGGTGAGATCAGGCTGCTCCTTGGAGGCAAGGATTCTGAAGCTTTGTCTGACATACTTTGGACATGTTACAAGGTGGGATCAGTCCTTGGAGAGGGACATAATGCTTGGGAGGGTGGAGGGATAGTACAAGAGAGGAAGACCCTCAATGAGATGGATTGATTCAGTGACTGGGGAAATGGGGATGGGTGTGTCAGAGACAATAAGATTGGCAAGGGATAGAGCAGGGTTTAGGGTTGTTATACATGAGGTAGCTCTGAGTCACAGGCGTCTTGACGGCATATAACAACAACAACAACATACAGTTAGGTATGTAGATGATGTTTGGATTAATGCCAAGAAATACAGGTTTGGCAGGGTCTAATTCTATCTGTTACATGTATTATAAATATATGCAAGCACATGTTAAATCATCCAGGGCCAAGCTATACAAACTTCTTGGCCATAACCCTGAAAGACTGAGTCATTGGCCTTAAGAGTTTTTTATACTATAGTCTTGGGTGTCATCTAGGCCCACTGGCATAGCACAATCCATAAAGACAGAGTTTTGCATCTTACTTTGGTAAGTAGCAACTGAGGTCATAAAAGTTTATAAATAGCAATCTGAGATACAAATATTGGTCCCCTTCATCTAGAGCAGAGGAGAGTGAAGAAAATCAAAGACTTAGGGAGAATTAGTCCAAAGGACTAAAAGACCCCATAAACCATAGCCTATATGACCTCGAGAACAGAAGAAACTAGATAGTGCCTAGCTACCATTGCTTTGAAAGGAACATAATAGAAAGTCATGGACAGAGTGAGAATAAAATATAGAGCAAAATTAAAAATAATTCTCAAAAAAATCAGAGCTAATGATCCAGTAGAGACAAGTGGAATCACCAAAACACCCTTGGACTCTGACCTAAGATACCAATGACACTGACACACCCTGCAAGGCCGGAAATGAACCCACTCCTGGAGATCACCCTTCAGTCAAATAATAGACAGGCCTATAGAATGAACATCCTCTTCAGAACAACCAACCACAGGAGGCCAGAAAGGACAGAATTTGTCCAAAATCAAAATGTGGATGACAGGAAAGATGGGAGAGGGAAATGGGAAAGCAAAGGCAGAAGTAAGAAGAGAGCTGTCACATGGAGGGGCCCACACAGTGTCATGGAACAAGATGTGTGTACACTGTTGAATGGGAAACTGATTTGCAGGAAGTATTAAAAGAAGATGGAAGGAATATACTGAGTCATTGTATCAAAAGGAATTGGCAGATACAGAAGAATTTAATGAAATAACATTTGAGCAAGAGGTTATGGTGATGAAGGAAGAAGTTCAAGCTGCTTTGAAGGAAATAGGCCCCAGGAAGAGATTGTATACCAATTGACATATTTCAGCTAACAGATGCTCCCCTGGATGTGCTCACCAAGTTGTGTCAAGAAATCTGGAGAACAACCACTTGGCCAACTGACTGGAAGAGATCTATATTTGTTCCCATTCCAAAGAAGGGTGACCCAGCAGAGTGTGGAAACTACAGAACAATATCGTTGATTTCACATGCAAGCAAGATTCTACTGAAGATTATCCAAAAACGACTGGAACAGCACATCAGCAGAGAACTGCCAGAAGTCCAGGCTAGGTTTAGAAGGGGTCGTGGTACTAAGGATATTGTAGCTGATGTTAGATGGATCTTAGCTGAAATCAGGGAATACCAGAAGAATGTCTATCTGTGTTTCATTGATTATGCAAAGGCGTTTGACTGTGGATCATAACAAACTGTGGCTGACTCTGAGAAGAATGGGAATCCCAGAACTTTCAATCGTGCTAATGAGAAACCTATACTTGGACCGAGAGGCAGTCTTCAGAACAGAGCAGGGTAACACTACATGGTTCAAAATTGGGAAGGGTGTACGCCAGGGATGTGTCCTATCTCCATACCTTTTCAACCTGTATGCAGAGCAGATTATCAGAGAGGCTGGGCTCTATGAGAACTGTGGTGTCAGGATTGGTGGAAGATCTGCGTTATGCAGATGATACAACCCTTCTTGCTGAAATTGAGGAGGACCTCATGCACTTGCTGCAGAGGGTCAAGGACTGCAGCCTTCAGTATGGACTGAGGCTCAATGTCAAGAAGACAAAGATTCTCACCACTGGACCAATTGGCAGCATCAGGATGGATGGTGAAGAGATTGAGATTGTTCACAGCTTCAGTTTGCTTGGCTCCATGGTCAACACTCTTGGCACCAGCAGCCAGGAATTCAAAAAATGTATTGCGATGGGAAAGTCTGCTGTTAGGGACCTCTCTAAATACTCAAGAGCAACGGTGTGTCTCTGGAGACTAAGGTGCATCTGATACAGTCCATGGTCTTTGCAATTACTTGTTATGCATCAGAGAGTTTGACAATGACTAGGGAGGACAGAAGGAGAAAAGTATTGAGGGTATCATGGACTGCTAGGAAAACAAACAGATTAATCCTGGAGAGGGTTAAACTGGGCTACTCCTTCGAGGCAAGGATTCTGGGGCTTCGTCTGACATACTTTGGACATGTTGTAAGGAGGGACAGGTCCTTGGAGAAGGACATCATGCTTGGAAGGGTGGAGGGGAAGGGTGCAGGAGGGGAAGACCCTCTATGAGGTGGATTGATTCAGTGACTGGGGTAATCGGGATGGGTGTGTCAGAGGCGGTGTGATTGGCACAGGACAGAGTAGGATTTAGGGCTGTTGTACATAGGGTCGCTATGAGTCGCAAGCAACTCAACGGCACATAACAACAACAACAACCATAAAAATGTTGCAGAATAAAGGAAGGAAATTCTTCCAACAGCACTTCTTTTGGAGATAGTTGGCTGCCTGGCAGGTACCAAGTACTAACTAGACGTCAGTGATGGATGTCAGCCTAGGATGGAATTATTTCCAGAACAAGAAGCTCTTGGGGTGGAGGTGGTGATCTTGATGGTTAGAAGGCTCCTTTTGTTGAGCTGGCACCGGCCCCCAAAACTGCCGCCCACTGGCCCTGGCACACTCTGATGCACTCCCCTCAGCACTCATCAGGGCACCAGCTGATGTTGAACAGAATATTTGGAGTCTAAACACCAAACATCTGACAGCCAAGACCTTGTCTGCCCTGGAGCACAGGCACCTCCACACGGTCACTGCTGCTCACCATGGATGAGGACATCTCTGTGCTCCTGGTCGACAATGGCTCCAGTATGTGGAAGGACAGCTTCAGGGTGACAACACGCCAGGGCTGTCTTCCTCTCCATTGTGGGGTTCCCTCAGCACCAGGGCTTGATGGAAGGCACGGGCCAGAAGGATTCCTACATGGGTGACAAAGCCCAGAGCAAAAGAGGCATCCTGACCCTCAAGTACCCTGTTGTCACCAACTAGGACATCATGGAAGAGATCTGGCACCACACCTTCTACAACAAGCTGCGTGTGGCCCCTGAAGAGCACCTGGGATGCTGATGGAGGCCCCTCTGAACCCCAAGACTAACCAGGAGAAGATGTTCAAGACCTTCGACATCTCTGCCATGTATGTTGCCATCCAGGTCATGCTGTCCCTTTATGCTCTGGCCAGACCACTGGCATCGTGATGGATTCCCACACTGTGCCCTCCCCCAGGCCATCCTGCATCTGGACCTGGCCAGCCGGGACCTGACAGATTACCTCATGAAGATCCTCACCGAGCGAGGCTACAGCTTCACCACGACTGCTGAGCGGGGAATTGTTCGTGACATCAAGGAGAAACTCTGTTACGTTGTTCTTCACTTCGAGCAGGAGACGGCCACAACAGCTTCCTCATCCTCCTTGGAGAAGAGCTATGAGCTTCCTGATGGATAGGTCATCACCAGGGGCAGTGAGCATTTCCACTGCCCTGGGGCACTCTTTCAGCCCTCCTTCCTGGGCATGGAGTCTTGTGGTATCCACGAAACTACCTTCAACTCCATCATGAAGTGTGATGTTTACATCCTCAAGGACCTCTACACCAACACAGTGCTGTCCAGCGGGACCACCATATCCCCAGGCACCGCTGACAGGATGCAGGAGATCACAGCACTGACCCCTAGCCCAATGAAGACCGAGATCATCGCTCCTCCTGAAGGCAAATACTCTGTGTGGATCGGCGGCTCCATCCTGGCCACTCTGGCTACCTCCCAGCAGACTACGAAGAGTCCAGCCCTCCACGGTCCACTGAAATGCTTCTAGACGGACTGTTTAGTTGTGTTACACCCTTTCTTGATTAAAAAAACAAAGAACAACACCCTGACTTGCACAGAAAAAAAAAATCAAAGGAGATAAGAATTGGTATGGCTTTATTTGTTATTTTTTTTTGTTTGTTTCATTTTTAAAATTTTTTTAAATTATTTTTTCACTTGACTCAGGACTTAAAAACTGGAATGGTGAGTGTGACAACAGTTGATGTGGAGAGAGAATCCCTCCAGTTTTCCAATGTGGCCCAAAACTTTGTACATTGTTCTTTCTTTTTTTAAATAGTCATTCCAAATAATCACAACATGGCATGTGACAGGAAGCTCCTGCCTTTCCAAAAGCCTCTCCTTTCCCCTAAGCAGAAAGGCTTCCTCCCCTCACCCAGGTTCACACATGAACAGGGGTGATAGGGAGCATTGTTTTTGTGTAAATGATACATAATCCAGTTTTTGGTTGTTTGGGGTTTTTTTGTTAAAAAAATCTTCCGCCTTAATACTTGTTCTTTTAGTTTAGTTTTTGTTTTCAATAGTCAGTCATTGGAGGCCCTACTTTTTTGAGGCCCCTACCCCTACCCCTACCCCCAATTCTAGAAATATGAAGGCTTTTGGTCTCCCTGGAGTGGCTGAGATGTGGAGGCAGCCAGGGCTTTTGCCTGTACACTGACTTGAGAACAGCTGAATAAAAGTGCACACCTTAAAAAGTGGCGGGGCGGTGGGGGGAAATTAAATAAAAACCAAACAACAAGCAAATAGAACAAGTCCAAAAAACCAAAAAGGGTACAATTAATAAATATGGACAATCTCCACAATGTGCCGTTTGTCAGCTAGGCCAATGAACTGCAGCTCTGATGGAGTTGAGTATAAATGACATGGGCTGGTGCACGCGTGTTCCCTTGTTTAATCCTCACAAAAGCAGCTTTGTTGCAGAGACACTGAGTGCCACTTCACAGAGAAGAAACAGAAACAAGAAAAACCTGTTCCTGTCCAGTCATTTCCGCCCCCCCCCCCCCAGGGCTCTCAGGACTGTGAGCGCTCCAGGAGCAAAAGCCTGCATCTTCCTCCCACTGAGCACCTGGTAGGTTTGATCTTCTGATCTTCTGAGTAGCAGGCAACCACTGCTTCACGAGGGCTCTTCTTACAGAGGAGAAATGATGGCAGTTTAGGGAGGTGAAGGGACAAGTGTGCCCAAAGTAAATGTACGTGTAGAGATAACACAGAATGTAAAGGATGGGCAGGGAACCCCATAGGACGCTTCGGCTTGGGGAATTACAACAGCAGAGTGACAGGAAGCACTTTCCAGCCAAATGGTAGACGATTAAAAAACCCCCAATAACGCCCATGCCAAGTGTACAACCATCAACTGTACTAGGTCAGAAGGGCAACACTTGCTCAAAACCAAAGACGAGCAGACAGGGAGGGGCCTGGAAATTGGGCAAAAGGAAATAGGGAGCCCTGGGAGGAAACAAGGAGGATACTGACATGGTGCAGGAACCAGTGCCACAAACACATTAATAGCTAAAGAATCTATGACTACTCTTACTCCATCTTTCCGGGTCTGTATTGGACCTTTCTTAATAGTTGCTGTACATGAATGATGCTTAATTTTGTAATATGCAATGTACATAGAGAGTTCTGGTGGCCCAGTGGAAGGAAGTTGCACTGCAATCTCTGAGGTATGCTGTTTGAATCCACCAGATGCTCTGCTGGAGAAGAAGGGGCAATTTCCTCCTGTACCAGTCAGATCTGATTTGATGGTTGATGGTACACACACACACACACACACTATATATATATAGTGTGTCTGTGATTGTTTGAAATACAGTGTGAATGTAGGAATGTGTGAAACACAATGCACATGAATGATACATGATGTACAAAATTTTTGTATGCAAACCAATAGAAAATAAAAAGAAAGTGGAGAAGAAAGAAATATCTGAGCTGTTGATTAGAAAATGAATATGCTGTGTACACTTCCACCTAAAGGACAACAAAATATTTTTTTAAAAATGTGGTAGGACTCAAGTATTGGATGTCAGCAGGTGACTCTTTGACAGAGTGCAGGAGAGTCTTGTGTTGTTATTAATTGCTGTTGAGTGACCTTGACTCATGGAAACCCCAGGTAAATTGAACACAATGCTTCCTGGCCTTGCACCATCCCCATAGTCAGCCAGTTGCAATTTTAATTGTGGTCAATAAGGTTCTCACTGGCCGATTTTCGATCACCAGGCCTTTCTTTCTAGCCTGTCTTAGTCTAGAAGCCCATGTGAAGCCTGTTCAGCATCACAGCAGTATGCACATCTCCACTGATGGATAAGTAGTGACTGTGCACCAATTGGCTGGGAATCAAATCCAAATCTCCAGCATGAGAGGTGAGAATTAAATCACTGAACCATCAATGTCCCAATGCACTGTGTCACTCAGGGCAAAATGGATGACTAACAGATATGCAAGCTGGGAGTCAAAAGAGGTAATTCCTGAAGGAGGTAACCCATCCTCCCCTCCAACCCCACAACACTCCCAGGTTTCAGCTTTGAATGTCCCACGCCCCAGAGGAGCAGGTCCTGCACCTTCCCTGCCCTGGCCAGGTAGAACCTGATGGGGCAGCTCTGCTCTGCAGACACTGGTTGGTGGTGGGGCAGCTCACTCTGCTATGAGCGCCCTCTGCTGGAGGCTCTAGGCCTGTACAGTTGAGTCTGCGGGCTCTGGGTGCTGGGTGTTCATTTTTATTAGCATGATAGGGTGTCTTTTTGAGCCTTGACAATAATAATTACAACCCATAGTATAACAACCTGAGGCTTCACAGAAGACAGAGCTCTCTCATCACCCTCCAGTCAGACAGATTTTCAAGGATTCCTCCCTCCTAACGCTTCAGCTTCTGACCCTATCTCTCATTAAGGCCATTGGCGCTGCTGATGACTTATGATGGAACATTTTTCCTTCTGAAGGACAGAGAATTTTAAAAAGGACATCTATAAATTGGACACAGATAGAACATTCCTGTTCTAACAAAGAAGACTCTGGATCAAGAGTGCAACTATCATGATGCTGCCTATTGATCCAGTGATAAGAATCTGTTTTCTTGACATTGAGATGCAGTTCATATTGAAGTCTAGATTCTCTGATCTTCTGAAACAAGTGTATGAAGTTATTTTAATTTTCAGTGACAAAGTTGTGTCATCTGCATAACACAGAAGGGTCTCCTTCCAGTCCTTTTGCCACATTCCTCTTCATACATAGAGTCTCGAATAATTTGCTCAGCATACAGATTGAATAGGTATGGAGACAGAACACAGCCATAGTGCACTCCCTTCTTAATTTTAAATCATCTAATGTTCCCCTGCTCTGCTTGCGCAACAGCCTCCTGCTCAAGATATAGGTTTCACATGAGGACAATTAAGTGCTCTGGAATTCCCATTCTTCTCAATGTTAGCCATAACTTGTTATGATCACACAGTCAAATATTGATAGGCAACATCATGATTGATGGAGAAAAGATTAAAACTTTCCACAACTTCATCTTACTTGGATCCACAGTTAACATCCTTTGTATCAACAGTCAGGAAATCAGGAGATGTATTGCACTGGGGAAGTCTACAGTGAGGAACCTCTCCAAATTAGAGAGGAGTAGTGATGTGAGTTTGAGGACAAAGGTGCATCTGATTGAGGCCATGATCTTTTCAATCACTGGCTATGCATCTCAGAGCTGGACAATAAGTAAGGTTGACAGAAGAAGAATTGATACCTTTGAGTTGTGGTGTTGGAGAAGAGCACTGAACACGCCATTGACTGCCAAAGAACAAACAGATATGTCTTGGAGAGGGTGCAGCTGGAGGGCTCTTCAGAGGACAAAGACGACAAGGCTTCACCTCACATACTTCAAGCAGGTTGCTGGGGGGTTGCTATTCCTTGGAGAGGGACATGATGCTCGGAAAGATCGGCGAAGGAGAAAAAGATCCTTGACCAGGTGGATTGACATGGTGAATGCTGCAATGGGCTCTAATGTGTAAGGAAGTCTGAAGAAGGCACTCGTTAGGACAAGATTCAGATCTGCTGTTCACAGTGTTGCTACAGGTCATACTCAACTCGATGGCATCTAACAAGAACAACAACAGCATCAAAAACAGACAGTTCACTTTGAAGATAATGATGTGTACTATTAAGGGATGATACAAAGGACCTCAGCCATTTATCAGAATACCTAATGGATGTATTGAGCTGTATGATTTCCAAAGTCTTTTTTAGGAGCAAATCTCTTGGGACTTGCTACCCTGTATAAGCTCATTAGTAATTTCCTTTGGATAAATTTATCTTTAGATAGATAGATACATTGTTGTTGTTTGATGCCACTGGGTTGACTACAACTCACATAAATTCCTAGGAACAATAGGTCTGAACCTTGCCCTATCCTGCACCATTTTCACCATCTCTGATAGGCCATTGTTAGCATCCCTCTGTCAACTCATCTTGTTGAAAGTCTCCTTCTCTTTCTCCTCCACCTTTCCCAGCATGATGTCTTTTTCCTATGTATCTCAAACATGTGAGCTGAAGTTTGACAATCCTTGCCTCTAAGGAACACTTCCTTAGGTAGATTCTTTGTTCTTTTGGCAGTTCATGGGATATTCCACACTGTCCTCCAACACCACAAATTTTTTTATTCAAAAAATTATTTCTCTGAGCTTTCTGTATTTTAATGCTTTAGTGTTTCAGTTTTATAAGTGAAGATTTTATTTTTAAAAAAAAACAGTGGGCAAGAGTGGGGATTTTTTGTATGTCTGGCTCATTCAGGCAGCACATCTGAATTAAGCTGAATGTAGACAAATAAAGAAAAAGAAAACTGAAAAAAAAAATTATTTCTCTTGATCCAAACTTACTTTTTTTTTTCAAACTTACTTTTATTGAGATTTTAACAAAAATTTATAGAGAACTTGGATTTCCATTCATTCATTGTTGCACATTTTCCTCCCTACCCACTGACCCCAGTTCACTTTTCTCTTTGACAAAAATTTTTTTCATTGTTGCACCACTTCTTTCCCCCTGCCCCAGCCCACCCTGCCATGCAGCTCTTCTTCTGGACTGTTGTTATGCAAATAATACCCAACCATATATTCCTTTTAAACAGTTCTTTCCCTCATCCGTTTCAGTGCACAGTACATTATTTACCTGCTCTTTCCGAGTTTCCCCCCCAGCACCCATGTCAGTCCTGTCTTATAACAGTGGCATTATGCAGCATTTGTCCTTTTGTGAATAAGATATTTCACTCAGCATAATGGCCTCCAGGGTCACCCATTTTGTATATTTCATTAGTTCCTTGTTGTTCAGTGCTGCATAGTTATTCTGTTGTGTGATATACCACAGTTTCTCTACCCATTCATTTGTTGATGGGTACTTGGGTTGTTTCTATAGCTTTGCTGTTGTGAACAATGCAGCAATAAACATACGTGTGCATATACCTATTTGAGTGGCAGTTCTGATTTCTTTAGAATATATTCTCAGTAGTGGAATTGCTGGGTCAAATGGTATTTCTATTTCCAACTTTTTGAGAAAGTGCCATACTGCCTTCCATAGTGATTACACCATTTTACTCTCCCACCAACAGTGAACAAGGGTCCCAGTTTCTCCATAACCTCGCCAGCATTTGTTGTTTGCTACTGAGGTGAGATTATAATTTATAGTTGTTTTGATTTGCATCTCTCTTAGAGCTAGGGATTTTGAACATTTCTTCATGTGTTTGCCATCTTAATGTCTTCTTTGGTGAAGTGTCTGTTCATATCCTGTGCCCATTTTTCAATTGGGTTGTTTACTTTAATCTTGTTGGGGTGCTAGAGTATTCTATAAATTCTAGATATAAGTCACTTATCAGACATGTCATTACCAAATATTTTCCCCAGTTTGTGGCTTCCTTCTTTACCCTGTTGGAGAAGTTTTTGGATGTGCATAGGGATTTGATTCTTAGAAAGTCCCATCCATCTATTTTATTCTCTCCTGGTTGTAGTTTTTCCAGTATGTTTGGAAGACTGATCATGTTGTGAATTAGGGCTTCCAGAGTTCCTCCAAGCTTTTCTTCGATGAAGTTTATCATCCTCGGTTTTAGTCCTAGGTCCTTGATCCACTTTGAGTTGGTTTTTGTGTATGGTATTGGGTGTGGGTCTTGCTTAAGTTTTCTGCAGATAATTTTCCAATTTTGCCAGCACCGTTTGTTAAAAAGGCTTTCATTTCCCCACTTAACTGATTTCATCTCCTTGTCAAAAATCAGTTGACCATAAATAGATGGGCTGATTTCCAGGTTCTCAATTCTATTCCATTGATCTATGTGTCTGTCATTGTACCAGTACCATGCTGTCTTAACTACCACGGCAGTGTAGTAGGATTTTAAATCAGGGAGTGAGATGCCTCCTACCTTTTTTCTATTTTTAAGGAGTGTTTTGCTTATTCGGGGCTTCTTTCCATTCCAAATGAAGCTGGAGATTGCCTTTTCCATCTTGTTGAAGAATGGAATTGGTATTTGTATTGGGATTGCATTGAAAGTGCAAATTGCCTTTGATAGCATTGTCATTTTAAAAATGTTGAGTTTTCCTATCCAAGAGCAAAGTATATTCTTCCATTTCTCCAGGTCTCTTTTTGTTTCTTGTAGTAATATTTTGTAATTTTCTTTGAATAGATTCTTTGTGTTTCTAGCTAGATTTACTCCTAAGTACTTAATCTTGTGTTTAGCTATTGTGATGGGTATTGATTTTCTTAGCTCCAGTTCTGTATTCTCTTTGTCACTGTAGAGAAATCCAATTGATTTTTGTATTTTGATCTTGTATCCTGCCACTTTGCTGAATTGGTCCACTATGTCCAGTAGTTTTCTTGCTTAGTCTTTAGGATTTTCTAAGTATACTGTCCTATCATGTGCATATAGGGATATTTTTACCTCCTCTTTGCCAATTTGGATACTTCTTATTTCCTTCTCTTATCTTATTGCTATTGCTAAGACTTCCAATACAATATTGAATAGGAGAGGTGATAGTGGGCATCCTTGCCTAGTTCCTGTTCTCAAAGGGAAGGCCTTTAATCTCTCTCCATTGAGAACAATTGAGAAACCCTTTCAGGTTTGTGTATATACTTTTTACTATGTTGAGGGAATTCCCTTCTATCCCTATTTTGCTGAGTATTTTAATCAAGAAAGAGTGTTGGATTTTGTCAAGGGCCTTTTCTGCATCAATTGATAGGATCATGTGGTTCTTGTTCTTTGCTTTGTTAATGTGATGAATGACACTGACTATTTTTCTTTTCTTTTCTTTTTTGTGGTGAGAAAAATCTGTATTTAGAATTAGCCAGCTGGACTCAGTTTAGATGATCCCAATTTTGTTAGCAACATCCAAAGCATCATAGTCAGGAGCAAGTCGAACATAGGCCTTCTTCTCTCCATCAGGCCTGATCAAGGTATTGACCTTGACCACATTAATGTCACAGAGCTTCTTTACAGCTTGTTTCATTTGATGCTTGTCGGCCTTGACATCCACAATGAACACAAGTGTGTTGTTATCTTCTATGTTCTTCATGGCTGAC
>NW_006399791.1:7637354-7637936 GCF_000299155.1 Elephantulus edwardii | reverse complement strand
CCCTTCAGGACTGCCTTCTTGGCCTTTAATGCCTTTGCTTTGGCTTCAGTTTTGGGAGGGGCAGGGGCTTCCTTCTTTGCTTTCAGCACCATCTTCGTAGAAAAGGGATTGATTTTTGGGTGGTTGTTTTGGTTTGTTTTTTTTGAGATGAACAACTTTTTTTAATTGTTTTGTAATTCTGTCTCTTTAATTTTTTTTATTAATTTCAATAAACATCTACAGAGATTTTGGATTTCCATTCATAGAAAAGTAATTGTTTTTCTTATGTCGAAACATCCTTGCATATTTGTGATGAATCTTACTTGGTCATGGTGAATTATTTTTTTGATGTATCATTGGATTCTATTGACCAGGATTTTATTTAGGAATTTTTCATCTTTGTTCTTGAGAGATATTAGCCTATTGTTTTGTATTTTGGCGTTTCCTTTACCTGGCTTTGGTATCAAAGATATGTTTGCTTCATAGAATGAGTCTGGGAGAAGTCCACCTTTTTTTATTTTCTGAAATAGTTTATGTAGAATTGGTGACAGTTCTTCTGTGAATGTTTGATAAAATTTACTTGTAAAACCATCTGGTCCATCT
>NW_006399791.1:7629117-7629620 GCF_000299155.1 Elephantulus edwardii | reverse complement strand
ATTAATTTTAATGAACATTTACAGAGATTTTGGATTTCCACTCATTCATTGTTGCACTTTTCTCCCTGCCCACCCCACCCCAACCCCCAGTTCGCTCTTCTCTTTGAAAAGTAAAAGAAAAATTCCTTCATTGGTATACAATCCCCCCACACCTCCCCACCTCTACCCTGAGTATACTCTACTCTGCAACCTTCATTCTGGACTCTTATGATAAACGATAGCCTTTTTAACAAATGCTGTTAGCAAAATTGGAAAACTACCTGCAGAAAACTCAAGCAAGACCCACACCTCACACCATATGCAAAAACCAACTCAAAGTGGACCAAGGACCTAGGACTACAACCAAGAATGATAAACTTCATCAGAGAAAAGCTTGGAAAAACTCTGGAAGCCCTAATCCACAACATGATCAGTCTTCCAAACATACTGAAAAAATCACAATCAGGAGAGAATAAAATTGATGAATGGGACCTTCTAAGAATCAAATCCCTATGCACATCAAA
>NW_006399791.1:7628406-7629017 GCF_000299155.1 Elephantulus edwardii | reverse complement strand
GCTGCACGGAGGTCTTCTGTGCCTGCCTCCGGCCTCCCCTCCAGGCTGCACCCCACCATCCTGCAGCAGGGGGCACCTGGTGAGGGGAGCAAAGCAAGGGTGTACATATTCCTCACTTTTTATACCTGTAAGAAGCGGGGCAGGCGCTGGGGTTTTTTACGGTGACACAGATGCATATTTTGATAGCAAATACAGGCGCAGTATTGTAACGGGGACGGCGCCAGAGCACATTCCGTGCTGCCCTCGTAGCGCAAGAACCGAATTAAAGTGATTTTATAACAAAAAAAAAAGAAAGTTAATTATAATTTTTTCTTTCCTTTTCATGTGTTTGCTTACTGCTTACAGCTTTGGCTGTTTCCAGAGGTTTTGGTAAATTGTGTAAGTTAAGTTTTCATTGTCATTTGTTTCAAGAAACTTTTTTATTTCATTTTTTATTTCTTCTATTACCCACTCCTGTTTAAGCAAGGTGTTGTTCAGCTTCCAAATGTATGGGGTTTTTTTTTCTCTTTTATTCTCTTGTTATTTATTCCTAATTTTGTAGCATTGTGGTCTGCGAAGATGCTTTTTATTATTTGTTTTAAAATTTATTGATGCTTGTCTTGTGCTCTAAA
>NW_006399791.1:7624252-7628306 GCF_000299155.1 Elephantulus edwardii | reverse complement strand
ACAAGAGTCCAGAATAAGAGCTGCATAGTAAAGTAGACTGGGGGTTGGGTGGGATTGTATAACAATTTTTTTTTCTTTTCAAAGAGAAAAGTAAACTGGGGGGAAGGGGTGGGCAGTGAGGAAAATGTCAACAATGAACGAATGGAAATTCAAGTTCTCTACAAGCTTTCTTTGGAATATCAGTTAAAAAAAAAGAATGTGTATCAAATTATCTGTCTCCAAATTCTCAGGTTTGGCAATTGTGATGTGGTCATCCTTTTCATGAATTTTTATGTACTATAATTATTTATTTGATAAAATTTGCTCTATATGGTTTATAAACTGAGGGGAAATTTTGTTGGGTATATCCTGTATCAAATATATAAGAAATTCTCTAACAACTGGCTTACTTTTTTCTTTATTTCCATAGTGCAACTGATTTCTCACTTTCTTGATTCCTTCAATCAATTGTCTGTCTTGTTTACCAACCTTATTTGCCTCCACAGACAGCTGTATGCCATGAATTTGGGACTTTGCAGCCTCTCTCTTCTCTCTTTCTATCTCTCTAACACACACACACACACATTGAGTTGTGGTATTGGAGAAGAGAGCTGAATATTACATGAACTGCCAAGAGAACATACAGGTCTCTTGGAGAAAGTGAAACCAGGGTGCTCCTCGGAAGAAAGGATGGTGAAACTTCATCTTACATACTTTGGGCATGTGGTTAGAAGGAGAAGGTTTGGAAAGGTTAAGGGTTAGCATGAAGAGAGAAAGACCCTCAACAAGATTGACTGACACAATGATTGTAGCAATGGACTAAAGTATGTCAGAGATGGTGATGATGGAACAGGTTAGGGCAGGGTTCAGATCCATTGTTTCTAGGGTCACTATGAGTCACAGTTAATTTGATGGCACTTACCTATATATGTATCTCCCCCTAGCTGAAAGTAGAGAACACCTGAAAGATGCTTACTTGTGTTTTATTGACTATGCAAAAGTGTTTGACTGTGTGGATCATAAGAAATTATAGAGAGCATTAAGAAGAATGGGAATCCCAGAACTCTTAACTGTGCTAACACAAAACATGTACTTAGACCAAAAGGCTGTTGTCCAAACAGAACAAGAGACAGCTTTATACAATCTGTATGCTGAGAAAATAATTCTAAAAGTGGGAATGTATGAAGAAAAATGTGGCATCAGGGTGGAGGAAGACTCATCAGCAACATACATTACACAGATTAACACAACTTGGTTTGCTGAAAATTAATAAGACTTGAAGCATTTACTGATTAAAAGACTCCAGCTTTTAATATGGATTGTATCTAAACATCAAGATAAGTATCCATCATGATAAATGGAGGAAAGATTGGTGTTTTCAAGGATTTCCGTTTACTTGGATCCAAACTCAGCATACTATAGCAGCAGTCAGGAATTACAGAGATGTGTTGAACTGAACAAATCTGCCATCAAAAGCTTCTTTAAGGTATTAAAGAGCAAGAATGTATGTTTAAAGTCTAAGATCCTTCTGACCCAAGCAATGATATTTCCTATTGCTTTGTGTGCATCTGAAAGTTGTGCAATAAATAGAGAAGACTGAAGAAGAATTCATGTCTGTGAATTATGATACTGATGGAGCATCAAACATCCCCTAAACTGCCAAAAGAGCAAATAAATCTAAGTGGAAGTATAACCAGTATGCTCAGAAGAGGCAAGGATGGAGAAACTTTGTCTCACATTCTTTGGTTATGTTGTCAGAAGGAAAATTACATTATACTGAGAAAAGCAGAGGGTCCTCTAAATAAAAGACTCAGGAACAGCAGTATGGATGAGATTACAAAGGCGGCACAGGACAGAGCAAGGCTATTGAAACCATTGTTTATAGGATTGCTATGAGCTGTACTCAACTTGATAGCATCGAACAGAAACAATAACACAGACATGCATATAAACATGTTTATGTGTTTGTATATAAACATGTTTGTGTGTCTGTATATAAACATGTATGTGTTTATTTTGGAGGAGATCAATCAGAGAAGAAGAGAAAGACCCTCAACAAGATGGACTGACACAGTGAATGCAACAATGGGTTTAAGCACAGGGAGATTGTGGGGATGGTGCAGGACTGGGTGAGATTTCTATCTGTTGTACATAAGGTTGAGTCAGACATGACTCCACAACACCTAACAACAACAAGAGTTTCATAAGTGGCCTGCCGAAGCTCTCCTGGATGAAAGCCAGAATTCAGGCTCAAGTCTATCAGATGTTGGAGTGGCCTCACCTGCCTGTCTCTCTACTATCTCAGCCCCAGCCCCAGGTAACAGCCTCATTTTAACTACATCCTTCATCAGAGAGGCCATCCCGCATCAACTTCTTTGCTTATGTCTCCCTGTCCCGAAGAAGTGTGTTTGACGTGCATTGGGAAAGGGCAGACCTCAATGCATAGAATATCAAAGCTGCATTGGGGTGTAAAAGAAAGATAATTTTTATATTATTTCCACATCTCATTTAATCTCTAGGACCATTGTATAAAAGAGATAAAGCTTTTGGTTTTGTTTTTCACTTCTTTGAGTGAAGAATTACACAGCAAGTTGGTTTTCTATTCGACAATTTGTGCACATTTTGACTGTGACGTTGATAGCACTCCCCACAATGTAACAGTATTCTTCTCACTTCCTCTGTTTATCTTTTCCATTTGTCCTTCTCTACTCCATCTTGCCTTCTGAGCTTAATTTCTGATCAAAGGCTGCTCTTTTGATCTCCAGTGGTTAGTTGATCTACAGAATGAGTATTTTCCTGATGTTATTATTCATTTCAAAGGCATGTCAATTATTGGGCTGAAGGCTGAACCACAAGGGGTGTTTATGAGCTTAAGGAGTGACTAAGGGCTATAGTCTCTGGCATACCAGTAAGTCTTATATTACTAAAGTTATTATTAGTTTTGTGCCATGGAAAGAGAGTTGCAATAGACTCATTTTACAGATAAGACTTGAGACTCAGTCAAGCTGTGACCCATCCACAGTCACAGTTAAAACAAAACAAAACAAACAAATAAAAAAAACCCCACAGTAGTTTCCAGTGTTTCCAAGGCTAGAATCCAGCTCTTCTGTCACCTGATCAACACTCCTGCCTTCACATCCCACGCCTTCCAGATAGAAGCAAATAGTTCAGGTTTAAAGATCTCAAAACAACATCATCTACCTAGCTCTTTATCCATAGAACATGCTGTTCTCTCACTATCCTTCCTCTTCATCATTTACCATAAATCACATCTTATACCTAAGGAATAAAAATATCATCTTAGACAAAGATAAAAGCAGCCACTTTTCCCATGCTTACATAATGATGGACTGTTACTTGCATAATCTGTCCATAATAACACCCAAGACATGCCTACCACTCACAGAGGTTTTATAATGTGCCAGGCTAGGTATTAGCTGATTGCATCCTCACAACTGGTCTCTGGATTTAATTTTGCCCATTTTACAGATGAGGCAATGGAGGTTTCAGAAAGGTCACATGTGGCTTGCCCAATGCCACATAGCTCATAAATGACACAGTCGCATTGAAACCTGAAGGTAAAGTGCCCCTGATGCCAAAGTCCATGTTCTCCTTCCTCGTTTAGAGGTGTCAAAGCTTCTGTCCTCTCAAGCTTGTCTACACTTCCAGTGAACAGGATCACCTCCTCCATTATCATGATTGTAGATTAGGCCAGACTAATGAAAGTAAAAAATGCTGGTGGTGTAGCGTGTGATGTTTTGGACTGTTAATAGAAAGCTCAGAGGTTCAAATACATCCACCACTTTGTGGAAGAAATTGAGGCAGTCTCTTCGCATCAAGATTTACAGCCTGAGCAAGATGAACAGATAAGGACAGGGGAAAGAAACGGCACCATCAAATGACCATGCATGGGTTTAGCAGGTGATATTTCTCCATTCATATTTGTTTATGCTATTTATGTAAATATATCTATGTATATGTACATGTATATGTTGTTGTTGTTGTTATGTGCCGTCAAGTCGCTTGCTACTCATAGCGACCGTATGTACAACAGTCCTAAACGCTGCCCTGTCCT
>NW_006399791.1:7616746-7624152 GCF_000299155.1 Elephantulus edwardii | reverse complement strand
GTGTGTGTGTGTGTGTGTAGTCAAGTTAGTTTATTGTGTAGCTTAATTCTTCAGCATCTTTGTTGAAGTTGGGTTGTTTTTTTTTTCTGTAGTCCTATCTTTTCTTGAGAGTGGTGTATTGAAGTCTCCAACTACTATAGTGGTGTTGTCTATTTCCTTTTTCAGTTTTGTTTTATATATTTTGCAATTCTATCATTTGGTGTATAGCAACACCACAATTTAAAGTCATCAATTCTTCCGTCATCCTTATTCATTGCCTAACTTTCAGATATATAATAAGCAACTGAAAAGGCTATGGCTTGGATCAGGTGGACCTTAGCCTTTAAACTGACATTCTTGCTGTTGAACACTTTGGAAAGGTCCTTAACATCAAATTTCCCCAAACTGACAGACTACTGGTGGTTGTTGTTGTTAGATGCTCCCCAGTCATCTATGATTCATAGCAAGCCTATAAATAACAGATAGAACCTTGTCCTATCTCACAGCCTCTTCACAATCTCTGTCATGCTCAAATCCATTGTGATAGTCACTCTGCCAATTCATCTCTTTGAGGGTCTTTCTCTCTTTTTCTGATCCTCTGTCTTTCCCAGAATAATGTCTCTTTCTTAAGACTGGTTCCTCCTGAGAATATGTTCAAAGCAAGAGATGAGATTTCACCATCCTTGACCCTAAGGATCCCTCTGACTGCCCTTCCTTCAAGACAGATTTGTTTGTTCTTTTGGCAGTGCATGGAATTTTCAAGACTTCTCTCCAACAACACAAATCAAAGACATCAGTTCCTTTTCAGTTTTTCTTATTCCTTGTTCAACTTTCAGATACATAGGAAGCAATTAAAAATATCAAGGCTTAGATCAGGTGCAACTTAGTCTTTAAACTGATAAACTTGCTCTTTAGCACTTTGGAAGGCCTTTGAGAGAAGATTTTTCAAAGGCAATACATCTTTTGATTTCTTGACTGCTGCTACCAAGGCTACTCACCAGTCTCTGCAAAACAAAAATAAAAAACAATACCTGGCCAAGTGACTAGAAGTTGTTCCAATTTCCAAGAAGAGTGATCTAACAAATTGTGGAAATTATCAAACAATATCATTAATATCACATGCATGTAATATCTTGCTGAAGATTATTAAAAAACACAATGTGTAGATCAAGATAGATGTCAGAAGAGACTCTGAATATTGCATCAGAGCACTAAGAAGTCAAAGCAAAGGGAAGAAATCAAGTTGACAAGGAGCTGAACAGAAGATTTCAAAGGGCAGCTTGGGAATACAAAGCAGAGTATTATAATGAAATGTGCAAATAGCTGGAATTGGAAAATCAAAAGGGATAAATTCACTCAGTATTTTTTAAGCTGGAGGAACTGAAGAACAAATTCAAGCTTCAACTTGCAATACTTAAGAATGCTGTGGGCAGAATGTTGAATGATCCAGGAAGCTCGAAAGAAAATGGAAGAAGTACACAGAGAATTGGCTAACACAAAAGAATTTCCTGCAACAATATATGATCAAGAGTCAGAGGTGATGAATGAGGAAGTTTATTCTGCTCTGAAGGAATTGCCAAAAAACAAGGTCCCAGGAATTGACAGCATACTAATTGGCATATTTCAACAAACAGATGCTGCTCTGGATGCACTCACCAAGTTTTTCCAAGAAATCTGGAGGACAACTACCTGGTCAATTGACTGGGAGAGTTCGATATTTATTCCCATTCAAAAAAATTATGATCCAACAGAGTGTAGAAATTATCAAACAATATCACTAATATCACAATGGAGCAAAAAAATTCTGCTGAGAATTACTAAAAAATGGCTGGAAAAGTATATCAACAGATAACTGCCAGATGTGCAGGCTGAGTTTGGAAGAGGCTGTGGCAAGAGGGACATTATAGCCAATGCTAGATGGATTTTAATTGAAAGAAGAGAGTACCAAAAAGAATGGTTATCTGTGCTTCATTGACTATGCAAAGAAACTTGACATGTGGATCATAACATATTGTGGCTAACTTTGAAAAGAATGAGAATCACAGAACAATTAATTGTGCTTATACAAAAGCTATACTTGGACCAGGAGGCAGGCATCAGAACAGACCAAGAAAACACTGCTTGGTTAAAAATCAGGAAAGGTATATGTCAAGGATGCATCCTATCTCCATTTTCAATCTGTATACAGAACAGATCATGCAGTAGGCTAGACTTTATGAAGAGAAATGTGGCATCAGGATTGGAGGAAGAGTCATCAACAACCTGTGTTATTCAGATGACACCCTGTTTCCTGAAACTGAGGAGGACCTGAGGCATTTGTTGCTGAAGGTCAAGGACTTCAGCCTTCAATATAGATTGAAGCTCAACATCAGTAAAACAAATATTCTCACCACTGGGCCAATTGGCAGCATCATGATAGATGAAAAAGAGATTGAGATTGTTAATAGTCTCAGCTTGTTTGGCTCCACAATCAACACTCTTGGTACCAACAGCCAGGAAATCAAAAGATGAGTTGCATTGGGAGAATCTGCTATCAGGGACCTCTGAGAGTACTGAAGAGCAGTGGTGTCAATCTGGAGACTAAGGTGCACCTGATCCAGGTCATGGTCATCACAATTACTTTCTGTGCATCAGATAGCTGGACAGTGACTAAGGACAATAGAAAAATCTATGCCTTTGAGTTATGTTGCTTGAGAAGAATATTGAACACACTGTGGACTGTAAAGAGAACAAACAAGTCTGTCTTGGTGAGGGTGAAACCAGGCTGCTTCTTGGAGGCAAGGATTTTGAGGCTTCCTCTCATATACTTTGGACACATGGCCAGTCCTTGGTAAGGGACTTCATTCTTGGAAGAAGTGGAGGGACAGTGCAGTGCAAGAGAGGAAGGCCCTGGATGAGATGGATTGACTCAGTGACTTTGGTAATGCAAGCAGGTGTGTCAGAGACAATGAATAAAATTGGCTCAAAGCAGAGCAGGGCTCAGGGTTGTTGCACATAGGATAACTGAGTGGCAAGCGATTCAACAGCACATAACAACAAAAACAACAGCAGTAGCATGAAAAGACTCAGCACACTCACCAATACTGACTTGTCTATAGTCACTCTTGTGTACCCAGTCTACCTACCAGCAGCAGAGACCAAAACTGAGATCTCAGCATCAGCCAGCAACTTAATGACAGGCCAGTTACACTGGACAACTTTCAGCATGGAAAAGGGAGTGTTGTATTCTTTCAGGAATAGACACTTACTCTGGATACACATTTTCTCTCTCTGTATACAAGGCTTCTTCCAGAACTACCATTCCTGGACTTACATAACGTCTTATCTACTGCCATGGCATCCTACACATTTCCTTGGATCAAGGAACTCATTTCAGTCAATGAAGGGTGTCATTGTGTCTATATTCCTGGAATTCACTGATCTTACCACGTTCCACATCATCCTGAAATAGCTGACTTGATGACACAAGAATTGCAGTCATTGCCAGAGTCAGCTAAACATTAATACTTTGTAGTATTGTAACAATATTCTCTAGGAGGTTATGTGCCTCCTAAATCAGCTTCCAATATGTGGAGGGATTTCTCCAACAGCTAGAAATTGTGGATCCAGAAATCACATGGTGGAATTGGGAGAGACACCATGCACTAGTGACCTGATAAAAGCCTTTTTGCTTTCCAATCCTATGCTCTACAAGTCTGGAATTATTAGTCCCAGGGCATGAACACTTCCACTTGGAGACACAATATTTATTCCACTGAACTTGAGGTTAAGATTGCCACCCAACCACTTTGGGTTGCTCATGCATCTGGATCAATACCCAAAGAAAGGAGTTAATGTATTGTCTGGTGTGATTGATCTTGATGATTGAGGATAAACTGATATTACATAATGGAAGTAAGGGAGAATATGTCTGGAATTCAGGACATTCCTTAGATCCTATCTTAGAACTACCATGCACTGTAGTTAGTCAGTAGAAATCTACAACAATCCAATTCTGACAAGACTGTTAATGGTTCAGACCTTTCAGGAATAAAAAGTTGATGTGCTCACTTCAGATGCATATATATTTAAAAAGGAATAAAGTTTTGGATTACCCTGTCAGACAAAGAACCACAACTAGTTGAGGTACTTGCTGAGGGCAAAGAAAATACCAAATAAGTAAATGAAGAAGGGAATTCTAAATATAAATTATTACTACATTATCAGTGGCAGAAACTAGGACTGTTATTGTTATGAGCATTTACTCCTTACATATGTTATTCACTTAAAAGATTTTAGAAAAGAGGCAAGTGCATTTCCGGTTGTATGTTAGTTGTATCATGCTAGAGCCGACTGTGAGGTTATAATTGCAGGAGTAGTGATATTAATCTCTGATAAAATAAATTTCAATGCAAAAACCATAACAAAGGACAAGAAAGGTCATTACATAATGAGTAAAGGGTCAACAGAACAAGATGACATAACAATAATAAGTATCTATGCACCAGATGATGGAGTTGCAAAATATATAAAACAAACATTAACAAAACTGGAAAAGGAAACAGATAACACCACTATAGTAGTTCAATACACCATTCTTAAGAAAAGATAGAACTACCAGAAAGAAACTCAACAAAGATGCTGAAGAATTAAACCACACAACAAACCATTTAAATCTCATAGAACTTTTTAGGCTAATGCACCCAAAAGAAGCACAGTATACCATGTTCTCCAATGTTCATGGAACATTCTGGGGATTAGGTCACATTGGCACAAGGCAAGCATTCAGAAATTAAAAAACATATAAATAAGTATCTTCTCAAACCACAATGCTACAAAATTAAAATTAATAACAAGAGGATAAAGGAGAAAAAACCATACATCTGGAAGCTTAAGAAAACATTGCTTGAACATGAGTGGGTAATAGAAGAAATAAAAAATGAAATTAAAAAGTTTTTTGAAACAAATGACAATGAAAACACACCTTACCAAAACCTCTGGAAAACAGCCAAAGCAGTAATCAGAGGTTAATTTATAGAAATAAGCAAACACATCAGAAGGCAGGAAAAAATGACCATTGACTTTCTGACGCAACATCTCCAATAAATTGAAAAAGAACAGCAAGAAAACCTGACACCCTCTAAAAACCCTGAAATTATTAAAACGAGGGCAGAAGTAAATGAAAGAGAAAACAGAAAAACAATTGAAACCATTAACAAAACTAAGAGTTGGTTCTTTGAAAAGATCAGGAAAATCTACAGACCACTAGAAAAATTAACAAAGGAAAAGACACAAATAATCAGAAGAAAAAATGAAAGGGACAATGTCACAACAGAACCAACAAAAATAGAAAGACAATATTATGAATTATATTATAATTATAATTAATGCAATATTATGAAAAACTATACTAAAAAATATGAAAACCTAGAAGAACTGGACAAATACTTAGAAATGCACAACCTACCTAAACTGACACAGACCTAAATGGAAAACCTGAACAGACTCATTACAAAAGAAGAAATTAAATAAGGAATAAAACAACTTTGAGCTGAAAAAGCCCTGGAACAGATAGTTTTACAAGTAAATTTTACCAAACATTCATAGAAGAACTGTCACCAATTCTACACAAACTATTTCAGAAAATAGAAAAAAATGGAATTCTCCCAGACTCATTCTATGAAACAAACATATCTTTGATACCAAAGCCAGGTAAAGAAACCACCAAAATAGAAAACTGTAGGTGAATATCTCTCATGAACATAGATGCAAAAATCCTAAATAAAATCCTTCCTAGCCAATAGAATCCAACGATACCTAAAAAAAAATAATTCACTATGACCAAGTAGGATTTATCACAGGTATGCAAGGATGGTTCAACATAAGAAAAACAATCAATGTAATTCATCATATTAACAAAGCAAAGAATAAGAACTACATGATCCTATCACTGATGCAAAAAAGGCCTTTGACAAAATCTAACACCCTTTTTTGATTAAAACACTCAACAACATAGGAGTAGAGGAGAATTTCCTCTGCATAGTAAAAAGTATATATGCAAACCCAAGAGTCAGTATTGTTCTCAATGGAGGGAGATTAAAGGGTTCCCTTTGAGAACAGGAACTAAGCAAGGATGCCCACTATCACCTCTCCTATACAATATTGTATTGGAAGTTTTACTGATAGCAATAAGATAAGAAAAGGAAATAAGTGGTATCCAAATTGGCAGAGAGGAGGTAAAAATATCTCTATATGCAGATGTTATGACAGTATACTTAGAAAACACTAAAGGCTCAGGGAGAAAACTATTGGACATAGTTGACCACCAAAGTGGCAGGATACAAGATCAACATACAAAAATCAGTTGGATTTCTCTACAGTGACAAAGACAATACAGAACTGGAGCTAAGAAAAACAATACTCATCACAAAAGCAAAACACAAGAATAAATACTTGGGAGTAAATCTAACTAGAAACACAAAGAACCTATTAAATAAATTACAAACCATTATTACAAGAAACAAAAAAACACCTGGAGAAATGGAAGAATAGACCTTGCTCTTGGATAGGAAGACTCAATAATGTGAAAATGACAATTTTATCAAAGGCAATCTACAAGTCTGATGCAATCCCAATACAAACATCAATTCTTCAATGAGATGGAAAAGGCAATTTCCATTTTATCTGGAATAGAAGAAGACCCCAAATAAACAAAGCATTCCTTAAGAAGAGAAACAAGTTAGGAAGCCTCTCACTTCCTGATTTCAAATCTTACTACACAACCATGGTGGTAAAGACAGCATGGTAGTGGTTCAATGACAGACACATAGTTCATCAACAGAATAAAATTGAGAACCCAGAAATCAGCCCATCTACCTATGGTCAATTGATTTTTGACAAAGGAATGAAATCAGTTAAGTGGGGAAACAATAGCTTTTTTTTCTGTCAGATAATCTAAATTTATTTCTTTAAATTTTAAAATTTAAAGAAATAAATTTAGATTATCTGACAGAAAAAAAAGCTATTGTTTCCCCACTTAACTGATTTCATTCCTTTGTCAAAAATCAATTGACCATAGGTAGATGGGCTGATTTCTGGGTTCTCAATTTTATTCTGTTGATGAACTATGTGTCTGTCATTGAACCACTACCATGCTGTCTTTACCACCATGGTTGTGTAGTAAGATTTGAAATCAGGAAGTGAGAGGCTTCCTAACTTGTTTCTCTTCTTAAGGAGTGCTTTGTTTATTTGGGGTCTTCTTCTATTCCAGATAAAATGGAAATTGCCTTTTCCATCTCATTGAAGAATTGATGTTTGTATTGGGATTGCATCAGACTTGTAGATTGCCTTTGATAAAATTGTCATTTTCACATTATTGAGTCTTCCTATCCAAGAGCAAGGTCTATTCTTCCATTTCTCCAGGTGTTTTTTTGTTTCTTGTAATAATG
>NW_006399791.1:7606361-7611426 GCF_000299155.1 Elephantulus edwardii | reverse complement strand
ACCCTTTCCAGGATGAATCTGTTTGTTTTCCTAGCAGTCCATGATACCCTCAATACTCTTCTCCAGCACCACAGCTCAAAGGCATCAATTCTCCTTCTATCCTCCTTAGTTATTATCCAACTCTCTGATGCATAACAAGTGATAGCAAAGACCATGGCCTGTATCAGACGCACCTTGGTCTCCAGAGAGACACCATTGCTGTTCAGTACTTTGGAGAGGTCCCTAAAAAGAGGACAAAATTATATAAACTTCTTAATCAAAACCAAACACACTGAAGGAAAGATTTGCTGGTGTTGAGGCTTCGGAACCATAATCTTAAGGAATATCAAGGACAATTGACATAATATAGTTCACCAAAATAGTGTTCTATATCCTACTTTCTGAATAGCATCTGAGATCTTAAAAGCTTATGGTTATAAGCCATTGAAATTACTTATTATTGATTTTTCCCTGAATGGCTCAAAGAATCAGGGAGAAAAGCAAAGATATATACGAACCAATTAGTCCAAAGGGATAATGAGCTGAGTAAACGTCAATCTTCAAAACCCTGAGATCAGAGGAGTTAGATCATGCGAGGGGCTACCACTGCTGACCACTCTCTTAGATCATAATCAGGTTCTGAATGTTTTTGTTGTTAAAGTGCCATAGAGTTGACTACAATTCATAGAACTGTGAACAATGGATTTGAACCTTACCTATCCTGTGCCACCTCTGATGGAGGGGACCTCTCCAAAGTGCTGAAGAGCAAAGAAGCAGTTTGAAGATTAAGCTGCACCTGATTCAAGCCATGATCTTTTCCATTTCTTGTGATGCATTTGAAAGTTGGACAATGAATAAGAAGGATGCCTTTGAGTTGTAGTGTTGGAGAAGAGTGCTGAGTATCCCTTCAACTGTCAAAAGAACAAACAAGTATGTCTTGGACAAGATGCAGCCAGGGTGCTCCTTGGAGGCAAAGATAGTGAAACTAGGTTTCATATACTTTGGCCATGTTGTTAGGAGGGGTCAACCCATGGAAACATCATACTTGGAAAGGTGGAGGGTCCGTGAAGAAGGAGAAGACCCTTAATGAAATGGATTGACGACACAGTGACTGTAACAGGAGACTCAAGTGTGTCTGAGAGGATAAGGTCCTGAACAGGGTGAGTAAAAATGTAGAATAAAGCTTAAAAACATTCAAACAGTTGGACTTCGAAATGTGTGGAATCCCCAAGACTATGGTTCTTAGTCACCCTTCAAATCTGAAACAAAGCTCACCCTCAAGGCTCAACTCTTAACTAAACAGCAGATAATTATATCAGGTAAATGAAAAGAATAGGAATAATAATGCAACTAACAAGGGGGTACAGGGCATGCATAAGAAATGAAAGAGGAGGGAAGGGAGAGAAATCTGTATAAATGAGTGAATGAAAAACCAATTCCTTTGTAAGCTTCCATTCAAATCACCATTAAATACCAAACCAAAACAAAAATCACCATAAAGCACTCACTCCTTAGAAAATTTAACCACATAATATCAAAAGGGGAGCATTTTCCCAGAGATAACTATCAGAAAGGTAGGATATAAAACATACCACATGGGAATGATTGTATGAAATATAATGTGAAGGAAGAATAATAAGAAATGCAATGGACATGAACTTTGTAAGCAAATCAATATTGTTGTTGTTGTTGTTATGTGCCGTCGAGTCGTTTGCAACTCATAATGACCCTATGTACAACAGCCCTAAACCCTGCTCTATCCTGTGCCAATCCCACTGCCTCTGACACACCCATCCCGATTACTCCAGTCACTGAATTAATCCACCTCATAGGGGGTCTTCCCCTGCGCTGTCCCTCCACCCTCCCAAGCATGATGTCCCTCTCCAAGGACCTGTCTCTCCTTACAACATGTCCAAAGTATGTCAAACAAAGCCCCAGAATCCTAGCCTCCAAGGAGTAGTCTGGTTTAACCCTCTCTAGGATGAATCTGTTTGTTTTCTTGGCAGTCCATGGTACATTCAGCACTCTTCTCCAGCACCACAGCTCAAAGGTGTCAATTCTCCTTCTATATAAAATTTTAAAAAAAAATTAAATGGGTAGGATAGAATGGTTATTGGAAATGAGAATTCTAGAGAGGAAGCGGGATGACTTAATGCTATAAAATAAAATGTGTATGGCTAAAAGAAAATACAATTTATTTTGAAAACCTTCACTCAAATTACAGAACAGAAGGGAAAAAAAGTTTGCTGCTTTAGAAACCCGAAGGACGTTGTTGTTAGTCACAATTGACTTGATGGTACTGAGTTTTGTTATAATAATAACTTTTTTGTTTTCTTTTTTAATAATAATTTTTGACATATTTTTATTGTGATGAAAATAAATACACCAAAACATTCACTAATACACCTTCCACATTTATAGTTAAAGGATATTATTTTTTATGTTGCATCAGCATTACCTTTAACCTTTTCTAAAATCTTTCACCACTATTAACACAAAATCATTGCCTTCACACAAATGCCTCCTTTCTCCTTTCCTTTTATCCTCAGTAACTATTAATAACCTTTTATTTCCACATATTTATTTCATATAAAAGAGAGTATGCTGTATTTGTCATTTTGTGACTAATATATTTATCACGAAGCATAATGTTTTCAAGGATTATGTATGTTATGGCATGTATCAAAATTTCTCTTTATGGTTGCAGCTTCACAGCAAGAAACTGCACTGCAATCTCAAAGTCACATAGTTCAAACTCACTGGCTGTTCCATGGGAGAAGGATGGATAATCTCTACTCAAGCGGAGAGTCAGCCAAGGCTTGGTTCTGACTCTACACCAACTCCAACACCACCACCACAATACTTGTAATTCTCATTATCATTATTTTTCTCATGTAACGAACTCTTCTTGTCATGTGCTGTAGAGTTGGACCAACTCATAGCTGACCCTGCAGTGCGTTTTCTAGGGCTGTAAACTGCATGGAAGGAGACTGCCCATCTTTCTCCCACAGAGTAGCTGGTGGATTTGAACCAAGTGCTTTTGGGTTGGCATGCAACCAACTCTTTATCACTAAGCGACCAGAGCTCCCTATTTCAGTTTCCCTACTTAGTTTCTTATTCCAATTCAATTCACATTGTGCAGTATGCAATTCAGTCTTCTAAGATGTTGTGTGAACCAGCGCACGGGAGCACTGCATGGTTTGGAATGGGAAAGGGAGTGCATCAGGGTTGTGTTCTATCTCTATACCTGCTCAATCAATAGGCTGAACAAATTTTTCAAGAAGCTCTATGGACTCTATGGAGAGGAATGGGGCATCAGGATTTCTGAGGGATTCATCAATAACCTGCATTATGGAGATGATACAATGTTTCTTTTTGAAAGTGAGGAGGACTTGAAGCACTTGTTACAAAAGATCAAGGAATACAGTCTTCAGTATGGATTGCATCTCAATATCAAGAAAACAAAAATTCTTACTACTATACCAATATGCAGTGTCATAATGGATGGAGAGGAGATTGAAACTGTTAACAGCTTCATCTTACTCGGATCCACAATTAACACCCTTGGTACAAGCAGTCAGGAAATAAGGAATGCACTGCATTGGAAAAATCTGAATTTAGGGACCTTTCCAAATTATTGAGGGGTAGTGATGTCAGTTTGAGGACTAAGGCGTGTCTGATTCAGGCCACAATCTTTCTGTTTACTCACTATGCATCCAAGACCTGGACAATGAATAAGTATGGTAGAAAAAGAATTGACACCTTTGAGTTGTGGTGTTGGAAAAGAGCACTGAACATCCCATGGATGATCAAGAGAATGAATAAGTATGTCTTGGAGAGGGTGCAGCCAGAGTGCCCTTTCGAGGCAAGAATGATGAGGTTTTGCCTCACATATTTTGGACATATTGCTAGGAGGTGCTGTTTCTTGGACATGATTGATGTTGGGAAGGGCAGAGGGTTGGCAAAGGAGAGGAAGACCCTCAACCAGGAAGATTGCTGCAATGGGCTCTTGTGTGTCAGGAAGTGTGAGAATGGTGCAGGACAAGACGAAAGGTTCAGATCTTTTGTTCATAGGGTCGCTATGAATTGTACTCAACTCGATGGCACCTGATAACAACAAGAAGAAGATGCTCTAAAATGTAGGTATTGCTATCCCCACTTTACAGACAAGCTGACTTAGACCCACAGGGCTCAGTACTGACCATAATTACACATCTTTGTGTGTGGTGCCATGAAGTTGGATCTAAGTCTGTCTGACAACAGAGCCTTTGTCTTTAACCACCTCACTCCTCACCTTACCAGCCAGGTTTGTTGTTCTTCCAAACCAGACATGGATCTCTGACTCTACACCCTGGCTGCCAGGAGTAGCTCTGGTCTGTTTGGCCAACAGTGTGGGAGTTTCTGCATGCTCACTTAATCCCCTGACACCTTGGTTCTGCCTGAGGCTGACTGCCTTTCTGTGCAGGAGAACTGCTCTGCTTTCAGGATGAATGTCAGATGACAGGTAGAAAGTCTGCTGGAGTCCTGGGAACATATGTGACTTGCCTCTTTGGAAGTACCAAGAAGACGAGAGCTCATGTTTTTCTTCCAGCAAGATGTATGTGCATTCTCATCCTACAAGGAGTAGAAGAGTGGGGTGTTTAAAGCAACAGCAGGTGAACTGTGAGGCAGCCACGGGGCTCATTAATGCAGAGGCAGATTGATACTAGGTGAAGAGAGAGAACAGATGAGGGATCTGTTGCTTGTGACAGAGGTTTAACTTAGACTGAGCTAAATGTAAAAAAAAAAGTGTTGGCTGATAGAGTTGAACATTCAGCAAAGGTGGGCTTGATCAAGAGTCCAAAGGATGACTCCAGGTCTCAGTTCTCTGATCTCTCTACATCTTATCTTTACTCTCTTGTTATCATAATATGGCAAATACATCTCTAAACCTTATACTCTTGGGAAAAGGGAGATCCAGTAATTCAGATAACATAATGTCTGCACCTATGAACCTGGAGAGAGGATGAAAGGCACCCAAGCGTCGAGGACTCTCCTTCATAGGGTCACTATGAGTCGCCTGCAACTTGACGGCACTTAACAACAA
>NW_006399791.1:7605419-7605951 GCF_000299155.1 Elephantulus edwardii | reverse complement strand
ACTCTCCTTCATAGGGTCGCTTTGAGTCGCCTGCGACTCCACGGCACTTAACAACAACAACAATGTTTGCATTGAGCTCTACTGTTTCTAACTGGCCTAACTTCTGGTCTAAAGACTGACAAAGTGACGTGTTAACTTTGATGGGTTGAGCTTGGACACACACCACTCTTGGGGTGAGGTCAATGCCACGCACTACTTGAATTTAGAGGGAGGGAGAGAGTTATGAATTAAGATGTGTATTCCAAAGGATGTGTTAGAATCCTACCGTCTACACTTGTTTTCTTTGTTATGTTATGAGGCCATATCAGTGTAGAGTGGAACCTAAATCTAATCACTTCTCTTTTTTTAACTTTTAATTGTGATTTGAGTAGAAGTTTACAGAATGAGTTGGTTTTGCACTCAACAACTCATATACCTTGTTTCATGGCATTGATTATAATCAATCATTATAACAGCATTCTTCCACTTTTCCCTAGGCTTGCCATTTTCTTTTTTTTTCTATATTTTATTAATTTTCATAAACATTTACAGA
>NW_006399791.1:7593461-7595393 GCF_000299155.1 Elephantulus edwardii | reverse complement strand
CCCAAAGTATGTCAGACAAAGCCTCAGAATCCTTGTCTCCAAAGAGCAGCCTGGTTTCATCCTCTCTAGAACAAATCTGTTTGTTCTCCTGGCAGTCCATGGTATATTCAACACTCTTCTCCAGCACCACAGGTCAAAGGCATCAATTCTCTTTCTATCATCCCTAGTCATTGTTCAGCTATCTGATGCATAGCAAGCAATTGCGAAGACTATGGCCTGGATCAAGTGCACTTTAGTTTCCAGATTGATGTCATTGCTCTTCAGTATTCCAGAGAGGTCCCTGACAGCAGACTTTCCCAGTGCAATTCGTCTCTTGATTTCGTGGGTGCTGGTGCCGAGAATGTGGATGATTGTGGAACCAAGCAAACTAAAGTTGTTTACAGTCTCAATCTCTTCACCACAATTTCAATCTCTTCACCATCTAACATAATGCTGTCAATTGGCCCAGTGGTGAGAATCTGTGTTTTATTGATGTTGAACTTCAATCCATATTGAAGGCTGCAGTCCGTGACTTTCTGCAGCAAGCATTTCAGGTCCTCCTCAGTTTCAGCAGGCAGGATTGCGTCATCTGCATAACGTAGGTTGTTGATGAGTCTTCCTCCAATCCTGTTGCCACATTCCTTCTCATAGAGCCCAGCCTCCCAGAAGACTTGTTCTGCATTTAAATTGAAAAGGTGTGGAGATAGGACACATTCCTGGTGAACACCCTTCCTGGTTTTGAACCATGCAATATCTCCTTGCTCTGTTCTGACAACTGCCTCCTGGTCCAAGTAGAGGTTTTACATAAACACAATCAAATGTTCTGGAATTCCCATTCTTCTCAGAGTCAGCCAAAGTTTGTTGTGATCCACACAGTCAAATGCCTTTGCATAGTCAGTGAAACACAGATAGACATTCCTCTGGTACTCTGCTTTCAGCTAAGATCCATCTAATATTAGCTATAATATCCCTAGTACCATGCTATAGGTCGCAGGTCACTCAATGACACATAACAACAACAACATACTCTACTGATTGGGGTTTTTTTAAGCCTCTTGTTTAGTTACTAAGGCCTCAGGGAAGGCCTTTGTATTTAAGTCAGTTGTTATTATATTTTGGGGGAACATTCTTCTAAGTGGTAAAGCACTCTTCTGTCAATACGTTGTACTGAGGTAGCCGGGGGTTGCTGTGATGCTGAACCTTGGGCCATTGGGGTGTCAGATGCCATAATGGTTACTCATGGTGGACAGTGTTTGGTGGAGCTCCCAGTTTAAGACAGGTTTGAAAGCAAGAATGGCATCCACTTCCTAAACAACATGCCTCTGGAAACTCTATGAACTCTGAGAAATGACAATAGTTTTAGAGAGGATTCAGATCTTTTGTTCTTAGGGATGCTACAAGTCATGCTCAACTTGATAGCAATCAACAATAACAACAACCATGGACTCTTCTAAAACCAGCCTGTACATCTGGCAGTTCTCTGTTGATGTACTGCTCCAGTCATTTTTGGATAATTTTCAGCAGAATATTGCTTGCATGTGATGTTAATAATACCATATGATAATTTTCGTACTCTGTCATGCCACCTCTCTCTGGAATGGGAACAAATATAAATCTCTTCCAGTCAGTTGGCCAGGTGGCTGTCCTCCAGATTTCTTGGCACAGCTTAGTGAGAGCATCCAGGGCAGCATCTGTTTGTTGAAATATGTCAACTGGTAGCAAAAAATCAGAGCCACACTGAGAACTATCCCTGATTGGATCATTGTTTGAATATTTCCAATTACATGCATTACTTATATGGAATTGTTTACAATTGTTGTAATTCAACATATAGATTTATGACTTAGCTTTTATAAGGTTTTGCATATACAGAAGCTGTCTAAAATATATTTTTATTATAAATGTATGTCTTTATTGTTTCATTTACCCTTTGAGCCCTGGAAAATCTAGTGG
>NW_006399791.1:7591298-7592511 GCF_000299155.1 Elephantulus edwardii | reverse complement strand
AGCTTGAACTTCTTCCTTCAACACCACAGGCTCTTGCTCATATGTTGTTTCACTAAATTCTTCTGTGTCAGCCAATTCCTTTTGGTGACTGTATACTCCTTCCATCTCCAATCTACTTATAATCTTCTATTATGATTCTTTTCAGATCAATCAGCAGGAGCAGCTGGGCACCATCTACATCTTCTGGTCTCAGAGTTGTATAGACTGTCATTCACATGGTCCATGCATCCTTTGGACTGATTTGTTTGTTGTATCACTCAGTCAGAATATACCTATAGTTGACCCTCCAGCAGGCTTTCAGATGCAATTAATCACATGAGAGGAGATTGCTCATCCTTCTCCTGCAGAGCAGCTGATGGATTTGAACCTTGGAGATTACAGCACAGCTTCTTACCACTAAGCCAATAGAGCTTATTTTCTTCACATTTCATTGCACTTAACTGTGAGAGACCAAAAGTTGTATTTAGGTGCTTAATCACTTCTGAATCATAAAAAGAGCTGATTAGATTGAGAGGCAAGTATATACAGAGAGATGCAGATGCTGTGTGAGAATCACTGAGCTCCAAAGAATACTGCTGACAAGGAGTCAACATGGCCAGCATCCTGATTTGGACTTTAGTGTTCAGAAAGGTAAGAAAATAACTTTCTAGACTCTAAAGCTATAGACTATGTATTTCTGCTTCAGTAGCAGCAGAAAGTGAAGACATAGTAATAGTGACCTCCAAGTAATATTGGGATGCTATTAAAGTCCAGCCAGAGACGCCTGCAAAGAGAGATGTGGTTATCTACTTCTGAAAACAGCCATTCTAAACCCTGTGGGTACAAAAGACACTAACAGGAGTTCTGTAGATGGAAGAGAAAAGACCATAGAATGTAACTCTAAGTTGCACATAAAAAGAAGTGTCCACACTTCACCAAAGAAGACATTCAGATGGCCAACAAGCACATGAAGAAATGTTCAAACTCTCTAGCTCTAAGAGAGATGCAAATCAAAACAACTATGAGATATCATCTCACCCCAGTCAGAATAGCAAAATATAACAAAACAGCAAGCAACAAATGCTGGCGAGGTTGTGGAGAAACTGGAACCCTTATTCACTGTTGGTGGGAATGTAAAACGGTGCAACCACTGTGGAAGGCGGTATGGCGCTTTCTCAAAGAGTTGCAAATAGAGATACCATTTGACCCAGCAATTACACTACTGGGAATATAT
>NW_006399791.1:7564254-7590617 GCF_000299155.1 Elephantulus edwardii | reverse complement strand
TGGCAAGACGCTGCACTGCAATCCCAGAGGTACACAGTTCAAATCCACCAGATGCTCTGCTGGAGAAGGAGGGGACAATCTCCTCCTGTACCACTCAGATCTGATTTGACGGTACACATAAAAATAATACAATAAAAATAATTTTTTTAAAAAGAAGTTTCCTTAACAACAACAACAACAAAAAATACAAAGGCTATAAAGGTGATTGATAACTTTGTTTTGTTCTTCATGTTTTTTACTAACAAATATATAAAAAGCAAGAAAAAAGTCACAAAGCACATGATATATGTTGTTATTGTAGTTATATGCCATTGAGTCACCTGCAACTCATAGTGACCCTATGTACAGCAGCTCTGGAGCCTGCCCTGTCCTGAGCCAGTCTCACTAACTCCTACTCACCAACCTCCATAGCCCCAGATACCGTATCAGTCCATCTCACCTGGGATCTTCCTCTCCTGCACCATCCCTCCACCCTTCTGAGCATGATGTCCTTCTCCAAGGACTAGTCTCTCCTGGCCACATGCCCAAAGTATGTGAGATGGAGCTTCAAAATCCTAGCCTCCTCGGAGAGACTTGGTTTCACTCTCTCCAAGACAGACCTATTTTTCTCTTGCCAGTTCATGGTATGTTCAATACTCTTCTCCAGCACGACAACTCAAAGACATTAATTCTTCTTCTGGCATCCTTAGTCATTGTCCAGCTCTCTGATGCAAGTAATTGTGAAGACTAAAGGCCTACATCAGGTGCACCTTAGTCTCCAGACTGACATAGTTGCTTCTTAGCACTCTGGAGAGGTCCCTGACAGCGGATTTCCCCAATACAATCATCTTTTTATTTCCTGACTGCTGGTGTCAAGAGTATTGATTGTGTAGCCAAGCAAACCGTAATTGTTAACAATCTCAATCTCCTCTCCATCTATCACGGTGCTGCCAATTGGCCCAGTGGTGAGAATCTTTGTCTTCTTGATGTTGAGCTTCAATACATATTGAAAGTTGCAGTCCTTGACCTTCTGCAGCAAGTGGTTCAGGTCCTCCTCAGTTTCAGTAAGCAGGATTGTGTCATCTGCATAATGTAGGTTGTTGATGAGTCTTCCTCCAATTCTGATGCCACTTTCTTCCTTATAAAACCCAGCCTCCCAGTATGTAAATTATAATATATGTAACATAGATGATATATAAAAATTTAGTTAGTGATATTGTTAGGTACTATCCAGTCAATTGCAGCTCATAATAACCCTCTGAATTAGTGATAATAGCAATAAAAGTGAGGAGGAGAGAGTGATCTATGTTACTAAAGTTAAGTTGATATCAACATACTGCAGAAGTTATAAATATAAACTGTTAAATGTCATTCCACTGTAACTACTAAGAAAATATATAAAAAGAACATACACAAAAAGAGAAAGGCTTTTCACAAAGGCTCACTACAATCAGTCAACAAAGTAAGGAGAAGTAAAGAATGAAGAAGGCGGGGGGGAGAGGGTTGGGAGGGGAGAAAAGTGCCACAACGATAGAATGGAAATCCAAAGTCTCTGTAAATTTTTGTCAAAATTTAAAAAAAATTTTAAAAAGGGGGAAGAATGAAGAAAGCTTAAGATATGCAGAACAAATGACAAAATAGCAAAAGAAGTCACTTCTTTTCAGTAATTACCGTGAATGCGGATAGACTAAATGTTCTGATCAAAAGGGAGCAGAAGAAAAGATAGAAGAAAAGAACATGTGATCCAACTGCATTGACCCTTAGGAGTGCCGACCTCCATGCAGTCAAAGAGCTGTGTGTCATTTTGGCTCCCCCAAAACACAATGAGTAAGAGCATACTGTTGACCAGAAGCCTCACAGAGAATTTAAAGTGCTGATTAACATGTATTTAGTATGGTACATGTATTCGATACTGCACCTACATAAAAGCTGCATTTTCAATATATGATAAAATGGCATTTCACAATAAGGGCAGCTTTCGTCCCTGCTGGCACAACTGCAACAACATAACTTCACAAGTTTTCTTTTCTTTTTTACATTGATCTTCGTGCTAGATTATCTTGACATGGTGGTCAACCGCAGCTGCAGACCTCGATCTTCAGTATATATCAAGCAAGTGAACTTTTTCTTATATACTGTCCTGACTCTTCTCTGTTTCTTGAGGATGTTTCCAGCATCACTACTGGCACTTCGTATTGGTGAAGAGATCACTTTTTATGGTGAGATACAGTTTACCAGACAGGTGAATTCCTCTCATAGAGATAATTAACCTTATATGATTGGTTGGTTAATACACATATAAGTGAACATATGCAGTTTAAACTTGTTCAAAGGTCAATTGTATATTCTGTTTAAAGAGACATACCTCATTATTTATCCCCTCTTTTCTTAATTTCCCCCAACCCTCATGTCAGTTTTGTTTCACAATTAAAAAAAAAAATCACAATAAAGTCACAATTTTTTTTAAAAAAGAGACATACCTCAAACCCCAAATCTGCAAATAGGTTGAAAGAAGAAGAAGGATGGAAGATAATAACAACCAAAAGAGAGCAAAGATGGCAGTCCTAATATAAGACAAAACCGACTTTAAGGCAAAATCAGTTAGATGAGATAAAGAGGACGTTATGTAGTGATAAAAGGATCAATTCATGGAGAAGATTTAACAGTTACTATATACTCACCAAACATCAGGACATCTAAATATATAAGCAAACACTGATGGGATTGAGGGAGAAATAAATGTTGTTGTTGTTGATTGCTCTGAGTTGAGCACTACTCATAGCTACCCTATGAACAAAAGGCCTGAAGCCTCTCTACAACTAATGACATTTATCAAAGTTCATAGAGTTTCTGGAGACATGTTGTTTAGGAAGTGGATGCCAATAAATAGAACTATAATAATAGCAAAATAGTCCTACACCACTTTCAATAGTGGCTATAGCATCAAGAAAAGAGATCAACAAAGAAACAAAGGGCATGAATGATGCTATAAAACCATTAGACTCAACAGATGTCCATGTAATACTATACCCATAAACTAAGTATTCTACATTCTATTCCAGGGGACCTGAATCATTCTCCACATGTTAGGTTACCAAATAAGTCATAGAGTTCAAAAAGTTGCTATCATTCAAAATATTTTGTCTGACAACAGTAGAGTAAAGCTAGAAATCAGTAAAAGAAAAAAAAAAACAACTTGGTGTGACGTAACAGGCTTCTAAGAGCTCAAGCATGGCTATGCTCCTGCTTGCTGCGGGCTCACTTCTCCTTGCTAAGTGATGTAAGTTATGTAATACTCAAAACACAAACTCATTACCGTAGAGTTGGGACTGACTTGTAGTCAACCCTTGAGTGTGCTTTGGGGAGGTATAAATCAAATAGGTGGAGATTACCCATCTTTCTCTTTCTCAAAGCCCCTGATGGATTCCAATCACCAGAGAGACTCACTCTCTGGATTGGCAGTACAACTCCACACGGACTACTCCCCCAGAGCTCCCTTATGTAATATTGAGTTATGTAATTGCTAAAGTGACATCAGAGGTCCATGGACCTAGCAGCATGCCATCTTTGTCCACTAGAGATAGAAAAAGCTCCTGTTGCACTCTGGAAGGCAAGAAGACTTGAGAGTTGTTGGCATTGTCCAGTAAGTAACCCCTTATTAAAATTCCTGTAAGATGCACTTGATCCAAACCAAGGCCTTTTCAGTTACTTGTCATGCATCTGAAAGCTGGACAATGAGTAAGGATGGTGGGGAAAGAATCAAAGCTTTTGAGCTGTGGTACTGGAGAAGAGTAGGGAATATTCCATGAACTGCCAAAAGAATAAACAAGTATTTCTTGGAAAGGATGCAACCAGGGTACTCGTTGGAGGTAAGGATGGTAAAACGTCATCTCACATACTTTGGGCATGTTGTCAGGAGGGTTCAGTCCTTGGAAAAGGACATCGTGCTGGAAAAGTCTCTATGAGCCATAGTCAACAGCGCCTAACAACAGTTACTCTCATCAAGTTGCTAATCTTCTTCTGTCTCTTGGCATCTTAATGTAAATTCCAATTTACTGGTTGGTTGGGGTTCCCCCCCTCCAAACACTTGGACAGGACACAGATATGTGAAAATTGTTATTGTCATGTACAATCACGTTGACTACAACTCGCAGCAACCATATGAACAGCAAATCTGAAACTTGCACTATCCTGGGCCATGCAGACCATCTCAGACGCACTCAAACCCATTGCTACAGTCATTGTGTCAATCCGTCTTGTTGAGAGTGTTCCTCTCTCATATCGACCCTACACCTTTCCAAGCATGATGTCTTTCTCCAACGGCTGGTCCCTCCTAACATGACCAAAGTATTTGGGACAAAGTTTCAACGTCTTTGTTTCCAAGGAGTACCCTGGTTTCACTTTCTCTAATCAGACCTGTTTGTTCCCTTGGCAGTCCATGGAATATTCAGTACTCTTCCCCAACACCACAACGCATAGTTATTGATTCTTCTTGTCATTCTTAGTCATTGTCCAACTTTCAGAGGCATAGCAAGTAATTGAGAAGACCATGTTTTGGTTTAGGCAAACCTTAGTCCTTAAACTGGCATCAATGTTCTTCACTACTCTAGAGGAGTCCTTGAAAGCAGATTTTTCACAGTGCAACTCTTATTTTGATTTCCTGACTGCTGGTACCAAGGGTATTGACTGTGGATACAAGCAAGATTAAATCGTTGACAACTTCAATCTCTTTTCCATCTATCATGGTGTTGCCTATTGTCCCAGTGATGAATACTTTTGTTTTCTTGATGTTGAGATATATTCCACATTGAAGTCCTTGATCGTCTGCAGCAAACATTTCAAATCCTCCTCATTTTCCGTAAGCAAGGTTGTGTTGTCTACATAATGCAGGTTGTTGATGAGTTTTCCTCCAATCTTGATATTATATTCTTCTTCCTAAAGTCTGGCTTCTCGAATGATTTGTTTGGTGTACAACTTGAATTGTTGTTGTTGTTGTAGTTGTTGCTGTTGTTATGTACCGTCGAGTCACTTGTGGCTCATAGTGATCCTATGTACAATAGCCCTGAAATCTGCTCTTTCCTGTGCCAAACTGTACCAAAGTCACTGAATCAATCCATCTCATTGAGGGTGTTCCTCTCTTGCACTGTCCCTCCACCCTCCCAAACATGATGTCCCTCTCCAAGGACAGGTTCCTCCTTGCAACAAGTCCAAAGTATGTCAGATGAAGCCTCCGAATCCTTGCCTCCAAGGAGCAGCCTGGCTTAACTCTCTCTAGAAGAAACCTGGTTTTCCTGGCAGTCCATGGTATATTCAGTACTCCTCTCCAACACCACAGTTCAAAGGCATTGATTCTCTTTCTAGCATCCCTAATCATTGTTCAGCTTTCTGATGCATAGAAAGAAATTACAAAGACAGGATCAGGCATACCTTAGTCTCTAGATTGACGTCATTGCTCTTCAGTACTCTGGACAGGTCCCTGACAGCTTACTTTCCCAATGCAATTTGTCTCTTCATTTCCTGGCTGCTGGTGCCAAGAATGCTGATTGTGGAGCCAAGCAAACTAAAGCTGTTTACAATCTCAATCTCTTCACCATCTATCATAATGCTGCCAATCGACCCAGTGGTGAGAATCTTTGTTTTATTGATGTTGAGCTTCAATCCTTGATCGATCCTTTATTGATATTGAAGGCTTCAGTCCTTGACCCTTTGCAGCAAGCACTTCAAATCCTCCTCAGTTTCAGTAAGTAGAGTTGTGTAAACTGCATAATGCAGATTGTTGATGAGTCTTACTCCAATCCTAATGCCATACTCCTCCTCATAGAGCCCAGCCGTCCAGATGATCTGTTCTGCATAAAGATTGAAAAGGTATGGATATAGGACACATCCCTGGTGTATACCTTTCCTGATTTTGAACCATGCAGTGTTTCCTTGCTCTGTTCTGATGACTGCCTCCTGGCCCAAGTATAGGTTTAACATAAACACAGTCAAATATCTGGGATTCTCATTCTTCTCAGAGTTAGCCAGAGTTTGTTGTGATCCATACAGTCAAATGCCTTTGCAAAGTCAATGAAACACAGATAAACATTCCTCTGATATTCTCTTCTTTCAGTCAAGATCTATCTAACATTAGCTATAATATCCCTAGTACTACGGAGAAAGGATATAGCCCTGACATACACCTTTCTTGATTTTAAACCATCCAGTGTTCCTTTGTTCTGTTCACATAACAGACTCTTTATTTAGATGTAGGCTTTTCAATATTACAATTAAATATTCTGAGATCCCATTCTTCTCAATGTTAGCCATAATTTTTGGTGATCCACACAGTCAAATGGCTTTACATACTCAATAAAACATAGACATTTTTCTGGTATTCCCTGCTTTCTGCCAAGAACCATCTCACATCAGCAATGATATCTCTGTTGCCATGGCCTCTTCTAAATCCAACTTGAATTTCTGGCAGTTCTCTGTCGATGTACTTGCTCTAGCCATTTCTGAATGATCTTCAGCAAGATTTTGCTTGCATGTGATATTAATGATATTGTCCAATAATTTCCACATCATCTTCTTTGTAATGGGAATAAATATGGATGATTTCCAGTCAGTTGGCCAGGAAGCTGTCTTCTAGAAGTGTCATAAAATCAGTTCTGATTCACAGTGACCCAGAATAACAGTATGGAGCCCTGCCAGGTTCCGCATCATCCTTACTCACTGGGTGCTGTACTGGACCCATTGTTGTAGCAAGTGTATCAATCCATCTGAGTAAAGGTGTTTGGGGTTTTTTTTATTCACTAAGCATGACATTCTTCTCCTGAGAATACTCACTCCTGCCTAAAACACAGTAAAGCAAGTCTCATCGTCCTCATTTCTAAAGAACATCCTAGCCTACATTTTCCAAGATGTATTTGTTAATTTTCATGGAAGTCTATGATAGATCCATTTTTTTTTTACCATGTCATAATTCAAAGTCATCGATCTGCCTTGGTCTTCTTTATTTATTTTCCAGTTTTCATAGCATATAAAAAGATTGACAGCACTTGGCTTGGATCAAGAGTGTCTTAGTGCTCAAATGACATCTTTGTTTATTAGAACTTCACTTACTTCTTAAAGTTTATTGTGGTTTGGGTGAGAGTTTACACAGCAGATTGTTTCCTAGCCAACAATTTATCCGTGTATTTGTTTTGCAGTCCCCTGCACAGCACTCTTCCCATTCTTTCCCTGGGTTCTCAGTTCCCGTTCGTCCTTCTTTCCTGCCTTCTGGGATCTGTGTTGGGGTAAATGCTGCTCTTCTGGTCTCACTTGATTGGTTGCTCTGAGTCAACTAACATCCTTATGAATGACTGTTCACAGGTGTCTCGATCACTTGGCTGAAAGTTGAGCCCGTAGCCAAGGTTCAGATCCAAGTCTGAAGGGTTACAAAAGGCCATGGTCTTCAGGTTACCATTCATTTCTCTCGAACCAATAAATGGGGTCTTTTTTTATCATTTTTAATTCTGTTCAACATTCTTCTACTGCTCTGTCCTGACTGTGACCCCTTTCAGAGTGGTTAACAGTGATAGTCAAGCACCTTCTGCTTTTTCTCGCCTCACGATCATACAGACAGTGGTTTGTGGCTCATTAGTTCCTTTGATGAGTTATTGCCTGAAGTTATTATTTTCTTTTTACCCTTTAGAAGTAAAAGGTCGTTGTCTTTAAAACAATGAACTGCAGTTCAAAAGGCAACTTGCAAGCTATAAAGATTCCAGTTGTTCTCCACTAAAAAAGGATGTACAAAACAACACCATCATTGTGGACTATATTTTGCCAATTGACCTAGGTGACCACACAAGATTATGGTCCTAAGTGTTTTTGACACCTTTAAGTGGTCTCTGGCAACAAATTTGCCTAAAGACAATGCATCATTTGACGTCTTTCTTTTTTTATTATTATTTTGTGTGTGTACCATCTTATCAGATCTGACTGGTACAGGAGGAGATTGCCACTCCTTCTCCAGCAGAGCATCTGGTGGATTCGAACTGCATACCTCTGGGACTGCAGTGCAGCTTCTTGCCACTCGGCCACCAGAGCTCCCTGCACCATTTGATTTCTTGACTGCTGCTACCATGGCTGTTGTTGGTGTGTTCCAAGTAAAAGGAAGTTCATGGCAACTCTAGTCTTTTCTCCATTTGTCATAATGATGCCTCTTGGTCCAATTGTGAGATTTTTTTGTTTTCTTTATGTTGAAGTGTAAAGCCTTTTATCTTCATCAGTAAGTACTTCCAGTCTTTGTTTTCAACAAGCAAGATTGTGTTGCCTTCATATTGAGGCTTGTTGATGAGTCTTTCCTCAATTCCAATATCATGTTGTTCTTCATATTATCCAGCTTCTCAGGTTATTTGCTCAGCATACAGATTGAAAGGTGAAAGGATGCAGCCCTAATCCATACCTGTTCTGACTTTATTTCCTTTTAGAGTGAAAGTTTATAAAGTAAATTGGTTTTCCGTTCAACCCTTCATACACATTGTTTTATAACATTAATTACAGAACCACAATGTAAGCATACTCTGCACACTTTCTGCCTGTAATTCTTATTTCCATTAACCCTTTTCTTACTCCTTTCTGCCTTCTACTAGTTTCTGTATTTCAGGCATGGATACCTGAGAGGCAGCCTGACTTTTTCCCCCTGAAAGTTGAGTAGTGAGAGTGAGTTTTGTTCCAGGTCAAAGAGTGCCTAAGGTCAGAGGTTGCACCTGTCTATCAGAACAATTAGCTTGGCCATTTTTATGTTTTTGAGTTTTGTTCCAAATTTCCCCCCTCTGTCTGGATCTTCTTACTGTGGTCAGTAAAGTGGTCAGTGGCAGTAGCCAGGCTCCATGTAAGACTTAGAATCATAGAAGTTAAGTTTTGACTGAGTTCCCATCGGTCTTTTTGATGAATTATTTCAGTACCTCTTTGCATTTTGTCCCTCTCCTTTGTTCCAGACAGGGAGAGAGTATTAGTTGCACCCTAGAAGGCTGCTCAAAAGCGTTTGAGATTTGAGCACAACGAAAAGTTCTGGAATTCCCATTCTTTTCAATGTTATCCATAATTTGTTAGGCACTTCACAGCTGAATGCCTTTGCATAATAATACCTCACGTAGTTAAACATCTTTCTAGTATCCTTTGCTTTCAGTCACGATCCATCTGATATCAGCATTGATAGCCTCATTTCATCCTCTTCTTAAGTTAACTTGAATTTCTGGAACTTTCTTCTTAATGTACTGCTGCAATCCTCTTTGGATTATTTTCAGCAATATATTTCTTGTGTGTGAAATTAGTGACATTGTTTGCTAATTTTTTACGTTCTGTTGAATTACCTATTTCTGTAAATGGTACAAATATGGATATCTTGTGAAAGACAGTCAAGGTAACTGTCAAATTTCTTGGCAAAGACAAGCAAATGCTTCCGGTGTTGCATCTGTTTATTGAAACATCTCAATTAGTATTCCATCAATTGCTGGAACCTTATTTTTTGCCCCTTACTGCTTTTAGTGAAACTTGGACGTCTTCCTTCAGTACCGTCAGTTCTTGATCATATGCTATATTCTGCAGTAACTGAATGTCCACCAATTCTGTATAATACAGTGACTCTGTGTAATTGTTTTCTGATCTTTGGACGTTTCTTGCATCATTCAATATATTGCCCATACACACTGACAAAGGAGATTAATCAGAACTGGCTTTGACAAGCACTGTGGCAATTGGACAACTAAAACAGACATTGCGGGGGGGAGGGGGAGAAGAAGAATGAACTGGGGAGGAGGGTAGAGAAAACAGTGCAACAATGAATGAATGAGAACCCAAAATCTCTGTAAATGTTCATGAAAACTAATAAAATTTAATAATAATTTAAAAAAGCTTGATCTATAGCAGAATTTAAAGAAGGCGTGAGTCATCCCAGGAACCAAATATTTTAAAAATATATGAAACAAAAAAAAAATATATGAAACAGATGAGGCAAGAGGGTCACATAGAATTAAAGCATCAGGTGTTACTATAAAAAAAAATTGCCCATAGTATCCTTCAGTACTGCTGGCTGAGGCTTGAATTTTCCCCCAATTGTTTCAGCTTTAGAAATGCTGAATGTGTTCGTCCTTTTTGGTTTTGCTTCTGGTCTTTGCATATTTCATTTTTTAATTAAGTGTTTGCATTTCCCCCAGTTCTTTCAGCTTTAGAAATGCTGAACATGTTCTTCTTTTTTGGTTTTTCTCTTGGGCTTTGCACATTTCACTATAATACTTTGTCTTCTCCAACTGCTCTTTGAAGTCTTCTGTTCAGCTCTCTCACTTGCTCATTTCTTCATTTTGCTTCTACTTTTAAACATTCTAGAATAAGATTAAAAATCTCTTCTTTCCCCCAGTCTTTGTATTAACCTTTTGCTTTCTTCATGTATGATGTCCTTGATGTCACCCCATAAATCTCCCAGGCCCTAGGCATTAATGTTTAATGCACCTAGTCTGTTTTTGAGATGGTCTCTAAATCCAGGTAGAATATCTTCAAGGTTAAATTTTTTTGGCACTTGTGCACTTGTTTGAATTTTTTTTAGCTTCAACATGAACTTCCATTTAAGAAGATAAAACACCCAGTGATAAATACAACTGGGGATGTGAAGAATTTACATTGTTGTTGTGTACCACAGCGTTGGAACTGACCCATAGCTGACCCTCCAGTGAGTTTTCAGAGGCAGTTAATTACAGGGGAGGAGATTGCCCATCTTTCTCCCACAGAGCAGCTGGTGGCCTCGAACCATGCCTTCAGGATTGCAGTGCAACTTCTTGCCACTAGACCACCAGAGCTCCCTACATAGAAAGTAGGCATTTATTAAAATAAGTGAAAGACCATATACAATAAGGGGATGATCAACACAAGACCACTACAGACAGGGAAGACAGAAGTACACAAGAAATAAGGTCAACAAAAGAAATATAGGCAAGACAAACATATATGATTTACACGAGGAAGACTCTAAAACACTGCAGAAAGGAATTAAGTTTTAACTCTTATAACCTATGGTACACGTATCACTTATATTTTCTGCCAACAGAATTTTTTGGGTGGTTCCTCCATCCCTACCATCCCTAGTTTCACTAGTAAAGGGCTTGCTTCACAGAATAAAACAGAAGGATGTTTTTAGGTGATATTCTGCTGCACTGAGATGTTATTGTTGGGGCTGTACATCCTAAAGGAGTGATGAGGTAAAATGTGTCTCTGCAGACTTCTGTACAGAAAGATAAGACTGGTGAGTATATTTACAGTTTGCTGAGAAGTATATTGAGTATATTTACAGTTGTTGGGAGGGTGTGATGAAACAGATCAGGTTATACACATATGGTGGCATCAACTGTATTTCCTTATTGACCTTGGCTTTGTCAACAGTGTTACAATGTGGTGCTGTGGCAGTGGAGGGAAATATGACTATCCTTCAGGATTAGTCACGTTAGGCAGCCTGATGTGGGCCAGGACAGCAAAAGGTGAGGAGGACTTTCGCTTATATCAAGAACAAGCCAGGAGTCAGTGTGACACCAGATAACATCTGGCTCCGACAGGTTGGAAATCATTACCTGTCAAGGAACTAGCAGATGATACAAGGAGGAGGCCGACTCAAGCAGCATTTATGTATAGCCATTACAAAGTGTCTTTATGTGCTACCCCTATGTCATGACAGGTTTTTTTTTTATTGTGATCAATTCAGGTATACTATTATTAAGTATGTAACTATTATTGTTGTTGTTCTGTGCCGTCGAGTCGCTTGCGACTCATAGCGACCCTATACACAACAGCCCTAAAGTCTGCTCTGTCCTGTGCCAATCACACTGTCTCCGACACACCCAACCTGATTACCACAGTCACTGAATCAGTCCACCTCATAGAGGGCCTTCCCCTCCTGCGCTGTCCCTTCACCCTACCAAGCATGATGTCCTTCTCGAAGGACCAGTCCCTCCTTACAAAATGTCCAAAGTATGTCAGATGAAGCATCAGAATCCTTGCTTCCAAGGAGCAGCTGGTTTAATCCTTTCCAGGATGAATCTGTTTGTTTTCCTAGCAGTCCATGGTACATTCAATACTCTTCTCCAGCATAACAGCTCAAAGGCATCAATTCTCCTTCTGTCCTCCCTAGTCATTGTCCAACTCTCTGATGCATAACAAGTGATTGCAAAGACCATGGCCTGTATCAGATGCACCTTAGTCTCCAGAGAGGCACCATTGCTCTTCAGTACTTTGAAGAGGTCCCTAAAAGCAGAATTTCCCATCACAATAAGTCTTTTAATTTTCTGGCTGCTGATGCCAAGAATGTTGACTGTAGAGCCAAGCAAACTAAAGCTGTGAACAATCTCAATCTCTTCGTCATCAGTCCTGATGCTGCCAATTGGTCCAGTGGTGAGAATCTTTGTCTTCTTGACATTGAGCCTCAGTCCATACTGAAGGCTGCACTTCTTGACCCTCTGCAGCAAGTGCATGAGGTCCTCCTCAGTTTCAGCAAGCAGGGTTGTGTCATCTGCATAACGCAGATTGTTGATAGCTCTTCTATCAATCCTGACCCCACATTTCTCCTCATAGAGCCCAACCTCCTGGATAATCTGTTCTGCATACAGGTTAAAAAGGTATGGAGATAGGACACATCCCTGGAATTCACCCTTCCCAATTTTGAACCATGCAGTGTTTCCTTGCTTTTTTCTGATGATTGCCTCTTGGTCCAAGTATAGGTCTCATATTAGCACGATCAAGTGTTCTGGGATTTCCATTCTTCTCAGAGTCAGCCACAGTTTGTTATGATCCACACAGTCAAACGCCTTTGCATTATCAATGAAGCACAGGTAGACATTACTCCGATATTCACTGCTTTCAGCCAAGATCCATCTAACATTAGTTACAATATCCCTAATACCACGACCCCTTCTAAACCCAGCTTGGACTTCTGGCAGTTCTCTGCTGCTGTGCTGTTCCAGTCGTTTTTGGATAACCTTCAGTAGAATCTTGCTTGCATGTGAAATCAATGAGATTGTTCTATAGTTTCCACACTCTGTTGGGTCACTCTTCTTTGGAACATGAACAAATATAGATCTCTTCCAGTCATTTGGCCAAGTGGTTGTTCTCCAGATTTCTTGACATAACTTAGTGAGCATCTTAGTGAGCACCAGGGCAGCATTTGTTAGCTGGAATATGTAATTATTAAATATAATAAGGTATTATTAAGTATGACTATTATGTGACATATATTTGGCTGGTAGAAATTAAAACTGGAAAAGACTATGTACATCAATCACTACAAATAGTTTTTCTGTATAAATGAATTCTTTTTTTTTATAAATGAATTCTTTAAACAAAACTTACAAAAAAAGAACACAAAAAAGTCTAATCCTATAAAACTGCTGAGATATAATGATTTTTTTTCTTGCTTCTTCCCAGCCACTCTACCATCAGAGCCCATTGGGAAATGTGTGTCCCACACACTATTTCTCAAAATCCATCATACCTAACAAAAATGTTAAAGCACTCAATAATTCATCATGCATTCCACAGTGAAGAAAAAATAATTGACTCTATAAAATGTTACCCAAAAAAGGAAATAATTTAGTAATGAAGATTTTATTTTTTAAAATTTTTGTGAATAGAGTGATAATTTACAAATAAAATTTGTTTTTCATAAACACTTTAATTTATAACATTAATTACAGTACTCACAATATAATCCCACTTTTCTTACTTCCTTCTTGTAATTTTAATTTCCAGTAATCTTTATAAAGTACCCTTTCCTACCTTCTTAGCTTTACCCTTGAGTAAGTGATCTCTTTTGATCCTACTGTTAGGTCTTCACACTGGACTTAAGGTCAAGGACTCAAAGAAGGGACCAAAGAAAGAAAGGAAGCTAAAGAATCTTTATTAAGGGGTCTCCCAGGTGGGATTCCTCTGTCTGTAGAGAGAAAAACAAGCAGAAGGACAGACCAGGGAAATACCACACCCTGAAGTGGATTAGGGCAGGTTTTATAGTAAGGGTCTTTAGGGAGGGAAGGAAGGGGCACTCCATTGTGGTTTAGCTGGGTGGGTGATCTTCTAACAAGGGAAGAAAGTGGCACTCCATGGTAGTTGAGGCTGTTCACTCCCTTTGTTGACATGTTGATATTCCTTGAATCCTTTGTTGTCCCTTTGACCTTGGTTCTGGACTGATACCTACAAGCCTTGCTTGTGTTTGTCGCCTTAAAGGTCTATCTATATTTTCTCTTGAAACCTGTGTCATGGAGATGAGTTTGTTGCCAGTTTGAAGAGAAATCTGCTCAGACATTCCAGCAGTCTCTAGTGGACCGTTAAGCCCAGCTTTAAAAAAAAGTTTTTGCATTTTGTTCCACATTTTCTCTCACCCTATTCTGGGCCTTCCATAATCTAAACGTGTGGTCAGCAGGTGCCGTCGCATCCTTCCGGTCTTCGGGTTGTAGAGAGTGGGATTCATGTGGTCCATCAATCCTTTGGACTGGTTGTTTCATTCCATCTTTGCATTTCCCCCTCTTCTTTCTTCTGGGCAGAGGGAGACCAGTAGTTGCACCTTAGAAAGCTTTTTTTTTAAATGGGATAAGGAGCCAAAGCGGTGGCTAGTCTTCATTGGAAAGAAGGAAATATTACAGCACATTTACACTGTGTCAGAGTGAGCACCTTTAGAGGTTCGTTCAGTGAGCTCACTGGTAGGGTACCAGCCTGTAAGGGTTCCATAGTCAGGGCATTACTACACAAATCACCATTGTATAGCAAAAGCCAGCACTGTTGTCTTTCACAGATTATTGGTGATGGAGGGAATAAGTGAGGGTCTTTCTTGATACCTGCAGCTGCCTTTGGAGCAAGTGTATTGTACGGATCCTGGCCTTCTGAGCAGCCTTCAAGACATCCCTCCCCAACCCTGCCACCTGCTCCTCCGTAGGTACACCACCTCCTGACGCCATGGAGCGCATGACAGCAATCCCATGAGGACCCTGAGCAGCCAAGGCTCCAGCTTCACCAGGTAACCTTGAAGCCATAAGGCCCCCACCAGCAGCAGCAACACTTACAGAAGGCGTCTCGGAGACAGGCAGGGCTTCCGGGACCTGGAAAGCTTTTAAGGCCCTACTTGTTCACTGAAGTAGGATATAGAATATTGTCTTTGTGGACTATGTTGTGACAAATGACTTTGATGTCCTCCAACACTATGGCCTGAAGACCCCAGAGCCAGCAACACATTCCCTCAGGTGTTTGGTTATGAAAAGAAATTTATAAAACATTGCCCTTTGTTGACTGCTCTGTGTTTGTGAATGTGTGCTTATAATGAAAAGTGTTAAATAAGTGGAATGTTTATGGATCACAAGACATACTATCCAGAGTTAATACCCTCAAAACATGCAAAGTTAATATTACCCAAAGTCAATGAAATCTTGATCCAAATTCCAACAGCTTTCTATAGAGACTTGAAGAAAGAAAAAAAAATCAACCTTTAACTTTATGTGGAATGGTAAAGAGTCTCCAAATAGCTAAAGCCATGTTGGAAGAGAGGTCCAAAGCAGATTTTAAAATACACAGGACAGCTACAGTAATCAAAATGTGTTACTAGTATAACAATAGCTACAGAGACCAATGGAATAGAATTGAGAGTCTGAAAACAAATCCACAAGTCTGTGGTGAGCTGATTTTTTTACAAGAGTGGCAACATTCACTTGGTTGTGAGAGACTAATTTCTTCAATAAATGGTGGTGGCAAAAGTGGATTTTCATATGTGGAAAGATGAAACTGGATTCAGGCCTCACATCACACAGAAAACCAAATTCAAAGTGGATTAAGGGTCTACATTAAAAACTGAAATCGTAAAACTCTGAGAAGCTAAAGAAGAATAGGGACAACACTGCCAGGAGTAGTTTTTTTAAATAAATTATCTGGTAACAAAACCACAAACAGCAAATGACAAAATAAATACATCAGACCTCATAAAAAAGAAAAAAATGTTTCCTCATCAAAAGACTACCAGAAAAGTGAAAAGATAAGCTATTGACTTGAGAACCATTTTCAGAAACCATATGTCCAATAAGAAATCTAATGAATAAAAAATATGTAAAGCGTTGACAAATTAACAACAAAGCAATAAATAACCCAGTCATAAAATGGGCAAAGAACTTGAATAGACATTTCATCAAAGAGGACATTTAAATGACCACCAGACATAGGAAAATATGCTCAGCACCATTACTCATCAGGGAGATGGAAATCAAAACTACAATGAAATAACATTTCATTCCCAATAGAATAGAATGTTGCAAAATATGTGGCAATCCACAAAAAAATTAAAAAGACTCAACTCATTGCCATCAAGTAGTAACTGACCCATAGGTGACCCTCTAGCCAGTTTTCAGAGGCTATAAATCACACAGGATGAGATTGCCCGTCTTTCTTCTGCAGAACAGCTGGTAGATTAGAACCTCTGGCTCTTGGGTGGCAGCACAACTCCTTACTCTGCCACCCAACGATTCCACTTGTAGGTATAGGTGCAAAAAACTTGAAAGAAGAGATGAGCACACCAATGTTAATTGTTATACTATTCACAATAGTCAAATGAAAAAACCTAAATGACCAGTAACTGATGATAGGATAAATAAAATTTGATACATATATGCAATGGAATAGTCTTCAATCATTTAGGAACAAGAGGTTTTGATACTTGCTGCAACATTGATGGAGCTGAAAGATGTGCTGTGGAAAAGTAGTCAACAAGAAGCAGAAGGGTGAGGATGGGCGGGGTGTTGGGGTTAATCATAGGACCATACAATTTGATGGGTGGTGTGTGAGTGAAGGAAATAGGAAAGATCCAGAGTGAAAAAACAATGTATTAGAACATTGTAAATAAATAAGTAAAAAATAAAATAAAAAAGACATTCTATTATCTTACCTATACAAAAAGATAAGGAAAGGTGATTGTATGGGTACTAGGAGTAAGAGAAAGGAAGAAAGGGGATGTTAAGAGTGATGGAAATATTCTATTGGTTAAGGATAGAGTTTCACAGTTAATTTTAATAGTTGTCAATATGGTCTAAACTGTTGGGTTGGCTAAAGTTATGTGGTAGGTATGTTTAAAACAAAGGAGTAGCTGCTGAGACTACATACGATGAACCCAAAGACATGGAATTTTGTTTCTTGGTTTGGAGATTTATATTCCTTGGCTTCATGGGACATCCCATTAGTTACATAATGCCTGATGCCTGGAATCTAAAAAACTCCAAGGCACAGCAATTTTTCTCCGTTCATCTGAAGCCTTCACAATCACAAAGGACAAATCCTATAGAAGGCCACTGTTATATATATAGGATAGATATATAGAGGGAGGAGAGCAGGAAAACAATAGGTAGATAATGATCACTGCACTGGAATTGGTGAAGAGAAGGGCAATTTGAAAGGAATGGACAATTAAACATTATATGTAAAACAATTAACAATATGGAACAGAACATGCATTCCAAAGCAAATCAAGTAGGAGGGAGGAAAATAATGTATCAATGAATGAGTGAAAACCCAACCTCTTTGTAAACTTTCATTAATATCACAGTTAATTTTTTTAAAATAAGGCATATCAGAAATAAGGTAAGACTTTCCACAGAGGGAATTAATATCAAAGGGGGAGGAGGAATGCAGAACAAAAAATTTATCATTCTGATGAATGCCAGACTTTCTAGAGTGATGGAGAATGAAACTATTGCCCTGAGATGATTTTTAAACCTTAAACAAAAAAGAATCCTTAATATGGTTTAGTACAAACTAAAGGTTTTTTAAAAGGTTTAATAAAAACTCAGAGTCCACCTTAAGCATTGTGCTCTTTCTGAGCTATCTACTTCATCTTACTTGGATCTACAATCAACAGCCTTGGTACCAGCAGTTAGGAGATCAGGAAACTTATGGCAATAGGAAGTCCACTGCCAGGGACCTCTCCAAAGTACTGAGGAGCAGTGATGTCAGTTTGAAGATGAAATTGCCTCTGATTCAGGACATGGTCTTTTCAGTCAGTTGCGATATAGCTTGAGAGCTGAACAATGAATAAGGATGACAGAAGAAGAATTGATGCATTTGAATTGTGGTGTTGGAGAAGCATGCTGAATGTCCCATGGACTGCCAAAGAACAAACAGAATGGACTTAGAGAAAATGCAGCTAGAGTGTTCCTTGGAAGCAAGAATGGTGACGTTTCATCTCATATACTTTGGGCATGTTGTTAAGAGTGCCATTCCTTGGATGGAGAAGAACATCATGCCTGGAATAGTGGGGGGTCAGCAAAGGAGAAGACCCTCCACAAGATGTATTGACACAGCAATAGGCTGTGACTACAACAATGGGCTGAAGTATGTCAGAGATGAAGAGGACGGCACAGGATAGGACATGACTCAGATCTGTTGTTCCTAGGGTAGCTACGAGTCATATTTGACTCAACGGCACCTAACAACAACATATAGCATCAAACTGATCACAACTTGTAGAATCAAATGAGATTCCTCACCAGTGAGTTTACATTAAGATGAGAGGGACAACACAGTAAAAGGGGACAAGAATGGTTTCACAACTCAAAATATAATCTATCTCACTAAACTGGACATGTGGAAAAATGGAATTGGCGTGTATGTTGCGACATATATTCTCAATGATAAAAAAACAAAACTCTGTAGAACACAGTCTCCATGAGTTGGGATGAATTTGACAGTAACTTTGTGTGTTGTATAGAAGTGTGTGTGTGTGAATAGGGTTTTCGAAGAAACAGGACAAACAAAATGAAAGTCCACTTGGGGTCAAGTTCACAGGTGGTTGTGGTTGTGGTTGTTGGGTGCAGTAGAGCTGACTATGACTCCGTGATCCTACGAACAGCAGATCTGAATTTTGCCCTGTCATATGTCATCTTCATCATCTCTAATATGAGACTATTGTTACAATCACTGTGTTGAGAATCTTTCTCCTTTTCTCTATCCCTCTGCCCTTCCCAGAATGATGTCTTTATCAAAGGACTGGCCCCTCCTACCAATATGTCCACAGTAGGTAAAACAAAGTTTCACTAGCCTTGCTTTCAAGAAGCAAGCACCCTGGTTTCACTTTCTCCAAGAGAGACCTGTGTGTTCTTCTGGCAGGCTGGGGGATATTCAGTACTCTTCTCCAAGCCACAATGCAAAGGCATCAATTCTTCTGTGGTCTTACTTATTGTCCAACTTTCAGATATGGAGTAAGTAATTGAGAAGATCATGGCTTGGCTCAGGCTCATTTTTGTTTTAAAATTAATATCATCACTCTTCAGGACTTTGGAGAGATCTCTGACAGCAGATTTTCCCAATGCAACTGATCTTTTAATTTTTGACTCCTGGTATCGATGGTGTTGATTGTAGAGCCAAGTAAGATGAAATCATGGACAATTTCAATCTGTTCTCCATCTATCATGATATTGCCTATTGGCTCAGTAGTGAGGATTTTTTTTTCTTGATATTGATATGTAATCCATGTTGAAGGCTGTAGTCCTTGATCTTCTGCAGCAAGCACATCAAGTCCTCTTCACTTTTAACGAACAACACGGTATCATTGGCATAATCTAGGTTTTTCTATAAGCCTTTCTTCAATCCTAATGCCACATTCTTCTTCATAAAATCTAGCTTCAGCATATAGATTGAACACATATGGGGAAAGGGTACAACCTTGTCACACACCTTTCTTCCTTTTAAACCTTGCAGTATTCCCTTGTTTTAGTCTTACAACAGCCTCTTAATCTGAGTATAGGTTTCCCATAGTATAATTAAGTATTGTAGGATTTCCATTCTTCCTAATGCTAGCTATACTTTATCATCCTAGGCACAGTCAAAAGTCTTTGCACAGTTGAGTAAAATCAGATAGATATCCTTCTGATATTCTCTGCAGTCCACCAAGATCTGTCTGACATCAGCAATGATATCCCGGGTGCCACAGTCTCTTTCTTCTAAATCTTGCTTGAATTTAAGGCAGTTTTCTGTTAATATACTGTTCTAGCCGTTTTTTAAGTAGTCTTGCATGTGATGTGTATTATATTATTTGATAATTTCTACATTCTGTTGGGTCACCTTTTTTGAGGGGATGGGAATAAATATTAATATCTTTCACTTAGTTGGCCATAGCAGACCTGAAATGAAAGGAAGAAATAATGAAGTAAGAGAGCTGAATAGTATATTTCAAAGGGCAGCTGAAGACAACAACACAAAATACTATCACAAAATGTCAAAGAATTGGAGTTAGAAAACCAAATGAAAGAACATCCTTGGCACATGTTTGCCCAGGATACAGACTGAATAGGTATGTACACCTATCCTGATTTAAAACATGCAGTGCTCCCTTTTCTGTTCGGACCACAGCTTTTTGGTCTAGATATAGATTTTACACGAGCACAATTAGGTGTTCTGGGATTCCCATTCTTCTCAATGTTAGCTACAATTAGTTATGATCCACACAGTCAAATGTCTTCATATAGTCAATAAAGCACAAATAGACATTCTTCTGGTGGTCTCTACTTTCAGACAGTATCCATCTGACATCAGCAATGACTTCCCTGGTGCCACGGCCTCTTCTAAACCCAGCTTGAATTTCTGGCAATTCCCTATTGATGTATTGTTTCAGCTGTTTTTTTGTACACTTCAGCAAGATCTTACTTGAGTGTGATAGTCATGATATTGTTCAATAATGTCCACACTGTGCTGGCTCACCTTGTTTTGGGATAGGAACTTGGCATAGAGAGGTGAGCATGTTCAAGGCTCGCTGTTGATATAAATATTCTAAGGTTACACAGAAAGACATGTTCAATAGCTTGCAGAAAAATTATACCCAAAATTTATTTAGAAGTCAATTCAGAACTCAGTGCACATTTTTATCCATGTGGGTATGGGGGTACATTTTAATTTTAAAGTTCCCAAACTAACTTTAAAAAAAATAGTGGCACAGTCCACAATGAGTTGTGCTGCAAAGGATATGCCAGAATCATTCAGTCACTCTCTCATCCTACAAACACTAAGAACTGTGTCCAAATATCTTGTTTGGCAATGACACTTAGATGTTTTAGGGCAGACAATGCCCCCACCTCACAGAGCCACAGGGTAAAGGAGGAGAAAGGAAACACAGAAGATGTATTGCATAAGGAAAGTCTGCAGTCAGGAACCCTCCAAATTACTGAGGAGCAATGATGTCAGTTTGAGGACTAAGGTGCACCTGATTCAGGCCATCATCTTTTCAATCACTTGCTATACCTCTGAGAACTGAATAATAAATCAGGATGACAGAGAAGAATTGATACTATTGATTTCTGGTATTGGACAAAAGTATAGAATATACCATGGACTTCCAAAAGAACAGATATGTCTTGGGAAAAGTACAGCCAGAGTGCTCCCTGAAGGCAAGGATGATAAAGTTTCATCACACATATGCTGGGCATGTTGTTACAGAAAAGGCTTTTCCTCAGAGAGGGACATCATCTATGGAAAGGTGGGCAAAGTCAGCAGCCAAAGAGATGAAAACCCTCAACTAGATGAACTGACAGTGACTACAGCAATGGGCTTGAGTGTATCAGAGAGTGTGTAGATGGCAAAATGATAGGCTGGGGTTCAGACTGTAGTTCTTAGGGTCGCTGTGAATTGTACTTGATTTGACAGCACCTAACAACACATAGCAGTGAACCAAGTGCTGGCAAGCCACACAAGGACTCGGGAATAGGCTTATCTGGGGGTTCAGGGAGGGCTTCCCAGAGAAGGCAGACCATCAGAACAAATTAGTCTGTTTAATTGGGGAAGTCTTAAAGGACAGGTGGAAGGACTCAGCTCTCAGATGAAGCTTCGAAGGCTGGTGTGCAGTGAGTAAGCAGGAAAGCATGGCTTTGGAAAAAGATGGTGAGTCACAGGACCTGGGAAATGCCTTGTAGACTCAGTCAGTGGCTTAGCCCTTACCTTCTGCAAGACTAGTGTCTACAAGTGTCTTAGCCTATTTTTCTTCCCTCCCCACCAACTGCAAAATGGGGGGCCGTTTCCAACACCTATTTAAATAAGTACTTACTATATGCTATGCCTTTTTCTAAGCATTTTACACGGTATAATTAATTTAATATTCCCAGTCAGTAGATGATGAAATGGAGTCACTAAATTAACTTGCTGATGGTAACCCAGCAAGCTGAAGGTGACAGGATCTTTCTAGTTAAGAGTTATATTGAGTAAGATAAAGCATGTAAGGCACTTACTATTATTCCTAGCACTCAATAGTTGCTCAATGGGTTTTATTGTTGTTGTTGTTGTTGTTATATGGTCTCAAGGGCAATAAGAAGCTATAAAAGGCCTTAAGCCATTATAATTACTGCTTTAGCGTCGTATGAACTCATAACAAGTCCACGTACATGGGACCACTATGACCCACAGGGCTTTCATTGGCTGGTTTGGGGGCACAGACATGCAGGTTTTTCTTCCTAGTCCATTTACACCTGCAAGTGGATACGGAGAAGATAGTTTAAAAGTTATTACAGGAGAGGGAGAGTTTGGCCAATGCATGAGGCTCATGAGAGCAGAAAGGAGGATAAATACCCTAGGAAATAAGTTGGTAGTGGGTTCACAAGCCTTGGGGTTTATGGGGTGAGGGAGAAGTGCTAGTTTTCTGGTCAGCCTGGATGGAGAGTGAGTGGATGGTCATTGAGCGGAAGCCAGAATGGAAATGGGTATGGCCTGGTGCCCCTGAAGGTGGTGAAGAACTCTGTTTAAGACCAAGTGACATGTGAGAATCCTGGGAACATGACAGTGGAGGTTACCAGCAGAGGCAAGACACACAGATTCAAATTCCATCGACTGGTTTGTGTGTTGGTGAGAGTCAGACCACTGGGGTATAATAACGACACTTGCTGGAGAACTCTTTACTGGATTCTGAGGCATCCCACATACATAACTCTCTCATGTGATTCTCCCCATGGCCCTTGGGGAGTCCCTGAGTGGTATAAATTGTTACAGGTTTAAGTCCACCAGAAGTACCTCAGAAGAAAAATCTAGCAATCTCCTTCTGAAAACCCTACAGGTTTAGTGCATGGTTCTATTCTGTGAAAACTTAAGGGTTTAGCCCACAGTTCTACTCTGCACACGATTCTACTCTGCACACAGTTCTGCTGTGCACATGGTACTAGTCTGCACATGGTTCTATTCTGCAAACAACTCTACTCTGCACATGGTTCTATCCTGCACACAGTTCTACCCTACACACATGGAGTAGAGCCACTGTCCCTAATATAGCATTTGTAGGGAGCACTTCCTGTGTTCTCACATCATTATGAAGTGTCCTTGAGTTAGTTCTGACTCAACAGAATGAAACACTTACCAGTCCTGTGACATCCTCACAATGGTTGCTGTTTGAGCTCATTGTGACAGCTTCATCCATCTCTTAGAGCCTTCTTTCCCACTGATCCCCTGGTGGCCTAGTGGGTGAGGAGTTGCACTGCCAAGCCAAAGGTAAGGTGGTTTGAATCCACCAAGAGAGAAAGATGGGCAATCTCCTTCTGTGTAATTTACAGTCTCTGAAAACCCACTGAGTTATGAGTCAGATTCAACTCAAAGGCAGTGAGTTGAGTTTTTCTCTGCTTTATTAGGCATAATATACCCACAGAAGGTGAAGTGAAGGCTCACCGCCCTTGCTTCCAAGGAGCATTCTGGTTATAGTTCTTCCAAGACAGATTTGTTTGTTCTTTTGGAAGCTCATGCATAATCAGTATTCTTCATCAGCATCACAATTTAAAAGCATCAACTCTTTAGTCTTTCTTATTTAATGTCCAACTCTCACTTGCATATGAAGCAATTGAAAATACGATAGTTAGAGATAGGCACACGTTAGCCCTCGAAACATAACAGTCTTGCTCTTTCCCACTTTACAGAGGCTCTTGGCACCAGATCTGCCCACTGCAGTCCATCGTTTGATCTCTTGATTGATGCTTCCATAACTACTCACTGTGGATCCGAATAAAAAGAAATCCTAGATAATCTCGAGGCTTTTCTCCTTTTATTGTGATGTTGCTTATTGGTCCAGTTGTGAAGAGTTTTGTTTATGTTGAGATGTAAACTTTACTGAAGACTATAGAGCAATGACATCAGGCTGAAGACTAAGGTGAGCCTGATCCGGGCTATAGTCTTCGCAATTACGTGCTATGCATCAGAGAATTGGACAGTGAATGGAGATGATAGAAAGAGAATTTTGATACCTTTGAGCTGTGGTGCTGGAGAAGAGTGTTGAATATACATACCATGGACTGCTAGGAGAACAAACAGGTTTGTCCTGGAGAAGATGAAGCCAGAGTGCTCCTTGGAGTCAAGGATTCTGAAGCTTCATCTGACATACTTTGGGCATGTTGCAAGGAGGTACTGGTCCTTGGAGAGGGACAACAGGTTTGGCAGAATGGAGGGGCAGCGCAGGAGAGGAAGATCTTTGATGAGATAGATCGATTCTGTGACTGGAGTAGTGGGAATGAATACATTTGAGATAGCTAAGTTGGCACAAAATAGAACGGCATTTAGAGCTCTTGTACATAGGGTGCTACGAGTCGCAAGCAACTTGACGGCACATAACAACAACAACAGCGACATATAGGTTTTGACCTTTTTCTATAAGTACTTCCAGTCTTCTTCCCTTTCACCAAGCCGGGATGTGTCATTTGAGTGTTGTAGGTTTTTAATGACTCGTCCTCCAATCCTGATGTCGTCTTCTCTCCTTCATACAATTCAGCTTCTCGAAATGCTCAGGGTGAATAAATGGGATGATACAGTCAGGTCTTGCTAATTATATCAGATGACAAAATGGAGGAAAATTGAATAATATTGAAAATCATGATCCAGCCTAATTAACACATATTTTGGGGGAGCACAAGCCAGTCCAGAGCAGAGACAAATTTCATCTTTTTTTGTGTGAGAAAAGAAGTATCAGTTGACCTGGTTCTAGGATCCTATCCTGCACACCATCCTCACTTTCCCCCAAAAAGCTATTCTGATTTGCTAAAGGCTAAGGGGTTTCTTGGGACTTTCAGAGCCATGAATCAGAGGACTTCTGGACAAACTGGGAAAACTGGTCACCCTAGCACACCTGTGGAATGCAGTTCACCTGGTACGGCATCAGGCATTGATGCATTCATTGCCTTCCAGGCCAACTTCAAATGAATGTCAGGGCAAGTGACACTTGCAGACAGAAATGTGTTGGTAAATGTTTAACAACCAGCTCTCCAGGAAGATAGATAACCTGATTTTTATAGTATAAGTACCCACATTGTTGTTGTTGTTGATTGCCTTCGAGTTGAGCACTCATAGCGACCCCATGAACAAAAGACCTGAAGCCCCTCTACAACTATCGACATTTATCAAATTTCATAGAGTTTCCGGAGACATAGCGTTTAGGAAGTGGATGCTACTCCTACTTCCAAAGTGTGACTAATTTCAAGGGACCAATGACCATGCCACTCAACATGGAATAGAGAAGTGCCGTAGAATACAATATCATTATGTAATAGTTTCACCAAACAGATAACAATTGTTGCCAAGTAGCCTCAAGAGCATACATACATGTTTTTAAATTTATTTTATTTTTTCACTAGTTTATTCACAAAATTCTAATACAAATTCAAATTCTTTTAATTTCCCTCCTCCCCACTCATCAAATTGTACAATCCAATGATTAATCCTCCCTTCCCCCTGCACATCCACATCCTTCTGCTTCCAGCCTCCCCCACCTCTCCTGGATCCTTCTACTCATTCTACAATAATGGTTTTATATAATATTTATCCTTATGGGACCGAGTTATTTCACTAAGCATAATGTTCTCTAGTCCCTCCCAAGTTAGGTAATAATTTACAAAGTTATTGCTCCTGTGTGCTGCATAGTATTCCACTGTGTGAATGTACCATAATTTCTCAATCCATTCGTTTGTTCTTGCGATGGTGAATAATGCTCCTGTGAACGTTGGTGTACAAATCTCAGTTTGTGCCTCAGTAAGAACATAGATACATGTTAATGGTGGGCATAGTTCAATGGTAACTAATTTTACAAAACACAATGAATGAGAATGATTGTATGAAAGAATGTGAAGAAAGGGTAATGTGAAACATAATGTAATAGAATTTTGTATACACACTACTATAAAATAAACATTTTTTTTGAGGCTCAACTATGTCATTTATTGTTCTTAAGTCCTGGACCAAATTCCATCTATAACTGGGTTGTTTTACAACTCGGAAGCCCGCATGCAAGGCAGAGGTGAAGTAAGGAACTGCTTATGAGGTTTTCTGTCAATTCCAACAACTAAGAAATAGTGAGAAGAGTTGGGACCTCAGAAGGCTTTTAGGACCAAATAGTAGGCTCTTGTGTCCAGGAGAAA